>NC_140456.1:27247361-27807361 GCF_963576455.1 Neolamprologus multifasciatus | reverse complement strand
TTTTATTTGTTCCTGAGTAAACCGGTTTGGCTGTGATTAAAGTTAAGCTTCATAACATATTACTCACAGTTAAATTATGAGGGGACGGCAGTAAAAACTCCGGACCTGTGACGTCATCAAGTACGCTGGTGTTCCAATTGTACAAATCGCGAGTCCGTACTCCCGTGCGTTCTCGGCGGCGTACTTGAGAATTGAGAAAGGGCCTCACATTTCTTCTAGAGCCAAACCACACCTACATATATACATTGCAACACGTTCTCACTCCTCATCAAATATGCGACGCAGGGTCAGAGTCTGCTTCGCTTATCAACGACTATGGAAAGTCAGCGAGTGTCAATAATGTTAATATAGCATCCAGTCGAACTGAGAAGGCCAGAACTGATGGTTGTTGAATGACCTTTATTATTCCTTGCCGTGTATCAGACATCGAACCAACGTAAGAGCTAGACAAACAAATAAAACAATTACCATGTTATTTATGTAACACCATTTTAACCGCTCATTATGCTGGTCTAACCGTTAACCGTTAACCATTAAACTATATAATACATATTATGCATTTCAGATTGCTCAAATTAAGTCATATACATTACAAACCTTGTTCCCCTGTCAACTGTATCTAGAACCATTAATTTTGTACAATTTAACCATGTTTTTCTCTTCCTTTTCTCCGTTAGCATTAGTTTCCGTTTTCTTCCGTCTTTTTTGTACATCAAGTTGGTTACCGTTACATCGTTCACTTCCGGTCATGCAGGAAGTTACCAAAATAAAACCACAAACGTTATATTACGTGAATATGAGCTAGCTTTACATATCCGCCGTTACAGTGAATGTGGTTATGTTAGTAATACAACGAGTGCTAATATAACAGCTTTAAGATGCATTTGTAGATATTATTACGTGTTTTACTGTCTTTATGGTGCTAGTTTAACGTTACGTGTAAAGGTTAGCTTATATTACAATAAGGCTGTTACTATTTAAACGATTTTAGGACAGAAATATTAGCCTCTGTGATGAAGTAATGAGTTACTACCAGTGTTGGTCAAGTTACTTGAAAAAAGTAATCAGTAATTAATTACTGATTACTTCCCCAAAAAAGTAATCCCGTTACTTTACTGATTACTTATTTTCAAAAGTAATTAATTACTTAGTTACTTTTTAAAAACATGATTTACAACCTGAATAGGTGATAAATCGATAGATCTTTCAGCCCAATTCTACTTTTTCTACATAATCCATCATACAAACTGTAATCAAATGGAAAAGTCTCTTTTTAAAACTTGTTTTGTTAGTTTTAATCTTTTAACTTAATGCATGAAGCAAACATTTAATTATCTGCAACATTCTCTGACTGGAAGAAATTAGTTTAACATTTAAACCTATTTTCTGCACATTCCAGCACATAAAATAAAATATTTTTTGTGTTTACACTCAGTCTTTCAGATGCAAGTAAAACACAGCAGAAAATAAATAAAGTCAAAGACTAGCGGTCCGTTTGCTCTATTTTCACCTGTAAAGCAGGAGTGGAGGTAGGCGGAGGGTTACCCTGGTGCAGGTGTGCCGCAGTCAGTGGAAGAATCCGCGAGTTTCTCTGTGAGTTTCCCATTACGTCGTAGCTACTCGGTGCTTGTTCGGAAGTTTAGGGTTTTTTCGCTGTAAAAAGAAGTTTTCTTCCCACGCACAACGGACACTAATGTTTTTTTCACTTTTTATGGAATCAAACTCAAAGTAAGGTCAGTACTTCCACGCTTTAAACGCTGCACGCTCATACTCTCTCTGCACTCGATATATGATCCATTGTTGATCTGCACACAGCTGTTGCCACGTCGCACTCCTTACGTCACTGTCATGAGACATTCTCGCAAAAAAAAATCACGGTTTTAGTAACGCAGTAACGCAGCGTTCCTACGGGAAAGTAACGGTAATCTAATTACCGTTTTTGCAATAGTAATCCCTTACTTTACTCGTTACTTGAAAAAAGTAATCGGATTACAGTAACGCGTTACAAGTAACGCGTTACTGCCCATCTCTGGTTACTACTTAATAAAGTTTCCAGTAAAGTGATTAATCGCAGCCACAGATTGACAGTAAATATCCCGATTAGCTTCAATGCATCTATAAAAATATGTGCAAGTTTCAGTGCTTCGTTTACATTGTATGATACTTATACTGATCTAGGTCAGTGTAAAATACAATCCTAGCTGTCTGAACAAGCAGGGGAAGGCGGGGCTTGTTCTTTCTTAACCAATTGGGTTTCGAATTTATTCTTTGGGGTTTCTTATATGTATATGTCAGGGACCAAGCAGTAAAGCATAAAGGACACAGGTGGTTTAATTCAAAAAGGGGGTTTTATTGACCCAAAAAATATGAAAATATATTTAACAAAGCCAAACTTAAATAGGCAGACCAATAAAAGAGGTCAACTCAATAGACTAAACTGAAGATAATAATTAACAAAACCTCAAACAAACATAAGATAAACTGACCTGCTGAAATGACACACGGGGAACTTAAATACCGGTTTAGCTAAACCAAATGACACACACGGGGAAAAACAAAATGGCTACCATATAAGCAACTAATACAAAACAATTAAACAAACATGAAACACCCCCCAGACAATGAAGCATGTGGTGCAATCCAATTAGGCTGTCAGTGGTACTTCAGGTCTACCAGCCCTTTGCCACACCTTTTGCCAGACGGACGGAGAAGCCAACTCCCAGGTAACTCAAACAAAGAAAGATGTATTAATATAACATAAAACAGAACTTTGACCTTCCAAGGTTAATATGTGTGCACGCCATATAAACATTGGAAGGTGTGATGGAAAAATAAATACATTTAATAAAGAAACAATATTGAACAATAGACTAGACTATTTTAAAGTAGTGACTGTAAATTAAACTAAAGTGAATCAACGGGTGGTGAGGTGTGGAGCTTACCATGTGTGGCATGCCATCACACACCTCCCCTCTTCAGAGCTCTCGCTGGAACAGCGAGAGAGATAGTCAGCAGTAAGGTTCTCCTTGCCTGGTACATGGTGGACAGTGAATCGGAATGGCTGTAAGGCCAGGTACCAGCGGGTAATTCACCCATTTGTGTCCTTCATCTGCTCAAGCCACTGGAGTGCTTTGTGATCAGTTTCCAAGGTGAAGTCTCTTCCCAGTAGATAGTAGCGGAAGGAGTCCAGGGCCCACTTGATCGCTAAGGTCTCCTTCTCTACTGTGGAATACCGAACTTCCCGTGGAAACAGTTTCCGGCTAATGTAAGCCACTGGATGGCGGCCTTCCCTGGTTTCCTTCTTTGTCTGCGGGTCTTCCGTGGCTTCACCACAGTTGGTTCAAACTCCTCATCAAAGAAAGGCAGGGCACTCAGGGTCTCAGAGTAGGTACTGACTTGCTTAGCCTGAGCTCTGGTAACGGCTACATTGCACTCCTCAGTCTGCTCAGACTCCAACAAATCAAAAAGCACAGGAAGGTCACGCCCTAACACGGCAGAGTAAGGCAAACTGCTCACAACACCCACATTCAGCAGATACATCTGGTCCTGAACTTTAATGTAGATGTCAGCTGTCGAATATCTTTTCTCATCTCCATGGACACAACAGATTGAAATTGTATCACTGGTGCGAACAATATTAGGTGGGGCAAAATCTGAGTGAATAAGGGACCGAGAACTGCCAGAGTCAAGAAGGGCATTGAGTAGAACCCCATTCACTTCAATCTGACTCATTTTGATGGATTTGTCACTCTCCTGCTCAGGATCAACATTAGAACGGGGGGCAAAGCACATTTGTACCATTTTAGCAGAATTTCTTGGGCACATAGGTTTCGTATGGCCCTCTAATCCACAAAGATAACAAATGAGCTTCTTACCGGAGGCCTTTGGTGGTCTAGTGGTAGACTGAGGGGTCTTACTGGTGCTTGTATTTGCTGAATCCAGATGGTTTTGCTGAGGTATCTTCCAGGTGTCCCTCGATGCCTTCCATGCATTATGGCTCCATGCTTGCCCCTTCTTTCTGGCAGCAACAAAAACATCGGCTAACCGAGCCGCTTCCATTGCTGAGCCAGGGTTATGTTCTCTGATCCAAACGTGAAGCTCAGGAGATAACATTCTGAGAAACTGCTCCAAGATTATAGTTTCACCAATGTCATGAATAGTTTTACCCTTTGGCTGGATCCATTTCCCATAAAGCTCCTTCAGTCTCGCATATAGCTCACGAGGGCTTTCATCTGGTTGAACGTCCAGGGATCTGAATCTTTGCCTATATGTTTCAGGGTTAATGTCATATTTTGACAGAATAGCTGATTTCACTTTATCATAGTCTAATGAATCATCAGTGTCCATGTAGGCACCTCTAGCTTTACCAGTAAGCAAGGGTATCAAATGAAAAACCCAATCTGATTTCTGCCATCGATAAGCTGTAGCCATACGTTCAAATGTGATCAGGAAATGTTCTATATCATCAGCTTCAGTTAATCTTTCCAATCTGCCCTCTATTTGTAGGGGAAACTGAAATGCTGGTGAAATGGCTGGATTGGAATTAGTCATAACTGGTTCAGCCTGGGCCTGCTGAGCAGAGGAAGAAGGATGAATATCAGACTAATGGTTCAGAGCGAGCCTCTGCAGAATCTGATGGTGATGTTCTGACTTGGATTTCTGACTGCAGAAGTCTAAACTGATGTTGAAGGGCTTTAAATCGCTGTTCTTGTCGTGCATTTAACTCACTCTGTTTTGCATCCCGGACGTCCTGTTGTGAGCATGTAGCATATTGACTAGATCAGACAAAGTAGGCTCCTTTTCCACCCTCTCCACAACTTCAGTGACTTCTGAGGCTCCATTTTCCTCTTCTTCACAGGTTTGCTGAGCAGATCCCTTTTTCCTTTCATTCTTGCCACCACGATGCATTTTTCTTCCTCATGGGGAAAAACAGAAGAAAGAAAAAAAAAGAAAAAGGACCTGTGTCCAATACTGGATGATCCCACTTATGCCACCAATTGTCAGGGACCAAGCAGTAAAGCATAAAGGACACAGGTGGTTTAATTCAAAAAGGGGGTTTTATTGACCCAAAAAATATGAAAATATATTTAACAAAGCCAAACTTAAATAGGCAGACCAATAAAAGAGGTCAACTCAATAGACTAAACTGAAGATAATAATTAACAAAACCTCAAACAAACATAAGATAAACTGACCTGCTGAAATGACACACGGGGAACTTAAATACCGGTTTAGCTAAACCAAATGACACACACGGGGGAAAACAAAATGGCTACCATATAAGCAACTAATACAAAACAATTAAACAAACATGAAACACCCCCCAGACAATGAAGCATGTGGTGCAATCCAATTAGGCTGTCAGTGGTACTTCAGGTCTACCAGCCCTTTGCCAAACCTTCTGCCAGACGGACGGAGAAGCCAACTCCCAGGTAACTCAAACAAAGAAAGATGTATTAATATAACATAAAACAGAACTTTGACCTTCCAAGGTTAATATGTGTGCACGCCATATAAACATTGGAAGGTGTGATGGAAAAATAAATACATTTAATAAAGAAACAATATTGAACAATAGACTAGACTATTTTAAAGTAGTGACTGTAAATTAAACTAAAGTGAATCAACGGGTGGTGAGGTGTGGAGCTTACCATGTGTGGCATGCCATCACAGTATAATATTTATATTTTATTACCGATTTAAATGAGGTCAACTCAAGTGATTGACAGCTAATTGATGAATCACACTTAACAATAACAACGTTGCACTGCATTACTGAGTCCTAAAACTCACTGCGCTACATACCAAACTGCACCACTGTGGAATACTGTCGAAGAATAATGCTGTCCAGGAATATAGTTAAGATGGCTAACTGATAAACACACATGTAAGCTGTATTACATTCAACGATCTTTATGTGCTACGTTCGTTAAAAGTCACTTGTTCTTTGCTGACGACTTCATTATCAGCCACCATTGCAATAATAAATAAATAAAAAACACGGGCGCACTTTAACCCCTGGCTATGGCACACGATTTTGCCTTTCATGTCTTTAATATCTCCTGGTGATGAATACACGAGCAGGACTGCCTTTCACGTGTTTCTGTTTAGGCTCAAGTTTTTATGTTTGGAGGCTCCCAGTGACGAAATACAACAAATAATGCCAGTTTCTCGATTCTCTCGCCAGTCCGAACTTTGTCGATTCACACGGGAGTCCTCCCGAGGACGGCAGTGTACGTGATGACATCTCCGTTCCGGAGTTTTTACTGCGTTGCCTTCTTAATGTAACTGTGATTAATATTTGCAATGGAAATTACACATGAAATGAAAAAAAATGCACATGATGTAGTAGATTTTTTTTAAGAAAAAAATAATTAAAAAAGTATCTTAAGCACTTTGGCAAAATTCGCTTTTACATATCATCTGTTTCATAATGTCTAATAAGCTTCATACGGTTAAGCAAAACCACTACATGACAGAAACACAAGCTTAATCTCTCTATTAATAGACATAGTACACATGTATGCCTGAATAAAGACAAACAGGTGAGATGTTAGAATGCTTTTATTTTCATTTTAATAGACACTCAAAACTTACAGCACACAGCTGCTGGGGTTTGGAAGAGAACTGAACAATATTTAAAATACAATCTTCAGGATGTCCACTTATTAACATAATATTTTTGCTCCCGGTGAAAATGTTTCCTCTTGTATTAAAATATTTTTAATGTTAAATTCAATTCATAGTCAGCCGTTTAAATAAGAACAGAAGATTTTACATCGGGGGGATATGACGGGTGAAATTCAAAATTGACAGCTCTCAGAGTAAGGCTTCAATATTAAATTAAACGGTCCAATTATGAAGCCAAACCGATTTAGTCAGGAACCAATGAAACACCGAAATAAACCAAACATTAACATTTAGAAGTGACTTATAGATCATTTTTAACCTATGACGTTATTTTTGTGCCTCTATTCTAAGCGCACGTAAATAATTTTTGCAAGTACAAATGTTGCATTTTGAGGAGAAGATTATTCTCAAGAGAGTACAAACAAAAAGAAAACCCTTTTCACTAGCATTCAAAAACTAATGTGTACACTTATGTCTGCATTTTTATTTTAAATGTGAACAAAATGATAGCAGAAGAGCTGTCACGTGTCTGGCCAAAAGAGAGTGCCAATTTGTTTATTTGATTTTTCAATTAAAGGCTTCAGTTGAGAAAAAAGAATTGCGTTCACGTTTGCAGCTTCGTCTTGTTGTACAATATTTTAAATTAAAAAAAAAAAAAAACCACTACATTTTAGAAAATATTTGCAGGTGTTTTCTTGTTTTCTTTAGTTTAGTGAAACTAAACCTTTATGGAGTTAGTTCAGTTACAACGGCATTTGTTTTATTTTTATTTTGTTACTATATACTATATATACTGATTTTGTTTTTGGTGTGTGTGTGTGTGTGTGTGTGTGTGTGTGTGTGTGTGTGTGTGTGTGTTTTTTTCCTGCGCTCAATTTCTGTTATTTTTAGGTTTTTCTTTGACCCTTAGTCTGTTGTAATTATGCAATTTTTATTTTTATAGTATGGCTGGTTTCATTATGTCTACATCATCAGGCCTTTTTACCTGTAGTCTGTGTTCTGTTCATAATTCTAGTTTGATTGTATTCTGTTCCTTGGTTAAGTTTATTTTACGTTCCCCGTGTTTCATCCATATCTTATTTAGTCGCCATAATGTTTTATTTTTCTAGTCTGTCTCTTGTGCGTTTTTGCTTCCCCTGTTTAGTTATCTGATTATTTTCACCTGTTTCTTATTTTTCCCCAGATGTGACTCATTCTCTATTAATGCTCCGTCTGTCTGTATATAAAGTCTGGGTTTGTCCTAGCTTTCTGTTGTGTTGTACTTTTTGTCTGCCCATGTGTTTCCTTCCATTTTGGCTCAATGGACTTTGTGTTTCTGCTGGCTAAATGAAGCTTTCTGAAGCATTTAAGCTTGTACTGAAAAACGGTTCATTACTGAAAGCTTTTCAACACAGTCTTCTTTGGTGGCATCAAAACAAAATGAAGAGCAACCTAAATCTAAAACTTGAAACAAACTTCTTCAATTGTCCACTCAAGAGAGCTGTGTTCATAGCTTCTGTTTAATGACAGCTCTGTCTGAAATCGGGCTGCTGTTTGTTCTATTCAATTCAATTTTATTCATATAGCACCAAATCACAACATTAGTCGCCTCAAGGCGCTTTCTATTGTAAAGTTGACCCTACAATGATACATTCAGAGAAAAACCCAACAATCTATGACCCCCTATGAGCAAGCACTTTGGCCACAGTTTGAAGCAAAAAACTCCCTTTTAACAGGAAGAAACCTCTGGCAGAACCAGGCTCAGGGAGGGGCGGCCATCTGCTGCGACCGGTTGGGGTGAGGGAAGGAAGACAGGATAAAAGACATGCTGTGGAAGAGAGACAGAGGTTAATAACAAGTAGGATTCAATGCAGAGGTCTATTAACACACAGTGAGTGAGAAATGTAACTGAGGAAGAAATACTCAGTGCATCATGGGAATCCTATATGCCTTAGCAAAAAGGAAAGTTTTTTTTTTCCTTACACAATTCCACTTGTTTTGTGACATAAAATAACTAACCTCCATCCTCAGATATCAGTGTGTGGGAATGGGGCAATGGGAGTGGAACACCTGAGCCTGAGACAGGAGGTTGGCAGATATGTGGTTTATTTTACACATATACAAAAGGTCTGCCTTCACCAAATAAATTATCATGGTAAATACAATGCGCTCCTTAAATTTCTTTCTTAAAATGCAGCTTTTATGTCTTTTAATCATGATTTACAATGTACAATTGTACATGGGTGTGCACACACACGCACACACGCACGCACACACACACACACACACACACACGGATAAATTCAGTGTGAAATTCACAGTGAGATCTTTACAAAATATGTTATGTTTGTATAATAATACTGTGCGTTTTTGCAGCAGGGTGGGGGATTTGTGGGGAATACTCTCTGCTGCGACCGGGGGTGCTGGAGCACAGCTTCTTCTCAGTGCGACACCAAAGGCTGTAAACCTGTTATTCCTGCTGTCCAGAAGTAGAGGGCGCTATTGTATAGCGTGTAGTCGCTATTGGAGGATCTGAGAGTCACTTCCGAGTTTGTTCTCAGAACGCGGGATAGTTTCGTGCTGGATGTTATTTGAGAGAAGGAACGAGGTTTCGTTTTCAAGGACAGCAGAAGTTCCAACTGACCGTAAGAGAATTACGTTTTATGTAATATAATGTGCAGCTATTGTTACGATAGTAAGCTGTAGTAAACTACTTCCTTCTCATAGACAGTAGTGTTTAGGATCACCTCTGACTCTTTCCTTTGCGCAGATTCAGCATGTCGGCCAAAGATGCAATGAGGAGCAATAAAACAGACATTCAAGATATTCTGTCCGGAAACCGCGGGCTTATTCTCAACAAAGTGTATGAGAATAAGCTGATCACTCAGCGGGAGTACAACAATCTTAAAAGCATCAACAACGCAAACGTGGAGACACACGTCAGTGAGCTCGTGGATACGATCATGAATAAAGGAGAAGAAAGATGCAAAGACTTCCTGAACCTCCTGCAAACCGATGGCGCCATTAAAGAAACTTTCCCTCAGCTGGCGAGTTTACAACTGACTTACACCCCCCTTTTATCCGAGCCTGTCCAAGTGTCTTCATGTCAGCACGGTAACACACACGTAACACTGTATAGAAACGCTGTGTCTCCTGTTGTGTTTGGTTGTTTAACTCAGTTTTATTGTTCTTCCCTCAGATGTTCTGCCACAAGATGGGAATATGTCAAAGGTGAGATGCTGATGCAGAAACAGCCTCCTACACTTGTGACATCGCTTGAGACAGATATGTAGATGAAATTCTGTGGTTACGCAGCCTGTAGTAACACATATAAAATCTTGGTGTCCACTCTTTAGGATGTTTATCAAATCATTAGCCGGCCCGTCGGCCTCTGTGTGATGTACGTACTGCGGCAGTCATACAGACAACTGGACGGTCCAAAAGTTGGCCTACCTATTACTGGCTGAGGTTTTAGTAGAGTTGTGGCTGAACCACATAAAAATATATCATTAATTTTAATCTCCCCGATCAATGATAATGTTATATGAGTATGAGTAAAATTGGGTTTTTTCTCTTTGTCAGTGTAACAGTTTCTGTTGTGCCTGTCACTGTTCCCTGTCAGTTTTCTTACCTGGTTCTTCCTGACCTTGTACTTTCTCCTCACGTTCCCTCTTTCCTCTCTCCCTCTTTGGACTGACAATCATACACAAATAGATTGTATTCATATAGATGAAAAATTACATTAATATGAAAAAAATTCTATTAAGATCGCTACCAAAAAGTCCTCTCTCAGTGTACTTTCAACCAAAAGGCAAATAACCAAACCACATGAACATCTAATAAAAGATATAAACATTGAAACACTGATCCAACATTATTCTTGATTGACAGATCATTTGATTTTACACTTTTACCTGAATGTGGCTCATTTTTTTGAAAAAACTTCCTTATATCCATTATGAACCTGGCTGTCTCTCTGTACACAAACACACACACACACACGCACAGAGACACACACACACACACAACAGGAGTTATAAGGTTAATGGGCATTCAGTCAGTTAGCTAGTAAGTATCCATTTTGAACAAGACAGTGGTAACCAACAGCAGGCTGCGGACAATTTAAAGTTTTAGATTTTTAAATAGGCTGTATACATTTCAATGGGAGCAACAGGACGGTCAGATGTTGCTGAATTTACTACAGAGCAGGACGGATTGTAGAGTAGCAAACATCGTCGGAAAACACGTTTTCAACACTGCAGGTTACCTGGTGTAATGTTTTTCAGCTAAAAAGAAACATGGTCCGACTCCTACCTAACTATATAAAGAGTAACTGAAGGTTAAATGCAGCTAACATGTCCTGTTTTAAACCAGGCACTTACACCTCCGCTCCGCTGCGTCTCAGCCACCATCGCTCTGGCAGCAACAGCGCTAGAGCCAGAGCAGGTGAGAGGCGAGCTGGAACAAACCATTTTGGGAGGGGGGTTATCCATACTTTTGTTGTTAAAATGTTACGTCTCAAACAAGTACAGTACTGTGTGCTTTTTATATTTTTAGTAGTGTGTCACACAAACAGCAAATATTGTCAAAAAAAATTAAGAAATCTTTGGGGGTGCCTTTGAATCATTTTTGGGGGTGCTTCAGCACCCCCAAAAATGGGCTGAAATCGCCCCTGGTTAAAAGGAAATGTTAACATTTTCCCCAAACCAGTTCCAAATTTTTTAACTCCTCCAACCACTGCATGGCCAACATTAAGTGCGGTTTCAGCAGGTACTGTCAGAAAAAATAATGGATTAAACTCCTCAGCTTCATCTCTGGCTTCATTTTCATATCTGGCCTGAATCTTGCGTCTTTCTTCCTCCACTTCTCTCTCACACTTCTCCTTTAACTTCTTCATCTCCCATTCTCTCTCATCCATCTCTCTCTTTCTCTCCTCATTTACCCTCTTCCTCTCCCTCTCCCTCTCCCTCTCCTCATTCATCTCCTCTCTCTCCCTCTTCCTCTCCTCCTCTCTCTCCTTCCTCTCCCTCTCTCTCTCAGCCTGGAGTTGTTTGTTGTATTTCTGCATCTCTTTCTTATATCTCCCCCGTATTTCTCTCTCCATTTTCTCTTTTTCTTTCTTTCTTTCTTCTTCTTTCTCTCTCAGGATGCGTTGTTTCTCCTCTTCAATCGCCCTCTCAGCCTCTTGGAACATCTCGTTGGTGTAGTGGCTTCCTCCGTTCTTCTGGACTATCTCTCTGATCTTCTGGATCAGCTCAGTGACCTGAGATCGCTCCTTCAGTTTATTATTGAAGACGTGGTACTGACCGTTACATCTGGCCACGAGTTCCTGCAGATCTGAGCTTCCTTCTAAGAACTCTTCAATGGTGCCTTCAAGTAGGTCTCCATGGGTAAAGAGAACCATGCTGTATTTGTCTGCATCAGCGCCAAAGATTTTTTGAATCTTTTGCACCGTCTGCTTTTCCTCTTCAGTGAATCTTCCCAGTCTGATGACCACCAAGAAGATATGGGGTCCTGGAGAAGCATCGGAGATGCATTCGCATATATTTTTCTGAGTTTCCTCTTCATCAGCCCTGGTATCAAACAGGCCTGGGGTGTCAATGACAGCAACGCGATGTCCATCCACTTTAGCTTTTCCTTTGAAAGATTCTACAGTCACAGATATGGGACTGAACTTGGATTCAAAGCACTCTCGGCCCAGAATAGTGTTTCCAGTAGCACTCTTTCCAGTTCCAGTCTTCCCCACCATCACAATCCTCATCTCATCATCATTTGTCCTGCCAGAATCTGTGTAGAAAGATCAGAAAGAATACATGGCAGGAAATATATTGTACTTATTATACATATACCTGATCATGCACCAGGTTTGGGGTTGGTATTTTAGGTTACAAATGTTCTGGTAGATGGTCAAAAGTTAATTCAACATCTGCAGAGATGGGTCACAAGTCTCTATTCTGCTGTTGATCCTGTGAAATCAGAGTCATCCTCAGTAATGACCCTGACACTCTGCTATCAGGAAATGCAATTAATCCTTTTTTTTCTTTCTTTCTGATCAATATAATCACAAATGGCTTGTAAATATCACACTTATGAACCGTGTAACTATAATGTTACAGTGGATAACATATTTAATAGCAGAAATCTTAATGGACATTCAAAAGTTATGACCTCTCTTCCACATCTCAGAGCTAAATTCACAAACTGCTGTCTTAGAGACTTGGTTAAATAAGGAGCAGGTTGACATGGTTAGAAAGGAGCACTATGGACAATAGTAATGACCAAAGGAGAACAGTGAGTCTTTGTCTTTGTTTTCCTATTGCCCATTATTATTGCTTGCTATTATTTTTGTATAATGGGGTAGGTCTTGATAAACATTCTGCTTCTACCTACTCTCTTTCAGACCTAAAACATTTATTTACACCATCACAGGTCTGTGTCTAATACTAACCTCAATGATCTTGTTTTTATTTTTATAATCTATCAACCTGCTTGCCAACCAAACATGATTTTAAATAAGCCATGATCACTGCTGTAACACTAGAAAACATGACTAACATGATGACTTACCGAACTTGCCAGCCATGCTTGGGTTGTAATTGCTTCTGTCGATGTTCAGTCTAAACAGTGTTGTGTAGCCAACAGAAGTGGAGTAAGAAGTGAAAGGCAAAGACTGTGCTGCAGCTTCTTTAATAGGCAGTATGAGCTAAACCACACCTACAACTGACTCTACTGAACACAGAGTGAAAGTGAAAGTAATGTTTTAGTTTCAGTTACAAGGTGATTTTTCCAAAACCGGACATGGACTCAAATGCATTCAAAACTCTGCATCTGTTTGCATTAACTACTATGTGAATAAATCTTTTGTTCTTGAATATTGTTCATTAAAAGTAATTTACATTTTTTATTAAAAATATTTTGAGATTATAAGATAACATTTTGCAAGAATTGATGTAAATTAATGATGCCAGATCTCACACATTATAAATAGAACTGAAAATATTCAGTTTATTAATGAAAAATAATCAAAGATTTGCAGCTTGAGGACATGTAAATGTGAACACATTTTAATATATCCTGTTGCACTGATATTTTCTATAAGAAGGCGCAGATGTGAAACAGTGAAAACATCATGTAAGAACTGCTTTGTGCTGCAGTGTCTGTACTTCTAAAAAAGTGTTGCTGTTTCTTGTAAATGGGGATGGGAGGGGGGGGACATCATGGAAGTTTGGTGCACAAATCAAAAAACAAAACTTAAAGCAAAAGAAATCTATATCTATATATAAATCTAATCTGTGCAGCAGTGCTTGCTATTCAGAAATAATGCTGCCGTTTCTTGTAAATGATTTTGGGAGGAGAAAGCAAGGTCTGAAGAGTGAATGTAGTGACTTCCTGTACCTGCAGGAGGGCTGTGGTCCTCAGTACCATACTCTATTAAATAACCAGGACATAAAACAACGCAGCTGAGACAATGAAACTGAAAATGGATGTTCCTCAGATCCAATTTTTGTTGAGTTTTTCATTAGTCTTTGAAAGTAAGCAGAGCACATTACTGTTTTCACACTTATATTTATTTATGAATAGAGCCAATGACATCAAAATAAATAAGTATAAACAGTCACTAAACCTGCTTTACTGCTATATACACATGCATGTGTGCTTGTAATGCACAGGACTAATCAGACTGACGCTGGAAACATCACTCTAGCACATCAGTGCTTTGAATCGAAGTGAAGTGCTAAGTCTATGACTGTAGCCTGTTCTAAAGGGAAAGCTATATCTGTCTGATACCAGGCCTTACTTGGATAAAATCACAAAGGTGCATCCCTGTGTATCTCCTAAGCTTCTCCATGACCCTGTATCTTCTTGTATGCTCTCAGATGGGCAGATACACTGAAGAGGAAATGCACATGGTGCAAAGAATTCAAGAAATCAACATGGTTATCTGGCTTTATAAAAAAACCCTTATAACTGGAAAAATACCACAAAACTTTAGTTTTACTTTCACTCTGTGTCCAATGCAGTTATTTGTGGGTGTGGATTGGTTGACATGCTCTGTTAAAGGAGGTGCAGCACAGCCTCTGACTTTCACTTCTGACTTGACACAGAAGAAGTATCTGCACTGCACTATTGAGGACAGGAACAATTTCATCCCAAACATGGACAGCAAACTTGGTAAGTCTTCATGTTAGTAGTGTTTTTTTAAGTGTTACAGCAGTGATCAGGCTTGAATAATTAAATGTTAGACAAGCTCTGTGGAGGAAGTCTTTTGTAGAAAGCAGCTGTAGCTGTAGCTTTGAAAATCACTTTGAAATAACTTTTAACCCTCTAATCCTAGCTTCAAACTCCAATCCCAACCCTATGATTTAGGATTTTAAATGTATGTGAGGTAAATTAAAAAAAAATCAAAATAATAATTAATAACATACATACACATCACTGATCATGACTATGACCTCACAGAATTAATAGTTGTGACACATCTTAGTGGGTATCTGCAAATTTTTTGAATCTAGAAAAATCGATCCAAAAACTTAGTTGATGTTCAGAAGTAAAGACTTATGTATTTACAGCTTGATTTAGATCCTTATTCTTTATTTCTCATCTTTCTACACAGATTCTGGCAGGACAAATGATGATGAGATCAGGATTGTGATAGTGGGAAAGACTGGAACAGGAAAGAGTGCTACTGGAAACACTATTCTGGGTCGTGAGTTCTTTGAATCCAAGTTCAGTGCCGTGTCTATGACTGTAGAGTGTTCAAAAGGCAAAGTTAAAGTGGATGGGCAGCAGGTTGCTGTCATTGACACCCCGGGGCTGTTTGATACCAGGTTTGATAAGGAGAGAACAACTAAAGATGTATGCCAGTGCATCTCCTATGCTTCTCCAGGACCCCATATCTTCTTGGTGGTCGTCAGACTGGGCAGATACACTGAAGAGGAAAAACAGACGGTGCAAAGGATTCAAAAAAATCTTTGGCCACGCAGCAGACAAATACAGCATGGTTCTCTTTACCCATGGGGACCTACTTGAAGGCACCACTATTGAAGAGTTCTTAGAAGAAAGCTCAGACCTGCAGGAACTCGTGACCAGATGTAACGGTCAGTACCACGTCTTCAATAATAAACTGAAGGAGCGCTCTCAGGTCACTGAGCTGATCCAGAAGATCAGAGAGATAGTCCAGAAGAACGGAGGAAGCCACTACACCAACGAGATGTTCCAAGAGGCTGAGAGGGCGATTGAAGAGGAGAAACAACGCATCCTGAGAGAGAAAGAAGAAGAAATACAGAAAGAAAAAGAGAAGGTTGAGAGAGAAATACGGGAAAGATATAAGAAAGAGATGCAGAAATACAACAAACAACTCCAGGCTGAGAGAGAGAGGGAGAGGAAGGAGAGAGAGGAGGAGAGGAAGAGGAAGAGAGAGGAGATGAATGAGGAGAGAAAGAGAGAGATGGAGGAGAGAGAGGCAGAGAGGGAGGACAAAGAATGGGAGATGAAGAAGTTAAAGGAGAAGTGTGAGAGAGAACTGGAGGAAGAAAGACGCAAGATTCAGTCCTCGTGTGAAAACAAGGCCAGAGATGAAGCTGAGAAGTTTAATCCATTATATCATCTGACACGAATCGGTGAAGTAGTCGCCGATGCTGGCAGGAGGATTTTTGAAGAAATCAAACAACTAGAAAGGGCAATTTTTAGCCTGTTCAAATAAAAACATGAACATCACTGAAGTGTCAGTAGTAGAGTAGTATAGTATAGTTTCACGCTGCCATCTACTGTTATGTATTAAAATGTGTATTAGTAACATTAAATAAAGAAACACACACTTATGTTTGATTATCAGTGACTTCTGTTTTCCCCATTGAACTAATGCTCTTGTTTTCTGCATATTAATATTAATTACAACACACTTGTGTGTAGTAGAGTAGTATAGTATAGTTTCACGCTGCCAGCTACTGTTCTTTTATCATTTGTAATGTAACGTCTTAGTTCAACACTGGTTAAAACTGTGTATTAGTAACATTAAATAAAAAACACACACTTATGTTTGATTAGAATAGAATAGAATAGAATAGAATTCAACTTTATTGTCATTGCACATGCACAGGTACAGGGCAACGAAATGCAGTTTGTATCCATCTAGAAGTGCTTTAGTGATATAGATATATTACAATATATATTAGCAATAATATAGATATGTAAGTATATTACAGAAATGGGTCTATTATGGTATGTTATAATGTACACGGTATGAAGTATGTTATGAATATTCTATAACTATAAGAATGTACAGGCTGTAGTGAGTACAAGCTGTTTGTAGTAGAGTAGTATAGTATAGTCTCACACTGCCAGCTACTGTTCTGTATTAAAATGTGTATTAGTAACATTAAATAAAGAAACACACACTAATGTTTGATTATCAGTGACTTCTGTTTCCCCCATTGAACTAATGCTCTTGCTTGCTCTTGTTTTCTGCATATTAATATTAATTACAGCACACTTACCAGATTTTATTGTAATCCTTCTATCATTGGTTTATTTTTCACTTTGTCAACATCAAAGTATTCCTTTCATGGATTTTGTCGCTGAGCTGAACTTGAAGTAAAGATAATGATAAAATTGATAAAATTAAACCCCAGAAAGTTGATTCTGTTCATCTGAACGTAGTGTTTTCACTGGGAGAAACATTTGTTCACTCATCCAAGTGACTTCTTCATTCTCACATGAATGCAGATTTCCCCAAATGAAACTAGCACCTCAGTGAAATTAAAGTAAACCTTTTTGTGAAGCAAAACATTTCTGTCCACTTGGAGTCTAACACTGAATAAGCTCTGGACACCCTGAATCAGTCAAATTTATACTGAATGCTTTTCTTTGCCATCTCACTGTGAGCTACTGTGAGTTTTAGCCAGTTTACAGCTTTCTTCTCTTTTCTTTCTTTGGTTTTGTAACAGTTTTGTGTGGATAGCCAGTATGTATTTCATAATGCATTTTTTTCCCCAATTTTAATGATCTGTTGAAACCAACCAAGCTCGAGGACAAAATGATCAGTAATAATTTAATAAATAATCTTGGACTGACTATGAAGTAAGTTGTCTTTTTGTTTCAGAGCATAGGTGTCAAACTCTGGCCCATTACATTTTGCCCGCGAAGCCATACCAAATTACTATTAGAGCTGGCCTACTGGTATTATACAGCTAATATATATATTGTTTAGTATTAAGCTTTGCTTGTTCCATATTCAGTTTTTCAGCAAAACTTGTTTGAGTCCATAAGAAGAGATTCATTCTTAAATCTGGAGGAATAAATATATTTCAATAAATATTAATGTTAGCCCGCGACTTTGTTCCAGTTTTGAATTTTGGCCCACTGTGTATTTGAGTTTGACACCCCTGTTTTAGAGGGACAAAGGTGAAGAAGTGGTGTTTTACTACTGTCCTTTATGACACTTTCCTAACTTTTTGTTGTTTCCAACTGAAGGTGTTCTGCTCTGTGTTTCACTTCAACTGTTCACATGCCAAATTTTCACTTCACTTCAAGCTTCAAACTTTATAAATACAGTTCGTTTGTATGTGATTTTAAGTGTAAATAGAAAAATAGAAAAAAATAGAAATTGTTTATTGGCATCATTTTTTGGATCCAATGACATTGAACAAAATAGAGGTACTGAAGAGTTGCACTGAAAGTATCCCCACCTGTCACAAACTATACACACTGGAAGCAATAGTGGCATTTTTGTTGTTGTTGTTGTTGTTATTTTAGGCCATTTTGTGCAGAGGCATTAGCAGCAGGTTTTTCCTTTTGTGTTAAGCAAAGCCAAGTGCTATGCCCTTTTTTTCAAGTCACTAAGTGGTCCCAGTCTCATAGGCACTCAAGTATGTCAGTGTGAACAAGACGGCCGTGTCACTTACCAGCATCACTGCTCAGGTACAGTTTGTGTAATGCATCAAGAAAACAAACTATCACTGATGAAGTCATGGTGCTATCTTTCTGTCTTGTAAAATATCATGCACAAATGTCCACACTAACTTTTCCATTTTTAATGGGGACACAGTAGCTATGACATTAAGGGAACAGAGGTTCTGAAATGCATTATATTTTACTGGAAAATGAAGTACTTACCTCTCAGATGATTTTATAATTTATACCCTCAGTGCATCTACTAAGAGGCTGAGAGGTAGCACTGGCTGCTGCCCGTATTTTTCACTTTGTGGTTGTTATATTCAGGTCTGGTCCTTTACATTAATTTTGTAATCGTTTCTAAAATTGTTGCAGTGTCATATCACTTGTACTACTATCATTTTCATGGGTTTGTTGTCATTGGTGTTGTTATCCATCCATCTTCATCCGCTTTATCCGGGGCCGGGTTGCGGGGGCAGCAGCCTAAGCAAAGAGGCCCAGACCTCCCTCTCCCCAGCCACCTCCTCCAGCTCATCCGGGGGAACACCAAGGCGTTCCCAGGCCAGCCGAGAGATATAATCTCTCCAGCGTGTCCTGGGTCTGCCCCGGGGCCTCCTCCCGGTGGGACATGCCTGGAACACCTCACCCAGGAGGCGCCCAGGGGGCATCCTTACCAGATGCCCAAACCACCTCAGCTGGCTCCTTTCGATGTGGAGCAGCAGCGGCTCTACTCTGAGCCCCTCCCGGATGGCCGAACTTCTCACCCTATCTCTAAGGGAGATGCCAGCCACCCTTCGGAGGAAGCTCATTTCCGCCGCTTGTATCCGCGATCTCGTCCTTTCGGTCACTACCCACAGCTCGTGGCCATAGGTGAGGGTAGGGACGTAGATCGACCGGTAAATTGAGAGCTTCGCTTTTACACTCAGCTCCCTCTTCACCACGACGGACCGGTGCAGCGTCTGCATTACTGCAGCTGCAGCCCCAATCCGTCTGTCGATCTCCGGCTCCCTTCTCCCATCACTCGCGAACAAGACCCCGAGATACTTGAACTCCTCCACTTGGGGCAGGACCTCATCCCCGACCCGGAGTGGGCACTCCACCCTTTTCCGGCTGAGAACCATGGCCTCAGATTTGGAGGTGCTGATCCTCATTCCCGCTGCGTCACACTCGGCTGCGAACCGCTCCAGTGCGAGCTGGAGGCCCTCACCCGATGAAGCCAACAGAACCACATCATCCGCAAAGATCAGAGATGAGATCCTGAGGCCACCAAAGCGAAAGCCCTCCGCCACTTGGCTGCGCCTAGAAATCCTGTCCATAAAAATTATGAACAGAACCGGTGACAAAGGGCAGCCCTGGCGGAGCCCATCACCCACCGGGAACGAGTCCGACTTATTGCCGGCAATGCGAACCAAGCTCTTGCAACGGTTGTATAGGGATCGAATGGCCCGTAGCAATGGGCCAGACACCCCATACTCCCGCAACACCTCCCACAGGACACCCCGAGGGACACGGTCGAATGCCTTCTCCAAGTCCACAAAACACATGTAGACTGGTTGGGCAAACTCCCATGCACCCTCAAGTATCCTCGAGAGGATGAAGAGCTGGTCCAGTGTTCCGCGACCAGGACGAAAACCGCATTGTTCCTCCTGCATCAGAGGTTCGACTAACGGACGAACTCTCCTTTCCAGCACCCTGGCATAGACTTTCCCGGGGAGGCTGAGGAGTGTGATCCCCCTGTAGTTGGAACACACCCTCCGGTCCCCCTTCTTAAAGATGGGGACCACCACCCCGGTCTGCCAATCCACGGGTACTGCCCCTGATCTCCACGCAACATTGCAGAGGCGTGTCAGCCAGGACAGCCCTACAACGTCCAGAGCCTTCAGGAACTCGGGGCGGACCTCATCAACACCTGTTGTTATACACATTTTTATTTTAAAGATACAGTCTGTCATAGATTAGTGTGAAATTACGTCCTGTGAAATTGATGCACTCTCATCAACTTAGAATGAATCCATTAAAAATACACAGGAGCTGGTGCCGGTGTGAGGAAATCACCACGTTAGCCTGCAGTGTTGAACACATGGACACCACCGTTCCAAATACTACTGTTTCATGTATGTAGCAGTTTGTCGGTCAACGAGAGACACTGCTCACCTTGTTGACATTGAATAAAGGGGTAATTTAGAATGAATTAATTTATGAATATAGGTATAGAGATATCAGCTGAATGTGAAGTTAAGAGTGTAATGCACTAATATTTACCTGATTCTTTAAAAAATGTTTTCTACACTGTAATCCTGTTTTTTAAACACAAAATCTGCCATTAACCGATGGGCATTCCTCTGTATCACTCCATAATGGCTGTACTGCCACCAGTTCAGAACTCTTTAAAGAAACAATTTAAATCATTTATTATAGAAAGAACATCAGTCGTGAGTCTTTTTGGCCAGTTGTAATAAATAAGTGTTATGACAATATGTGAAAGAACTACCAATTAGAGGGTCTATCTCAGCTGTCATAGAACAAATAGCAGGATACATCCTGGACTGGTTGCCGCTCTATAGCTCTCCCTCACACAAATATACACTAACAAACACACACACACACTTTCTCTTGTTTCTCTTTCTCTCTTATTCACTCTTTCCCAAAGTCTTCTGGATGCCTTGGTGGTTTTAAGTAAGTATTGCACTTACCTTACTGCCTTACTCTCAAATATTGAATTGGGTTGTTTCCTTCCCTGTGTGAACACCATGCATGTCCACTATATAACTGTATTTTATCGACACCATCCAACTCGTACCCCTCATATTTCTTTCTATGAAGTATGAGGAGAATTTTTCTATGATCCATCTTTGTTTTGGCTGTTGGCCTTCCTGCACCAGCGTTGGTGTCTTTCAGGGCCCATTTCTGCTTCTGCTGTCTTCATCTGCTAGTCGTTACCTTAAAGCAACAGTATATATGAGTAACCTGCTCTCTACCTCTACTGTGTGTGTGTGTGTGTGTGGGTGTGTTTGTTTTTTTGTGAGGGGTGGGGTGTATATTTCATGTTTTCTTCTCCTTTGGTATCCAGAAATGTTGACTGTAAACTTGTTGGCACTATTGGACATTGTAAATAGCTCTGGATAGGATATGATGACCAATGAGACCATCAACAGTCAAAGAAATCTTTCTTAGTGTTCTGCCAAACTCTACTGTTACTCACTGACTTGAGATAAAATCTACTCAGCTGCTTTGAAAATAGCTTCTAACTGGTTCCTCCCATAACAGGATGGCTAGCTGGCTAAAGTGACCATGCAACCCAGAAACCTTTCTGCTTTCTGCTTTAATTCAGCAGGGACAGGTAGGGGAGTCTTTCGGTGCCTCCGGCCTCCCTTAAAATACCCAAATTAGATATGAAAATGTGACAAAACTGCTGTTTTTTAGACCACATGTAGCTGTACTCATGTGTCTAGTTTGAGTAGTACAATTACTTTTTTATGTCTACTTTCTAAATTTGTGAACTGGTCATCACTTACACTTCCATTACATACTTTGAGTTTCTAAACATTCAGATTGAATCATTGGAATACATCGTATCCAATTGATGGCAGCAAAGGGTGTTAGTCCATCCCAGCTGCCACAAGGAGACAAAGGCAGGGTACACCCTCAGCAGGCTGCCAATTTATCACAGGGCTAGCAATATGTATATGTGTCACGTAAAACCCACTACAAACCTGAGCTGTTTCAGATGCTTTTTGAAATTCTGAGCTCTCTGATCTCAGTGTAAGCTGTCTGTGCCCTCAGTGGAGCTGCATCTTGAAAGTACTTCTACTTCTTGTCTTCCCCGAATGTTGACCACCTGTCCAAGATTACTGAAGATCTGAGGTCACACATCCTGGTGACAACAGCGTGCCCACTCCAGAAGACAGAGGCCAAAGATTTAGTCCCGTCCACCAAAGGTCTTGTGTCCCTTGAGTTAAGTTTTTGTCACTCTCTGCGTCGCCTTTCTTTGGTGCTAATTCCATTTTTTTTAAGTAGTAGTGTGATTACTGCACATTTGAGAGAAACAGGGAAAATACCAGGCTGTAGCAAGCTGTTGATAATATTTACTGAATGATTTGTAAAACAATGAGATACAAGTTTAAATAGTTTTGTTGGGATGGGGGGAAGTAGAGAGTTGCAAGGCTTTAACTGATGCTTAATTTCTTCCAGATCTTTAAAATCTACAGGTGAGAATGTGGACATTTAGCTTGTGGCAGTAATTTGATCTGAATGTGATGCAGTACTAGATAAATAACCCTGAGAAGCTAAGATACTATTATTCAACCTGTAATTTAATATTTTGTATTTTCCAGAATTATATTTTAAAAAATTACAAGGTTAACCAGCAACACTGAGAAAGCAAGAACAACACTCAGTTGAATTATGAAAGTAACTCACAAATTTATTTTAAAGGAGACAACTAGGTTACAAAAATAAGGACCAATGCTTACAGTTCTAGAGGTCATGGCACAAAGTCCACAAATCTAAGTTTATTGTCAGGCTGCGAGTCACACGTGTGAAGGCAAAAGGCAACGCAAACAACTCAGTCAAGGGGAAGTTAAAAGTTGGAGCAAAGATGGATTCATTCACCAAGAAAGTGAAGAAAAGTAAATCTCACAAACAAAAAAACATCACTGTCAACAAGAGAAGTTACAAAGAGCTCCTACGATCAGTTTCTTAATTGCTTATCTATTGGAGCCTATGTGTTTAACCACTGTTACAGAGTGAGAGGGTACATCCTGCTCATGCTGAAAGTCCGTCACCAAAAATAATAATATGCTCTCATATCCACACATACACCAATCATTTCACATAAAACATAAATGTGTTTGTAAAAAATTTAAACATATACAGATATCTCTAACTATAATATTACCATGACTGAATACTATGAATGTCCCAAAAGCCCACAGTAAGACTCTACTTCAACTAATAAATCACTAAGATAACATAAGAAGGAAATTCAATATGTCCACAGGATCTGCTGTGTGAAAAAAGCGAGCTGTAAATGAAAAAGAAGAGAAACACTCAAAAGAAAGAAAATTGACAATTTTTTACAGGAACCTCACATAATTCCCAAAATATTACGACTTTTGAACTTGTTGCTATCTGCAACATCATGCTAGGGAGTCTAGACATGCTGGGGAACTCTAAGAAAAAGTTTAAAACAATGGTGCAATGATACAGTGCGGCAGTCATGAGTTTCTATATGAAAAGATCCTGACTGTCATTCAATGCTTGAGTCAAATAGAAGCAACGCCGTCCTAAGTGTTTTCATTCCTTCAACCAGCAAAGGTAATGGATTAACCTCCTCAGCTTCATCTCTGGCTTCATTTTCATATTTGGATTGAATCTTGCATCTTTCTTCCTCCACTTCTCTCTCACACTTCATCTTTAACTTCTTCATCTCCCATTCTCTCTCCTCCTTCTCTCTCTTTCTCTCCTTATTCATCTCCTCTCTCTCCCTCTTCCTCTCCTCCTCTCTCTCCTTCTTCTCCCTCTCTCTCTCAGCCTGGAGTTGTTCGTTGTATTTCTGCATCTGTTTCTCATATCTTTCCCGTATTTCTCTCTCCATTTTTTCAAATTTTTCTCGTATTTCTTCTTCTTTCTCTCTCAGGATGCGTTGTTTCTCCTCTTCAATCGCCCTCTCAGCCTCTTGGAACATCTTGTTGGTGTAGTGGCTTCCTCCGTTCTTCTGGACTATCTCTCTGATCTTCTGGATCAGCTCAGTGACCTGAGAGCGCTCCTTCAGTTCATTATTGAAGACGTGGTACTGACCATTACATCTGGTCACGAGTTCCTGCAGGTCTGAGCTTTCTTCTAAGAACTCTTCAATAGCGGTGCCTTCAAGTAGGTCCCCATGAGTAATGAGAACCATGCTGTATTTGTCTGCTGCGTGGCCAAAGATTTTTTGAATCTTTTGCACTGTCTGTTTTTCCTCTTCAGTGTGTCTGCCCAGTTTAATGACCACCAAGAAAATATGGGGTCCTGGAGAAGCATAGGAGATGCACTTGCGTATATTTTTCTGAGTTTCCTCTTCATCAACCCTGGTATCAAACAGCCCCGGGGTGTCAATGACAGCAACGCGATCCACTGTAGCTTTTCCTTTGAAAGATTCTACAGTCACAGATTTGGCACCGAACTTGGATTCAAAGCACTCACGGCCCAGAATAGTGTTTCCAGCAGCACTCTTTCCAGTTCCAGTCTTCCCCACCATCACAATCCTCATCTCATCATCATTTGTCCTGCCAGAATCTGTGTAGAAAGATCAGAAAGAATACCTGATCATGCACTGGGTTTGGGGTTGGTATTTTACGTTACAAATGTTCTGGTAGATGGTTAAAAGTTAATTCAACATCTACAGAGATGGGTCACAAGTATCTATTCTGCTGTTGATCCTGTGAAATCAGAGTCATCCTCAGTAATGACCCTAACACTCTGCTATCAGGAAATGCAATTAATCCTCTTTTTCTTTCTCCCTGGTACATATAATCATGAAAGGCTTGTATGAACAGGGTTGGGCAAGTTACTGTGAAAAAGTAATTGATTATAGTTACTAGTTACTTCTTCAAAAAGTAACTGTGTTAGTAACTGAGTTACAATATTCTAAAAGAAATTAATTATTTTAAAAGTAACTATTGCCTTACTTTAAAAAAAAAAACAAAAAACGTTTAACCCTCTGGGGCCCAGGGTATAATTGGCCATTTTTAACTACTTTTTATTTTCCCTCCACATTTTACCTTTAAAAACTGTTTACTTTGCCTTGTTCGGTATCATTCTTTTCAGCACAACCTCACGTGTCTGAATTTACAGTTATGTTTTCATTTTTGACATACTGTATTAACATATTTTATCTAAAATCAGACAAAAAACATAAAATCAGAGTAGAAAAAGTTTACTGTGACAACCACAAACATGTTTAATGAATCATATTTCATAACTTTAAATGCAAATATAAATTGTCAATTTTAAAATCCTATGCACAAGTTTTGCAAACAACAAAGTTATTTGCATCCATTTACTTTTTACCCTTTTTTAAATAACCATGTCAAACTATTTACAGAACAATCAGCTGTTCTGCATTCAATAAGATGCCACACAAATTATTTCAAACAGCAGCACTCATGCGATTGTTTTGCCCCCTTAGCTCCAGGTGTGCTAGACAGTGATCGTGATTACCGTCCGTGGGACCACGCGCAGCTGCTTAAAGCTGTAGCATCCAGATTACTTAAGTAGTCAGCTACTTCCGTGCAACTAATATAAGATGCGGTAAGCTGAACACAGCTTCAACCGTCTGTTTGTTGAAAAATTGTAACGGACCGGATTTTCTTGTTAGTAACTGTAACGGCGTTGTAACGATAGGAATAGTAATTAGTTAGATTACTCGTTACTGAAAAAAGTAACGCCGTTAGTAACGCCGTTACTTGTAATGCCGTTATTCCCATCACTGCTTATACCATGTAACTATAATGTTACAGTGCATAACATATTTAATAGCAGGAATCCTAAGTACGGACATTCAAAAGTTACGACCTTCCACATCTCAGAGCAAAATTCACAAACTGCTGTCTCAGAGACTTGGTTAAATTAAGGAGCAGGTTGACTTGGTTAGAAAGGAGCACTATGGCCAATAGTAATGACCAAAGGAGAACAGTGAGTCTTTCTCTTTATTTTCCTATTGCCCATTATTATTGCTTGTTATTATTATTAGCTAATGAAAGTGTAGGCAGTGCAAAAGTAGTTTTTATTTTTTGTTCATTTTTGTATAATTGGGTAGGTCTTGATAAACATTCTGCTTCTACCTACTCCCTTTCAGACTTAAAACATTTATTTAAACCATCACAGGTCTGTGTCTAATACTAACCTCAATGATCTTGTTTTTATTTTTATAATCTATCGACCTACCTGTCAACCAACCATGATTTTAAATAAGCCATGATCACTGCTGTAACACTAGAAAACATGACTAACATGATGACTTACCAAACTTGGCAGCCATGCTTGGGTTGTAATCGCTTCTGTCGATGTTCAGTCTAAACAGTGTTGTATAGCCAACTGAAGTGAAAGGCAAAGACTGTGCTGCAGCTTCTTCAACAGGCAGCATGAGCTAAACCACACCTACAAATGACTCTACTGAACACAGAGTGAAAGTGAAATTATAGTTTAGCCCCGTTATTTCAGTTACAAGGGGATGTTTCTAAAACCGGACATGGACTCAAATGTATTCAAATTTTACTGGAAAATGAAGTACTTACCTCTCAAATGATTTTAAAATGTATACCCTTAGTGCATCTACTAAGAGGCTGAGAGGTAGCACTGGCTTCTGCCAGTATTTTTCACTTTGTGGTTGTTATATTCAGGTCTGGTCCTTTACATTAATTTTGTAATCATTTCTAAAATTGTTGCAGTGTCATATCACTTTCACTACTATCATTTTCATGGGTTTGTTGTCATTGGTGTTGTTACACACATTTTTATTTTAAAGATACAGTCTGTCATAGATTAGTGTGAAATTACGTCCTGTAAAATTGATGCACTCTCATAAAACTCCATTAAAAATACATACAAAACTGCTGTTTTTTAGACCACATGTAGCTGTACTCATGTGTCAGGTTTAAGTAGTACAATTACTTTTTTATGTCTACTTTCTAAATTTGTGAACTGGTCATCACTTACACTTTCATTACATACTTTGAGTTTGTAAACATTCAGATAGAATAATTGGAATACATTGTATCCAATTGATGGCAGCAAAGGGTGGTAGTCCATCCCAGCTGCCACAAGGAGACAAAGGCAGGGTACACCCTCAGCAAGCTAACAATTTATCACAGGGCTAGCAATATGTATATATGTCACGTAAAACCCACTACAAACCTGAGCTGTTTCAGATGCTTTTTGAAAGTCTGAGCTCTCTAATCTCAGTGTAAGCTGTCTGTGCCCTCAGTGGAGCTGCATCTTGAAAGTACTTCTACTTCTTGTCTTCCCCGAATGTTGACCAGCTGTCCAAGAGTACTGAAGATCTGGGGTCACACATCCTGGTGACAACAGCGTGCCCACCCCAGAAGAATGAGGCCCAAGATTCAGTCCTAACACACGTCTTGTGTCCCTTGAGTTAAGTTTTTGTCACTCTCTGCGTTGCCTTCCTCTGGTGCTAATTCGGTTTTATTAAGTAATGGTGTGATTACTTAATTACCTGCGCGTTTGCTGTAGGAGAAGTGCAGACAGGCAGACAGAGGAGAGCTTAAGTTGGACCAGGTACCAAAGAAAAACATTCATACTGTACAAATTAGAGATGGCATGATACCACTTTTTTATGTCCGATACCGATATCATAAATTTGGATATCGGCCACACAATATCGGATATGAATCCGATATTGTGTGTTTTTAATCAATAAAACTGTTTTTTAAATATCTTGCTGCATTTTGTATAAGTTTATACTCAAGTTTAAAAAACAAAACAAACCACTAAAGCTATTCTGTTATACCTGTATGCAAAAAATACACTGCACCCAAAATATTTCATAGTTCAGCAATACAGATCAATCTAATAAACTTAAACCTACTCCATCCTCGATATTCTGGTATTTTAAAGAGTAAGCAACCTAACTAATAGGGTTGCAAACTCCCAGCAAAAAAAAAAAAAAAAGGGAACCACCCCCCACCTCATGATGCTTAATCAACGTAATCAACTTTAATTTGATGCAGTGTGAAAAAAAAATGCACAGAAATCAATTATTTTTCAAGAATAATTAAACAACATCTTTCTTCAACAGAACTGCAGACTGCACAGATCGTACCTTCCCAAATGAAAATGTACTATAGCTTACTAGGGTATATTAGACTTAATAGTTACTATTTACAATAATGGACTTCTATACATTTTACATCAGATTAAAACTTTGGGTGTAAGATTCAGATAATTATTTATTAAACGCTAGATATTTTAAATGAGAATAAGAAAGAAAAGTATGTCTTTGTGTCCCCCCTTTTCCCTGTTCATGCCCTATCGGCCCTCCTAGCTAAACTTTGCTAGATCCGCCCCTGCACAGTTACCAGCTTTCAGCTGTTGTTCAGCTGCTGGTTTCCTCTTTCTGGCACGAAGTGGGCCAAAAACAAGCAAGAGAGACGGACTCGTGACAGAAAAGCCAATCAGCTGATCATTAATCAGTTTCACGATTGAAGTAGCAGCAAGAAGAGGCAGTCGCTCCATATATCGGTTGTTAAGCTTAATGCTGGAATGCTTTACAAACATTCAGAGATGAACTTACACACTTGCTTTACTTCTCTCTGGGATAACTTTCTCGTTGATGAAATGCCGGTTTGGTAGCGAGGCTCCAAATACTGAACCAGACCACTGACAGGTCTTGCACGCCACAGCCGCTCTATCACGTGATGCATACTGCTCCGACGTGCTATGGTTTTGAGCCGAGTTACGCCATATCGCAAGTTTTGTGAGGTGCTTGTTTGATATTTAATGGATCAGATTACATTTTTTATTTCTCTCTGATATCCGATCCAGTAATTTAGGTCAGTATCAGACCGATACCTATACGTAATATCGGATCGGTCCATCTCTAGTACAAATATTGTAAATATGACGGTGTATCACAAAAGATTGATATCAAACTGATCACTTGACCCATATTGCGTTACTTGCTCTTCGAGTGAATCAACAAATGGCAAAATGAAAAGGCGAACAACAATGTCTTTTTAGAGAGTCTTAGGTTACATGTGTGTTTATTTCATATTTTCAGTTGTTACCCTCCACGGCTAAACAAAGCACTCTAAATCGGTTTCAGTTATGTACTGATGAACACAACAATGGATATAAGGGGCTTCTTTCAAAGAAAAAACTCAGGTAGATGTTATTTTATATATTATGCTTTTTATGTTGTTCAGTATATTTCTAGGCAAAACAAGAGGAAATTTAATACTTTAATACTTTTTTTTTTTTTTTTTTTTTTTTTTTTTTTTTTCGCCTGTCCCATTTGGTTCTTTAGCCGTCAGAATTGTTGTCTGAAGACCAACAAGGATACCCAATGGATTTATTTTGCCAAATGGATCATCATGGCATTGCCGTATTGGTCCATTTGATCGACCTTTGTTTTTATTATTTATTTTATTTTCAGTTGTTACAGACGGGACAGACATGAGTGAGGGATAGGAGAGGGAGAAAGAAAGAGGAAGGAAAAGAAAAACAGAAGGGGAGAGGGACAGTGAGAAAGGGGGGAAGAAAAAATATCTCCGGGATCACCTGTTGAGAGAAAAAGAATAGAAAACAAGCAAAAAACAAAACAAAACAATGCAACATACTATACACAACACCATCGCATTAATCTAGCTAAGTGAAAACAGCAGTAAATACTAAATATTGAATGTTGTTGTGCAGCACGCAGGACAGACAGCGCACAATGTGCTTTGAAGTAGCAGCCAAGAAAGGTGTGATTTAAGTCTACGAATAGTGAACACCCATGTGCACACCTGTGTGGATCGGCGCGCTTGTATTCAAATGGTTTCCCCATGTAATGGTCTGCTAGAGGATGTAGAGAGCCATAGCCCCGTCCCCCAGGGCATGAAGCAGGCATGGAGGAGATCCAGGCCCCAGACATCCAGAGGCCCCAGAGTGCAAGAGCCCAAGGAGGACCACCGGAGGGGCATCCGTGCCACCTTCATGGGAAGGGCTGAGGATCCCCAGATGAGGGGTCACCCAGTAGCCACCGGGCAGAAGCTAGAGGGGGCTGCACCGGCGTGCCCGCCGGCTCTGCCGGCAGCCAGCTGTGCCAGAGTGAACCGAGCCGCAGGCACAGAGGCCGGAGGCCCGAGGGCCCCCCGCGCCCCGGAAGAGGCCTGACCGAGCAGCAGGCGCCAGGCCCCGCCAAGTAGTCACCGGGAGTGAGCTGGTACATACCTGAGCGCCCAGCCCCGGACACCAAGAACCACCAACGCACCGACCCCTGAGGGCATCAGTCACCGGCAGGGAGTGTGGTGAGGGGAGATAGGCCTCCACACTTTGGAGGGCCTTGGAGTTCCCAGAGAGGTGAAGTCTAAGACCCGACCTGACATATAGACACAGACAAACAGGCACACACAGACACAGACATGCATTCCCACCCTCATGCACACATATACAAACACTCAGCACTCACCCAACGCAGGAATAAACGTAAATGGACATGTACACACAATCACACTCCCCAAACATACTCTATATCCCGGGTCCAGGTATCCTCACCCCCAGAGATGGAAACGGCACCCAGACCCAAGAGATGTTACCCTTCCCTCCGGGGTGGAGGCAAGCAGACCGCCCCAGGCTCCGCAGCAGCAGGGAGGCCAATCGGACAGCCAGCATCTCTTCCCAGCCCCCCCGCCCCGATGGCTAGCAGAGAACAGGGGTGTGTTAAGACCCCATACCTCCCTCCTCCCGCTCAAGTGTAGTGTTGCTGCGTGTTGCTCTAAAGTGTATTTAAAACAAGGGAGAGCATGGTGCTGCTGCCAGAGAGCAGCAGGTGTTAGCACGGCCCCTCCCGAGAACCCTCAATGTCTACATGGATTTAAAATTGAGAGGTGGGCACCGGCGCCAGAGGCAGGTTTGAATACACAGACCGTCTACTGGACGCCGTTAACGTGCCCACCCTCAAGGCCCTATATATATATATATATGTGTGTGTTATGAGAGTGTAAGTAATGTGGATGTCTAAGTTGTGAGATAAAATTGAGGCACAGGTGGCCAGAAGAGGACAGAGGGGGGGGGGAATGTCTCCCCTGCACCCTGGTGACACACCCGCACCCCAAAGCCCTACCTGTGTGGGTGGGTGTGGTGGAGCGTGAAGAGGGAGGCAGACGGGGATGGGGAGGAAAAGAAGGGAGGGGAGGGTGTCCCTCCCTAGGGCCAGCTCCCCCGCTGACCCCAATATGCACCCCCGTCCTCTGGTATCCACCAAGGCAAGGGAGCCCAGGCCCATCCAGACCGGGGCCTACGGCAGCAACACCGCCAAGCCCCACAGGACCCGGGGCAGCCCACTCTACCCCACCGCAGAGGAAACTGTACCCACCCCAACATTCAATCATCTCCCAGACTACACAAGACACAGACACCCAGGTTAAGTTTATTCTCCACCTCTCCTATGTCTCTCCCCCACCTGCAGAGTGGACTCCTGCAAAGATGGAACAACCTCCCTGCCAGTTCAAGAGCCCCCCGGTTAGGCCGATGCACAAGAGGCCCCCTGCACCAGGGCTGAGCCCCCGTGCACCCACCCGCCCACAACCTCGGCGACACACCGACGAGGACCGAAGCCCCCAAGGCCCAGCCAGAGCCCCAGCACGGAGGCGAATACTTTAATACTTTTAATTAGAAATCCAAGAACCTGTTGAACTCAGCAGAGGGGTTAGTTCATTATTCTGCTGACCGTGAGTTGGTTCTCTCATGTGATGCATCCCCATACGGCGTAGGCGCTGTATTGTCACATAAGATGGAGGATGGAAGCGAAAGACCTTTGGGGTTCATGTCACGCACACTCTCTCCTGCTGAGAAAAAGTATTCTCAGCTTGACAAAGAAGGTTTAGCTGTGATATTTGGCATCAAGAAATTTAACAAATACTTGTATGGCCGAGTTTTCACGATTTACACAGATCATAAACCCTTGATCTCACTGTTCAATGAAAAGAAGCCTATACCTCAGATGGGCTCACCAAGAGTACAAAGATGGGCCGTGACATTGAGTGCTTACGAGTACAACATCAGGTACAAGCCGGAAAAACACCATGAAAACGCAAATGCGCTCAGCCGGTTGCCGGTACCAGACTCAGCACCTGAGCAAGAGTTGGCTGAGCAGGTTTTGATGATGGATGTACTGGATGACACATTAGTTGACACTGCACAGATCAAATGTTGGACAGCTAAGGATGTCTTGTTAAACTGAGTGTGAGGGATGGTTGCGTGCTCTGGGGAGCCCGAGTAATTATTCCCACCAAAGGCAGAGACAAAATATTGAAACTCCTGCATCAAACTCATACAGGCATGTCGAAGATGAAAGGCTTGGCAAGGTCTTATGTATGGTGGCCAGGGATGGATGAGAACATTGAAAGAGAAGTGCAGGCATGTGAGGAGTGTCAGAAACACTACAAGTCACCACATACTGCACCATTACACCCTTGGGAGTGGCCGGAGTCACCATAGACCATGGTCCAGAATCCATGTGGACTATGCAGGGTCTTTCCTCAGGGAAATGTTTCTAATCATTGTGGATGCTCATTCTAAGTGGATGGACATTTACCCTTTGAAATCCTCTACATCACAGGTAACTATAGAGAAACTGCGCCAGAGTTTCAGTGTGTTTGGACTACCTAAAATGTTAGTTTCAGACAACGGAACATGTTTCACAAGTGCTGAATTTGAGTCATTCATGAAGCAGAATGGAATTGACCGTGTGAGATAAGCACCTTTGCACCCGTCTTCAAATGGGCTGGCTGAGAGGGTGGTCCAGACCTTTAAGGAGGGGATAAAGAAAGTCAAAGGTGATACCTTGCAAACCAGACTGTCCCGATTTCTGTCCAGTTATCGCATCACACCGCATGCCACTACTGGTTTATCACCAGCAAAGTTGATGATGTCACAGAGACTCAGAACAGTTTTGGACTTGCTCATGCCTGATGTGAAAACAAAAGTGGAGCACAAACAATTGAAACAGAAAGAAAATCATGACACCAAGAAAAGACGAAGTTTCACACATGGAGACAAGGTCTCCATCAGAAACTACTCCTATGGCCCAAAGTGTATTCCCGCAATCATTGTGAGAGCATCAGGTCCAGTGTCTTACATTGTTACCATTGGATCAGGTCAAACTGTAAAGCGGCACGTGGATCAGGTGAGAGCAAGAGTGGCTGACACTGTTCCCAGTACACCGGACAGGGAGGTGGAGCCATTGCATGACAAAGAAGCAGTGCTTGAGTGCTGCTTGCCATCAGAGTTGGACACATTGCCACAACCTCCGGCAACGGAGTTGCTTTATGCTCCGGAGACTCCGGCTCCCGGAGACTCCTCAAGGACACCAGTGTTGCGACGTTCCCAGAGAGAGAGATGTCCACCAGAGACTTTAAAGGACTTTGTTAGATAGAGTGAGATCTTCCAGGAATAGAGCAACAATGCACTCTGATCTCACACGAAGGACGTACCTTCCTAGTTAGTAAAGAAAGAAAAAAAAGAAACATTGAAACATATGTACAGTTGTATGGTTGTATGATTACCCTAATTATGTGTTGATTGCTTGTTAAGCATTCTTTACATAAGCAGTTATTTTATTGTACGTCAAGGGAGTTGTTAACTTAAGGGGGGAGGAGATGTGGAATCGCAAGAAATTAGTTAGTTATATAAATATATGAGTATGCATAATAGGGCTGTTCGATATAACAATATATATCGGATGACGATATAAAAACGTCTATCATTTCATTTTACGCTATCGTTTGTTTCGTGGTGTCGCAAAATAAACTGTTTACGGCAATATTATTTCATCGTTTTGATGGTCACTGTAGTGGCTATATTAATTTCTTAAAGTTCTCTCTTTCTCTTATATTTAATATAACCACACTACGGACAGACAAGCGTCTGTTTTTATGCGTTGTGGTTAGCAACAATGACGGTAACACCATCGCGTGTCCGCTTGTTTATGTTCCACATAAACCTTTCACAATAAAGCTCAAGCTCCTGTTGAGACTTTTCAAAATAAAATGAATCACGTGAAAGAGCAGATTATTTACGGATGAGAAGTAAAAATGAGACGCCAGGTGCTAAAAAATAAACCTTAGAATCAAAAGTTAGAACAGGCTTTTCCCCGCAGCACGCCGTGGAATAAATACTCCTAAAGAAAACGGCGGCCGTTACAACTTATGTCTAAAAATGTATAGTTTCATGCATCTGTTAAAACACTTGACTCCAGCTACATGACGCGCAGCTGGAAACACTTCCCGCAAGTCGAGCTGCCCGAGATTCACAGAATTTACAGAAAATATTACATTTTTGTGATTTATATTGTTATCAGGACGATAGAATTCTTTTATCGGGATATGAGATTTTGGTCATATCACACAGGCCTAATGCATAATAGTTATTATTCATAGATACCTACATCCTAAGTTCCTGTTATTCATCTGAAAGAAACAGAATGAGTGTGTCGTTACAATGGTAATGCCAGGAGAGGCAGTATTGGTTCTGTGTTACATTTATGTTGTAAGAAAGTGGAAGAAGAGAGTGTCCTCTAGGAGGCAGTAAAACGGACACTGATGTTCTGTACATGTACTGAAAAGAAGGTTCAGTAAACAAGTTGCAACGATACTCCATTGTAAGGCTCGGTTATTTTATTTTTGTTTTTGAAGATGCAACAGTAACAAAAACACAATTTAGTTTTCGCTGTCAAAGTTGATTTAACTGAAGTTACGCGTTTCTGCATACTGTGGAGGTCACGTGTTTCCGGTTACTGTGGAGGTCACGTGTTTCCGGTTACTGTGGAGGTCGCAATATGGCGCTCTCCAGTCGCTGCAGCCAGGTGCTCTTGTGGCCTCACAGTGCAAATGCGCCTTGTAAGGAGCGGAAGCCTTAGCAGCTTCTAAACGCTAGAGTGAGAGCTGGTTTCTGGGTTTTCAAAATAAAATACAACAAAAATGATAAAATTCACACTTAAAATAATAATTAAGACCAGGTAAGTGCATGTTTTTCAGATGCATTTTTAACTCCGTTACAGTAAGAACATCTCATTTCAATTTTCTGATGTATTATGTGACAGTTTCTTACAATACATGATCGTAAAGGCCTCGGTCACACAGTCTCGATACCTCCATTTGGTGTTTTTCCCGGTACATCAACCGTTTTGTGACTGCCAATGGGGGATTGGAGAATATACATGTTTTTGTCTAAGCAGGGATGTTTCGCAGGCTTATTTAAATGCTGGTGCTGCAAACTATTTTCAGCTTAATTTTAGGATTGAATTGTTTTGTAAAGTAAAAGAAATGACCTTATAATCTTTATGAAAATTAAGTAGTTTTGTAGTATTTTATAATAGTGACTATGGCCTGAGGAAAACATTACATGCTGATATTCAAAGCTAATAAGGTCATAACCTCACCTTTGTAGTTTTTAAGCATTTAGTTTTCAGGTGCATCAATATTGCATGTAATATAGGACAAACTGGAATTTGTGGATTGCTCTCTCATCATGAGTGTTAATTATAAAATATTTCTCTATTTCTAGATGGGGAGCTAAGATTTCGCCTGCTGCTACAATTAGTGGAGTGCTTTGAACATTACGATGCAGTAGGTCCAGAGATGAGTTTGCTCCGGGATACTATAATGCGTGGTCTCTTCAGTGAATTCAGCCTGGAAACTGTGATATAAATCTTTTATAATACTCTATGGCTTGGGAGTATTGAGGTAGAGGCACAAATGAACCTAGCTATGCAAGCAGCTGGCATAGGATTAAATCCAGCTGTAGGAGTAGAAGGTCCCTGGGACAATGAAGCGCTACCTGTTCCAGCAGCTGACATGGAAAACAACCTGGCCGGTTTAGCTGAAGATCCCTGGGACCATCAAGGTCTTTATCTACCAGCAGTAAACGTGGACATTAATCTGCCTCGGGAAGAAGAAGTTTGCTGAATCAAACCCCCAAATGACCATCCCGTCAAGTTCAAAAGTCAGAGGCTCAACCGCGATTCCAGTGGAGGCAACAAAACAGTTTAACAACCTCCCAGTTACTAAGGTGGAAGCAAAACAGTTCAGGCGGGCGGCCATGGGTCCAGCAGCAGCGGGGAAATGGTTCTGGTGGCCTGCCACTGATCCAGTGGCAGCGGTGCTGCATCTCTGGTGGCCTGCCATGCGTCCAGTGGTGGTGGCGCTGCAGCTCCGGCAGGCGGCCATGGGTCCGGCGGCAGCAACGCTGCTCCGGTGAGCAACAGCGAGGTGTGGCACATGATCTATGACGTGCTGGTCGTGGCCGTGCTGGTCCCTCTGGTTTGCTGAGGTCCTCCGCGGCCAGTGCGCGCTCCTCCTGCTCACGTACAGCTCTTCTACTGGCGACGCGCGCTCCTCCCGCTCGCTGAGCTCCTGCTCCGGCTCGCTGAGCTCCTCTGGTGGCAGCGCGGGTTCGTCCGACAGTGCTGCAGCAACAGATGGTTGATCCAAAGGTGATAGTGGTGATACAGCAGCTGCAGGCGGTGGAGATGATAGTAGAGTAGGTGATGTAGATGGTAAAACAGTTGACTGCTGAAGCAGCCCCTCAGACCCTTTAGCAGCAACTGACGTGGGACCAGCAGGTGTAGAGACCTCGTGCCGAGATGAAAGCTGGTTGAGACTGCACAGGGCTCACAGCCGGCTCGTGATGCTGGGGCTGGGGCTGTGCGGGGCAGACGGTCTGTTCCAGCTCAGATAAACAGTCCTTACTTGGCAGACCGAGCTCCCCAGAACATCCAGCAGAGGATGGAAGTGGCTGGGCTGATGGTTGAGCTACCAGCTGAGAAGCTGATAGGGCTTCAACGGCTGACTGAGTGACTAGCTGGGCAGCAGACTGAGTGACTGGCTGGGCAGCAGACTGAGTGACGGGCTGTGCAGCAGACTGAGTGACGGGCTGTGCTACGGCTACGGTGTTAGGATTTACAAAGACCGGGGTAACATACACAGATGAGGTGTGTAAAGAAAAATTGTCCATGTTGCTCACCACTGCCGGCTCGCTGAGCTCCTGCTCGGGCGGCGCGAGCTCCTCCAGCTCAGGCTGAGCAGGTCCGGGTGGCGTCGTAGCAGCAGGTGGTGGAGAGGATGGCAGAGTGGTGGCTGGCAGGCATGCACAACAGCTGCAGATGGTGAAGCAGCAAGTGTCGTGGAAACCTCAGACTAAGGTGATGCTACCTGCGCTAACGACTGGCTCACAGCAGCGTCAGCGACGTCATCGGCCACTGCAGACACAAAAGCAGGTGGTGAGGGAAATGAAAAATTGTCCTTATTATGAGATGTCTGGGAATTCGGCTGCGGTGAGGAGCGCTGGCGGCGCGAACGTTGTTTCCGTGTAGACGTCGGGGCCGGCGTGTCAGGCTTAGCTCAGGAGGTAGAGCAGGTCACCTACTGATCGGAAGGTTGGTGGTTCGATCCTTGGCTCCTCCAGTCTGCATGTCAAGTATCCTTGGGCAAGATACTAACCCCAAGTTGCTCTCCGATGCGTCCATCGGAGTATGAATGTGTGTGAATGTAGTTAGATAGCACTAAGTATAGATAAAGTGCTTGTGAGAATGGGTGTGATTGGGTGAATGTGGCATGTTGTATAGAGCGCTTTGAGTGCTCCGAGAGAGTAGAAAAGCGCTATATAAGAATCAGTCCATTTACCATTTGCCCCAACCGGTCGCAGCAGATGGCCGCCCCTCCCTGAGCCTGGTTCTGCCGGAGGTTTCTTCCTGTTAAAATGGAGTTTTTCCTTCCCACTGTCGCCAAAGTGCTTGCTCATAGGGGGTCATATGATTGTTGGGTTTTTCTCTGTATCTATGAAGCGCCTTGAGGCGACTTTTGTTGTGATTTGGCGCTATATAAATAAAATTGAATTGAATTGAATTGAAGAGACAAAAACATGTGTAACAAAATAGTGCTGCTGGACCCCCAGGATTGACCCCCCAACCCCTCTCACCCTCCTATGTGGTGTGTTTGTGTGTGTGCACCCTCTGAGACTGTGACTTTGAGAATCTGGAAATGACTGGTGGCATCTTTATCTGTCCTCCTTGTTCTTTACAAGCAGAGTTATTTACAAACTCTCTTTGCTTTATGGCTAAACTTCCTGTCTAGGTTGTTCATTGCAGCAGATAGTCGCCCAAAACTGAGCCTGCTTTCAGAAAAATATGTGAAAACTAACCAAATTGTGCTGTTAGGCACTCAGCATTGACCTCCATCTCTGAGTTCCACAAGTGCAGTCTGTGAGTCGCACATTACTGAGTTATAAGTGTTTTCAACTTGTCTTTATCATTACAGCAGGAAGCTGTAAAGTACGAGTTGTAAGGGAGCTGATTTAAAGTTGGATGCTGAAATGGCTCAGGAATTGCCAGGACATTCATAGACTTTTTCATAGTTTTATATACTGCATGTAGAATTGTTTTTTGCTGATGGGATTATGTGCAAGCAGCACTTTTGCTGATGTCTGTGTCAGGTGTAGCTGGGTGTAATTATTTATTAATGCTGAGTAATTTCAGATGTTCAAATATGAATTTTTGAAAGTACACATGAGAAAAAGAGAGAACTTCATGCCACAAATAAAGAAAACACTGTCTAGTAGCTGCTCAGCACTGGCTGTTACTAAAACCACACTTACAAAATATTCAGATGATCAAAGTGTTGTGGAAAAATAAACTGAGAATTAAAACCAAACTGATTTTCTGAGATTTATTGAAAGAAACATTTGCAAAGGGATCAAAACATCACAGACAAGCGTCGTACCAGCATTGACAAATAGGCAAAAATAATATCGAAAGCAAAGACTTTAGATCATCCTCTCACAATAACAGGCTAATAGTAACTTTTGCAGGCTTTATGGTGGCAGAGTATGGAAAATAGGTCTCATCTATTTCTGGTACTTCAAAAAGTGTTTTTCTAGGACCTGACATGTTTCATCATGCAATTAATATTTAGTTGTTACTCTAATAAAGAATAGAAGTTAAAACACTTCTAATAGTACTAATTTGCCTCTCCCAAACACTTCCCATGTGGCTTGAAGAGGGGGTGCTCAGAACAAACTCACTTTCAAATTGTACTTTCTGCAGGTTGTGCACTTGTAGATGTGAGAAGCGACTGCATTGCTGCATCCTGTGATCATAGCCCATTGGAGCGCAGCTCGTTTACAGTTATTCCCCTTCCTTGATGCTGCACCTTTTCGTGATAGTGTTTAATAAGTAAAGATGACACATGGCTTGTATTGGGAATAATGGCAGGATGTTTGATATATGGGTGTAGAGTTGCTCTTGTTAAACGTCCTCCCTGCTCATCAACAAATGGACTTGGGCTGTACATCTTGTGTGTCTTGTCCTTCAGTTGAATGTCCTTTCCTCTAGTTAAGTCCTTAAATTCTTTGCTGAATGTGTTTTCTTGTGCAAGTTTTATTATGAACAGTTCTGCCTTTTGTCTGACTTGTGTTTTCACCTTTTGTTTGTGTGAGTCCTTTAAAATCTTTCACAAATTTCTGTAGACAAGCAATAGCTTTAACAGCTCTTCTCCAGTCTGGCAATTTGGTGAGACGGTCTAGTATTGTTCTCCTTTCTTCTACTTTGGTGTTGGACACATCTACTGTTTTTAGCTCTGGATCGTTTGCCTTGACTTCAGTAAACTTGTAATTTGTCATTTTCAATGGGTATCTAGCTTTGCCACAAAAACTCTGGACCTTTAAACCAGTTAGAGTTGAGTAGCTGTTGGACACCAAGTCCTATTGATGCGTGGTCTGCAGAATTACTTTCAGCTGGTACATGATGCCACTGTTGTGGGTCTGTGAGTGGCCTTATCCTTTGAATCCTATTTGCCACAAACACGTGAAATCTCTTTGCATCATTATTCACATTCCCCAGCGCTACCTTGGAATCTATCCTGAAGTGTTCTTCAAGATCACTTATCTCCAGCTCATTTTTTAACCTTACACTTATTATTGCTGCAACTACTGCAGCCGTTAGTTCAAGTCTAGTGACAATAGTGACCTTGGTTGGGACTACATGTGCCTTTCCCAAGACTAAGGCACAATGAATATCCCCTTTGGATGTTACTCTTCTTAAATAACTTCACTGTCTGTAGCCTGTCACACTAGCGTCTGAAAAGTGGTGTAATTCACATTGTGCAATGTCTGTGTTTGCGGGTAAGACACATCTTTGAACTTTCACCTTTGACAGGTTAGGTTTTGAAGATCTAAGAGCCAGGATTCCCACTGTGTGCAGAGATCATCTGAGAGTGGCTCGCCCCATCCAACTTTCTCTTGACATAACTGATTTGCTTTCCTCTTAGGATGAAGGGTGCCACAAATCCCAGTGGGTCATACACTGATGCTATTGTGCGCAGGATTCTCATCATCAGCAGAAATTGAACACTGAACACCAAGTGCCCTTTCCATTAATGGCTCTCCAAGTGCCAGATCTAAGTCCTTAATACTTTCTACACACTTTTTTCTCGGCAATGACTTTATCACATTTTCACTGTTTGAGATGAACTTGTGTAATCTTAGTTTACCTGTGCTACACAGTTCTTTGACTAGTTTTATGGCTTCTGCTTCTGACATAACACTAACAATCCATCATCTACATAAAAGTTCCTTTGAATGAACCTCACAGTGTTTGGAGTGAACTTTCTCTCACCTTGCGTGGCTAGATGTTTTAAACCAAAGTTGGCACAGCAAGGAGAAGAAGCAGCACCAAAGAGATGAACCTTCATTCGAAAGACTGAGGGTGGAATGCTTAGGTCACCATGCTCCCACCATAAGAAGCGTAAGTAGTCCTGGTTTTGGTGTTACATGGAACTGGTGAAACATTTGTTTGACGTCGCACATTACAGCAATGAAGCCCTTCCTGAACCTACGGAGCACTCCCACCAAAGTGTGGCAGCACGAGGTGAGAATAAAGTAAATACTCTTCAGTTTTAAAAGACAACGCCACTCTGGGAATTTCACCCAGAGAATAGTAAGTAACACTAATCACCACGAAGGCAGTTAGGTTTGTTATACTCAGTACAGAGACGAGGTTCAATGTTAAGACAAATTGACAATTTATTAACAATTATTTAAAACACACTCGTAAAAATCCATGTACAAACATGCTTAAAAATACAGTGGGGCAAAAAAGTATTTAGTCAGCCACCGATTGTGCAAGTTCCCCCACTTAAAATGATGACAGAGGTCAGTAATTTGCACCAGAGGTACACTTCAACTGTGAGAGACAGAATGTGAAAAAAAAAAATCCATGAATTCACATGGTAGGATTTGTAAAGAATTTATTCGTAAATCAGGGTGGAAAATAAGTATTTGGTCAATAACAAAAATACAACTCAATACTTTGTAACATAACCTTTGTTGGCAATAACAGAGGTCAAACGTTTACTATAGGTCTTTACCAGGTTTGCACACACAGTAGCTGGTATTTTGGCCCATTCCTCCATGCAGATCTTCTCAAGAGCAGTGATGTTTTGGGGCTGTCGCCGAGCAACACGGACTTTCAACTCCCGCCACAGATTTTCTATGGGGTTGAGGTCTGGAGACTGGCTAGGCCACTCCAGGACTTTCAAATGCTTCTTACGGAGCCACTCCTTTGTTGCCCGGGCGGTGTGTTTTGGATCATTGTCATGTTGGAAGACCCAGCCTCGTTTCATCTTCAAAGTTCTCACTGATGGAAGGAGGTTTTGGCTCAAAATCTCACGATACTTGGCCCCATTCATTCTGTCCTTAACACGGATCAGTCGTCCTGTCCCCTTGGCAGAAAAACAGCCCCATAGCATGATGTTTCCACCCCCATGCTTCACAGTAGGTATGGTGTTCTTGGGATGCAACTCAGTATTCTTCTTCCTCCAAACACGACGAGTTGAGTTTATACCAAAAAGTTCTACTTTGGTTTCATCTGACCACATGACATTCTCCCAATCCTCTGCTGTATCATCCATGTGCTCTCTGGCAAACTTCAGACGGGCCTGGACATGCACTGGCTTCAGCAGCGGAACACGTCTGGCACTGCGGGATTTGATTCCCTGCCGTTGTAGTGTGTTACTGATGGTGACCTTTGTTACTTTGGTCCCAGCTCTCTGCAGGTCATTCACCAGGTCCCCCCGTGTGGTTCTGGGATCTTTGCTCACCGTTCTCATGATCATTTTGACCCCACGGGATGAGATCTTGCGTGGAGCCCCAGATCGAGGGAGATTATCAGTGGTCTTGTATGTCTTCCATTTTCTGATGATTGCTCCCACAGTTGATTTTTTCACACCAAGCTGCTTGCCTATTGTAGATTCACTCTTCCCAGTCTGGTGCAGGTCTACAATTCTTTTCCTGGTGTCCTTCGAAAGCTCTTTGGTCTTGGCCATGGCAGAGTTTGGAGTCTGACTGGTTGAGGCTGTGGACAGGTGTCTTTTATACAGATGATGAGGTCAAACAGGTGCCATTCATACAGGTAACGAGTGGGGGACAGAAAAGCTTCTTACAGAAGACGTTACAGGTCTGTGAGAGCCAGGGATTTTCCTTGTTTGAGGTGACCAAATACTTATTTTCCACCCTGATTTACGAATAAATTCTTTACAAATCCTACCATGTGAATTCATGGATTTTTTTTTCACATTCTGTCTCTCACAGTTGAAGTGTACCTCTGGTGCAAATTACTGACCTCTGTCATCATTTTAAGTGGGGGAACTTGCACAATCGGTGGCTGACTAAATACTTTTTTGCCCCACTGTATATTCAGAGCTGAGGCTTACCAGTGGAGGGGCAGGGACGCCACGCACAAACTCAAAAAAAGAAAACACACCAAGACACAAGTGCAACACAAAAATCACACACTCACACTAATAAACTAAACAAGGCAGGTGTGTACACTCAAAGGATCCCACCACCAAGGCACCCTGGTCTCCTCCACGTCGGCACTCCGCATCTGAATAAAAGAAACAAAGAAAATTTTAATAGATTACAACAAAACTAATGTAGCGCTGGGGGATAACCCTACTGCAGAACCACACTGGTGATCTGCAGCTATAAAAAGGGCCTCCCACCAGTGGTGTAACAAAAATCCAAACTACAAATCAAAACAGAAAAACAACATACAATCTGGATAAAACTTTAAAATCTGGAGCAAACGGAATCGCCGTATTACTCCAACTAGCCGTCTGCCCGACTATAAATTAATCATACGCTCATCAATATGTACGCCAGCTGACTCCCATAACCGGCGTGCATATGGCCGCTGTCCACGCCGACGTCCACGTTAAAAAGCGGACAGCAGCAGGAAAAGAAACTTCGCAACGGGAACAGACGGTAAAAGCCAAGCAAAGCAAAGCAGCAGCACCTCAGTGTGGCGTTGCGTAAAACCAAGGCCCACACTTCCTGCAAAGCATAATAAATAATTATTATAAAACAAACAATAAAAGGCAAGGATCGAGACGAAATTGAATTACGTACCGAGTAACCCCGTGTCATGAAACATGAGCAGGGGCTCATAGGAGGCTTCCACAGCTATGCCCTAAAAACAATGTCTGTTTACCACCAAGTAAGGTAATGCACACACTACAATGAGTAAACACCTACCAGCCGCGATGGAGGCTTCAGAATGATCTCTGCAACACAAAGGGGAAGTCAGGTGACCAAAGAGGAGATCACAGGTAAGCGATCCAGGTATGCTCACATGGCCACTATTTATACTAGCGCCCCCTAATGCGTCAGGCTGAAAGTGGGTTGAACCAAAGGATAACATTCATCCTGCCACAAAAGTGTTTGAGAGGTCAGGCCCTGTAAGCAAGTGCATATTCAGCGAGGTGTCTTGATATGGTGCAGTGCAGTCAAAGACTACGCATATTTTGCTGGGCTTTTGAGGGTATTACAGAGTTCTTTCTCTGGCATTTTCTCCACATCACCACATGCTATCATGTTCTCCATGAAATTTGCATAGTCTGTGTGGTATCTTTGGTCCCTTTTGAATCTGCATTCGAGACTACTTAAACGTTGCATTGCACTTGGCATGTTATTGTGAAGATTTGGTGTGTCGCTTTTAAAAGGCAGCGGTACTTCATAACGTCCATCTAGCTTTTGCTTTATTCCTTCTTGTAGCTTTTATAAAGCGGACATCTTCTAGTGAAATGCTTATCTTTTCCACTACTCTCTCTGTAAAGTCTGAATAAAGTGCTTTGATTACATCTGGAAATGTTACTTCCTTTACTTGTGTCTTGCAGATGTAATGAACCTTATTGTGGAGATCTGAATTTCAGTGAGATGCTCCAAATGTGGCCATGCCTTTGCAGTGTCTGGAGTAGGAATATGGCTACGATTAGCGTGTATAAAGTTCGGTGTGTAAACAACTGGCACAGTAAGTTTCTTCTTGGAAAACAGTCCCCTTATTTGCAGAGCTTCAAGTTTTGTGCAGGGTACACTGGTTGTGTTGGATGACATTGTAGATAGATTAAGCTTAACTTGGGTTTTGGTTGTGTCCAAGTTATTTGCTACTTTATTAAGAATAAATGAAAAATCACTGTGTCCAGCAGAGCGTAGGTCAGTACTTCTTTGCTTGGCTCATTTTTTGTGGATACATAGACATCTTCGATACTACCAGTCTGTGTTTTTACTTTTGAGTCACTCAATTAGACGTGGTCTCATGACTGTGTTACCTGTTGCTGGGTTTCCTTCAATTCACTTACATGTTGTTCCGTGGGTGGTTCTTTCTTTGGCTCGTCGTTGTCTTTCTTCATGCAGGTGTGACCAAGTGGTCGGCGGGGTTGGATAAAAAGTAATAAAATGACAACGCCACCTAGGGGAATTTCACCCCCAGGAAATATATTTAAGAAAAATAAATAAAAAGAATAAAAGGAGGCCGCACAGATTCAAGGATGCACTCTGAGGCAGGTTGGCTCCAATATTATAACAATTTTATTTATAGTAAAAATAAATAAAATATTAAAACCCAAGATGTAGCGTCATTGTTGACAGTGTCCTAAAGTGAAAATAAAACAATCAGGGAACTTTGACTTACCAGCAGCCGTGGACCCAAAAGAAAATCACTGCAGCCCACCCGGTGCTGTACAAAAGAAAGTGTGAAAACGACCCACCACCTAAGGTCCCAGGGCCACTGGCACGTCCTCCGTTCACTGAAATAAAACACAGAAAAATATGTTAAAAGAATAAAAGGACACTGAGCGTCAGGCTCGCTACAGATCATAAAAGACTAAAACACACTTTAATAACTTTAATAAAAGGAAACGCACGCACACACATGCAGGAAGGCTTATACCCCACGGGTCAAACTACCACTCGTGCTGGTAGTAATTATCCTCAATCGCAAGCCGGTCTGACTCCTCACCAGCTGAGACCGGCAACCGAGGCGATTTAAAGTCCCAGCACGACACTCGGGCAGAGGGTCGCTTCAGCCCGATCACAGAAGCGTGGGTACGAGCAACAGTCCAGGATAAAAATAGAATAAAATCAGGCAAACCAGAAAAAGGTTAGCCTACTTAATAAAAACAAGATAAGACCAGCTAAAACAAAACGAGACAAGACAAGACATCAGGCTCCACCAAGGAGGAGTCCTCACAACAGCGGCTGGGAAGGCGTTTCACTCTTCCGGTTTAGGTTGGGCGATTTGCCACGGAGAGGCGAATACAGTAGTCAAACCCTAAAACAGATAAATGTAACCTTAGACTCTTATAGCTATGAATGCTAATAAAAGTCGTTTTAACGGCTTACCTCAGGGACGGAGGCACTATACTCTCACTGGTGGGGATAACACGAGCACCTCTCTCCGCAACACCGGAATAAAACAAACTGCCCCGCTACAACAGGCCGCAAAAACTATTAACACAAATTCCAGTGCTCGGAGGGAATCTGAGGTTAACCGAGAGCATACCTGTAGCTGTCATATGATAGACTCTTGCTGATCAGTCCGTCGCAGTGGGCCAGCATTTACTGCTGCTTTGTGCCGAATGCATGGGAGGAATGATCCAACAAAAAACACCGGCTTGCTTTATACGGGCTAACGCCACCCTGCAATCAATATGCAGGTGGGTTCCCAATTAACCTAGTTGCGCGGCGAAGAGAGTGAGCGCAGGAGAGAGCGAGCGCAGGAGAGAGCGAGCGAGAGAGAAAAAGAGAGGCGAGTAGCCCATCTGGCCACACAGGCATGTAGGATACCGTTTTCAATTCAATTTTATTTATATAGCGCCAAATCACAAAAACAATCACCACAAGGCGCTTTATATTGTAAGGTAGACCCAACAATAATACATACAGAGAAAAATCCAACAATCAAATGCCCCCTATGAGCAAGCACTTTGGCGACAGTGGGAAGGAAAAGCTCCCTTTTAACAGGAAGAAACCTCCGGCAGTGTCAGGCTGAGGGAGGTGCGGCCATCTGCTGCGACTGGCTGGTGTAAGAGAAGGAAGACAGGAGAGAAGACATGCTGTGGAAGAGAGACTCGAGATTAATAACATGTACGATTCAATGCAGAGAGGTCTATTAACACACAGTGAGTAAATGCTTTCCAATGCTTAAACTTAAGTGGATCCTCACTAAATACAGAGGGATCTGGAACAGGTAGTCTATTAGCTGAAATAGCTTCTGCCAAAACCTTTACAAGCTCACCTGTACTCTCATAATTGACGTTTAACTGTCTTCTTGTAAGGGTTGATTAGCATTATTCTTGGACTCTGATACCTGTAAGTTTGCAGGGTTTAGTGTGACTCTTTCTTGCTTTACTGAAGCGTAGTCTTCCTCATGAACTTGTAGTTTTGCCTGTGCTGCTTTGAATCCTTTCAGATTTTATAATCTTTCAATTTCTCTTCTTAGGTCTTCACCTGACCTTCTCCTTGCAGCACTTTCCTCTTGTTGTCTCTTTATCACTGCTGCTTTCTCTTTTTGTCTTTAACTTGCAGTCAGTTTCCTCCTTTTCCTCTTGGAGACATTGTGAGATTGCAGCAGCTTCTTGCTCTGCAGATATGCATTTGTCTTCTTCTTCAAGCATTTACAATTCTTCCTCTGTATTTCTCTTGTTCCGTCATTATCTGTTGATATCATCTCTGTAAGTGACAATCACAGTATCTGCAAGCTACTGGTTTTTATGTTTGTAGTCATTTAACTTACATTCATCCAGCTTAGGGAGGAGAAATGTCAGGTTGGTGTAGGCAGGTTACTTTAGGAGCTAGGTGCATTTGATTTTACTTTGTGGCTGGGTTGTATTTGGGGTGGTCAGTTCAGGCAGGAGTACCTATCCCCTGTTAGGCTTACTGAGTTACTCTAGGGAACTTTTTTAATGTTTAGGTTGCAATGAATGCAGGTGGAACTTCTAGCTTGGAAGCACATCTGTGACTGTGTAGGCTGCCTGTTTGTTGGCTGCTTTTTAGCTTGGCTACAGTTACCAGCAGGGTTGGCTCTCCCATTAAACTTTAAGCTCCACTTTAATGACAAACATTTATCTAGGACACATATGTTTCATAATGCAACAATGAATTAAACTGTTCAACAATCTACACTAAATCTACACTAAATTACACTAAGTGTAATTTCACTATCAAACAAACTCCACCTTTATACAAAATAATTATGTATTCAAATGTTCTGCAGCTTGCCCTGCGACAGACTGGCGACCTGCCCAGGGTGTACCCTGCCTCTCGCCCTATGACAGCTGGGATAGGCTCCAGCGCCCCCGCGACGCTGAAAAGGATAAGCGGAAGCGAATGGATGGATGGATGCAGCTGCAGCTTCTGCTTGGAATCTGCACTTTAAAGACCAAATATGAAAGACTTAATATGTGTTAAAATGTATGAATACTTTTAATTGCAAATTAACATTCGAGTGATAGATTTGTTGGAATGTCAGCTGAATTTGCCAGTAACCTCATCTTCCTAGTGGTATTGTTTTTCTCTTAAAATGTGTTACTCTATTCTTATGGATATTTTCACATTTAAAACTACCTGTTTTTGCTGTTCAGATTCCCCTTGGAAATTAGGGTGTTAGTCTACACCCAAAGATATGGTTGATGACTAAACAACTGCTTTTGTCTGTCCAGCTGCCACAGAACAAAGGCAGGGTACACCCTCAGCAGGCTGCCAATTTATCTCAGGGCTAGCAATATATGTCATGTAAAACCCACTGAAATGCCCAAATAATATTTATTCATAACATCTAACATAGAAAGCTTTCTTTCCCAACCTGAGCTGTTTCAGATGTTTTTTGAAATTCTGAGCTCTCTGATCTCAGGTTAAGGTGTCTTGAAAGCACTCCTGCTTCTTGTTTTCCCCGAATGTTGACCACCTGTCCAAGAGTACTGAAGATCTGAGGTCACGCATCCCGGTGACAACAGCGTGCCCACCCCAGAAAACAGGCCCAAGATTCAGTCCTGTCCTCCAAAGGTCTTGTGTCCCTTGAGTTAAGTTTTTGTCACTCTCTGCGTCGCCTTTCTTTGGTGCTAATTCCGTTTTATTAAGTAGTAGTGTGATTACTGCACATGTGAGAGAAACAGGGAAAATGCAGGGCTGTAGAGAGCTGTTGATAATATTTGCTAAATGATTTGTAAAACAATGAGATACAGGTTTAAATAGTTTTGTTTTGATGGGGTGAAGTAGAGAGTTGCAAGACTTTAACTGATGCTTAATTTCTACCAGATCTTTCAAATCTACAGGTGAGAATGTGGACATTTAGCTTGTGGCAGTAATTTGATCAGAATGTGATGCAGTACTAGATAAATAACCATGAGAAGCTAAGATACTATTCAACCTGTAGTTTAATATTTTGTATTTTCCAGACTTATATTAAAAAATATATATATAAAGTTAACCAGCGACACTGAGAAACCAAGAACAACACTCAGTTGAATTATGACAGTGACTCACAAATTTATTTTAAAGGAGACAACTAGGTTACAAAAATAAGGACCAATGCTTACAGTTCTAGAGGTCATGGAACAAAGTCCACAAATCTAAGTTTATTGTCAGGCTGCGAGTCATACATGTGAAGGCAAAAGTTGGAACAAAGATGCATTCTTTCACAACGAAAGTCACGAAAAGTAAATCTCAGAAACAAACAAACAAAAAACATCACTGTCAACAAGAGAAGTTACAAAGAGCTCCCACGATCAGTTTCTTAACGTAACTGCTTATCTATAGGAGCCTATATGTTTAACCACTGTTACAGAGTGAGAGGGTACATCCTGCTCATGCTGAAAGTCCGTCACCAAAAATAATAATATGCTCTCATATCCACACATACACCAATTATTTCACATAAAACATAAATGTGTTTGTAAAAAATTTAAACATATACAGATATCTCTAACTATAATATTACCATGACTGAATACTATGAATGTCCCAAAAGCCCACAGTAAGACTCTACTTCAACTAATAAATCACTAAGATAACATAAGAAGGAAATTCAATATGTCCACAGGATCTGCTGTGTGAAAACAGCGAGCTGTAAATGAAAAATAAGAGAAACACTCAAAACTTCAGAAAGAAAATTGACAGGTTTTATAGGAACCTCACATATAATTCCCAAAATATTACGACTTTTGAACTTGTTGCTATCTGCAACATCATGCTAGGGAGTCTAGACATGCTGGGGAACTCTAAGAAAAAGTTTAAAACAATGGTTCAATGATACAGAGCGGCAGTCATGAGTTTCTATATGAAAAGATCCTGACTGTCATTCAAAGCTAGAATGTAAAAGTGGTTTTTAACATCTTCCCTAATTTTTTAGCTCCTCCAACCACTGCATGGCCAACATTAAGTATGGTTTCAGCAGGTACTGTCAGAAAAAATAATGGATTAAACTCCTCAGCTTTATCTCTGGCTTCATTTTCATATCTGCATTGAATCTTGCATCTTTCTTCCTCCACTTCTCTCTCACACTTCTCCTTTAACTTCTTCATCTCCCATTCTCTCTCCTCTCTCTCCCTCTTCCTCTCTGCCTCTCTCTCCTCCTTCTCTCTCTTTCTCTCCTCATTCATCTCCTCTCTCTCCCTCTTCCTCTCCTCCTCTCTCTCCTTCCTCTCCCTCTCTCTCTCAGCCTGGAGTTGTTCGTTGTATTTCTGCATCTGTTTCTCATATCTTTCCCGTATTTCTCTCTCCATTTCTCTTTTTTCTTTCTGTATTTCTTCTTCTTTCTCTCTCAGGATGCGTTGTTTCTCCTCTTCAATCGCCCTCTCAGCCTCTTGGAACATCTCGTTGGTGTAGTGGCTTCCTCCGTTCTTCTGGACTATCTCTCTGATCTTCTGGATCAGCTCAGTGACCTGAGAGCGCTCCTTCAGTTTATTATTGAAGACGTGGTACTGACCGTTACATCTGGTCACGAGTTCCTGCAGGTCTGAGCTTTCTTCTAAGAACTCTTCAATAGTGGTGGCTTCAAGTAGGTCTCCATGGGTAAAGAGAACCATGCTGTATTTGTCTGCATCAGCGCCAAAGATTTTTTGAATCTTTTGCACCGTCTGCTTTTCCTCTTCAGTGAATCTGCCCAGTCTGATGACCACCAAGAAGATATGGGGTCCTGGAGAAGCATTGGAGATGCATTCGCATATATTTTTCTGAGTTTCCTCTTCATCAACCCTGGTATCAAACAGGCCTGGGGTGTCAATGACAGCAACGTGATGTGCATCCACTGTAGCTTTTCCTTTGGAAGATTCTACAGTCATAGATTTGGCACTGAACTTGGATTCAAAGCACTCTCGGCCCAGAATAGTGTTTCCAGTAGCACTCTTCCCAATTCCAGTCTTCCCCACCATCACAATCCTCATCTCATCATCATTTGTCCTGCCAGAATCTGTGTAGAAAGATCAGAAAGAATACATGGCAGGAAATATATTGTACTTATTATACATATACCTGATCATGCACCAGGTTTGGGGTTGGTATTTTAGGTTACAAATGTTCTGGTAGATGGTCAAAAGTTAATTCAGCATCTGCAGAGATGGGTCACAAGTCTCTATTCTGCTGTTGATCCTGTGAAATCAGAGTCATCCTCAGTAATGACCCTGACACTCTGCTATCAGGAAATGCAATTAATCCTTTTTTTTTCTTTCTTTCTGATCAATATAATCACAAATGGCTTGTAAATATCACACTTATGAACCGTGTAACTATAATGTTACAGTGGATAACATATTTAATAGCAGAAATCTTAATGGACATTCAAAAGTTATGACCTCTCTTCCACATCTCAGAGCTAAATTCACAAACTGCTGTCTTAGAGACTTGGTTAAATAAGGAGCAGGTTGACATGGTTAGAAAGGAGCACTATGGACAATAGTAATGACCAAAGGAGAACAGTGAGTCTTTGTCTTTGTTTTCCTATTGCCCATTATTATTGCTTGCTATTATTTTTGTATAATGGGGTAGGTCTTGATAAACATTCTGCTTCTACCTACTCTCTTTCAGACTTAAAACATTTATTTACACCATCACAGGTCTGTGTCTAATACTAACCTCAATGATCTTGTTTTTATTTTTATAATCTATCAACCTGCTTGCCAACCAAACATGATTTTAAATAAGCCATGATCAATGTTGTAACACTAGAAAACATGACTAACATGATGACTTACCGAACTTGCCAGCCATGCTTGGGTTGTAATTGCTTCTGTCGATGTTCAGTCTAAACAGTGTTGTGTAGCCAACAGAAGTGGAGTAAGAAGTGAAAGGCAAAGACTGTGCTGCAGCTTCTTTAATAGGCAGTATGAGCTAAACCACACCTACAACTGACTCTACTGAACACAGAGTGAAAGTGAAAGTAATGTTTTAATTTCAGTTACAAGGGGATTTTTCCAAAACTGGACATGGACTCAAATGCATTCAAAACTCTGCATCTGTCTGCACTAACTACTATGTGAATAAATCTTTTGTTCTTGAATATTGTTCATTAAAAGTAATTTACATTTTTTATTAAAAATATTTTGAGATTATAAGATAACATTTTGCAAGAATTGATGTAAATTAATGATGCCAGATCTCACACATTATAAATAGAACTGAAAATATTCAGTTTATTAATGAAAAATAATCAAAGATTTGCAGCTTGAGGACATGTAAATGTGAACACATTTTAATATATCCTGTTGCACTGATATTTTCTATAAGAAGGCGCAGATGTGAAACAGTGAAAACATCATGTAAGAACTGCTTTGTGCTGCAGTGTCTGTACTTCTAAAAAAGTGTTGCTGTTTCTTGTAAATGGGGATGGGAGGGGGGGGGGACATCATGGAAGTTTGGTGCACAAATCAAAAAACGAAACTTAAAGCAAAAGAAATCTATATCTATATATAAATCGAATCTGTGCAGCAGTGCTTGCTATTCAGAAATAATGCTGCCGTTTCTTGTAAATGATTTTGGGAGGAGAAAGCAAGGTCTGAAGAGTGAATGTAGTGACTTCCTGTACCTGCAGGAGGGCTGTGGTCCTCAGTACCATACTCTATTAAATAACCAGGACATAAAACAACGCAGCTGAGACAATGAAACTGAAAATGGATGTTCCTCAGATCCAATTTTTGTTGAGTTTTTCATTAGTCTTTGAAAGTAAGCAGAGCACATTACTGTTTTCACACTTATATTTATTTATGAATAGAGCCAATGACATCAAAATAAATAAATATAAACAGTCACTAAACCTGCTTTACTGCTATATACAGATGCATGTGTGCTTGTAATGCACAGGACTAATCAGACTGCAGCTGGAAACATCATTCTAGCACATCAGTGCTGTGAATCGAAGTGAAGTGCTAAGTCTATGACTGTAGCCTGTTCTAAAGGGAAAGCTATATCTGTCTGATACCAGGCCTTACTTGGATAAAATCACAAAGGTGCATCCCTGTGTATCTCCTAAGCTTCTCCATGACCCTGTATCTTCTTGTATGCTCTCAGATGGGCAGATACACTAAAGAGGAAATGCACATGGTGCAAAGAATTCAAGAAATCAACATGGTTATCCGGCTTTATAAAAAACCCTTATAACTGGAAAAGTACCACAAAACTTTAGTTTTACTTTCACTCTGTGTCCAATGCAGTTATTTGTGGGTGTGGATTGGTTGATATGCTCTGTTAAAGGAGGTGCAGCACAGCCTCTGACTTTCACTTCTGACTTGACACATGTTAGTAGTGTTTTTTTAATGTTACAGCAGTGATCAGACTTGAATAATTAAATGTTAGACAAGCTCTGTAGAGAAAGTCTTTTGTAGAAAGCAGCTGTAGCTGTAGCTTTGAAAATCACTTTGAAATAACTTTTAACCCTCTAATCCTAGCTTCAAACTCCAATCCCAACCCTATGATTTAGGATTTTATATGTATGTGAGGTAAATTTAAAAAAAATCTAAATAATAATTAATAACATACATACACATCATTGATCATGACTATGACCTCACAGAATTAATAGTTGTGACACATCTTCTTGGGTATCTGCAAATTTTTGGAATCTAGAAAAATCGATCCCAAAACTTAGTTGATGTTCAGAAGTAAAGACTTATGTATTTACAGCTTGATTTAGATCCTTATTCATTATTTCTCATCTTTCTACACAGATTCTGGCAGGACAAAGGATGATGAGATCAGGATTGTGATAATGGGAAAGACTGGAACAGGAAAGAGTGCTACTGGAAACACTATTCTGGGTCGTGAGTTCTTTGAATCCAAGTTCAGTGCCGTGTCTATGACTGTAGAGTGTTCAAAAGGCAAAGTTAAAGTGGATGGGCAGCAAGTTGCTGTCATTGACACCCCGGGGCTGTTTGATACCAGGTTTGATAAGGAGAGAACAACTAAAGATGTATGCCAGTGCATCTCCTATGCTTCTCCAGGACCCCATATCTTCTTGGTGGTCGTCAGACTGGGCAGATACACTGAAGAGGAAAAACAGACGGTGCAAAAGATTCAAAAAATCTTTGGCCACGCAGCAGACAAATACAGCATGGTTCTCTTTACCCATGGGGACCTACTTGAAGGCACCACTATTGAAGAGTTCTTAGAAGGAAGCTCAGACCTGCAGGAACTCGTGACCAGATGTAACGGTCAGTACCACGTCTTCAACAATAAACTGAAGGAGCGCTCTCAGGTCACTGAGCTGATCCAGAAGATCAGAGAGATAGTCCAGAAGAACGGAGGAAGCCACTACACCAACGAGATGTTCCAAGAGGCTGAGCGGGCGATTGAAGAGGAGAAACAACGCATCCTTTTTTTTTTTTTTTTTTTTTTTTTTTTTGCCTGTCCCGTTTGGCTCTTTTGCCATCAGAATTATTGTCTAAAGGCGAAGAAAGATGCCCAACGGATTTTCTTTACCAAATTGACCATCCCAGCTTTGCCGTAATGGTCCATTTGATTCACCTTTTATTCTTTATTTTATTTTCACTTGCTGAATACGGGACAGACTTGACTGGGGGAAAGAAAAGGGAGAAAGAAAGAGGGAAAGAAAAACAGTTGAGAACAGGGACGGGGGAGAAGGGCAAAAAACAAAAACCAACAGAATAAGCAAAAAAAAAAAAAAAAAAAAAAAAAAAAAATACATGTATCGATCACCTACATGTATAAGTGCATATGAGAGCATGAGGGTGGGAATGGATGTTTGTATCTGTGTGTGTCTGTATGTCTGTGTCCATATGTCAGGTTGGGTATCAGACGCCACCTCTCTGAGGACAGCTCAGGCCCTCCAAGGTTTGGAGGCCTATCTCCCCCCACCACTTCCCCTGCCGGGGGCGGACTCCTTCAGACATCGGTGCGTTGGTGGTTCTTTGTGTCCGGGGGTGGGCGTCCGGGTGCACACCGGCTCACTCCTTGGCGGCTGCTTATCGGGGCCTGGAGCCTGGGGCTCGCTTGGGCCACTTCGGAGGTGGGGTGCCCCCGGCCTCTCGGCCTGGGGCTCGGTCACTCAGGCACAGCTGGCTGCCAGCGGAGCTCACGGGCACGTCGCTGCAACCCCCCCTGGCTTCTGCTCCGTGGCTGCTGGGTGACCCCTCATCTGGGACTCTCCACAGCTCTTTCTGGGACAGTGGCACGGCTGCCCCTCTGTTGGTCTTCCTTGGTCTCTTGTGTTCTGGGGGCCTCCGGATGTCTGGAGTTTTGATCTCCTCCATACCTGCTTCATGCCCTGGAGGACAGGGCAGTGGCCCCCCACACCCTCTAGCAGATCATTACATGAGGGAACCTTTTAAGAAAACAAGCGCGTCCATGCTCACAGGTGTACACACGGGTGATCACACACACAAACTACACCCTTTTTGGCTCCTACCTCAATGCACACTGTGCTGTCGATCTTACGTGCTGCACAATAATGTTTAATATTTAGTATTTACTGTCATATTCCCATATATCATTGTGATGTTGTTTATTGTATTACTCTCGTTTTCTTCTGCTTGTTTTCTTTTTTCTTTCTCAACAGGTGATCCAGGTGATCGAAACAACGCATCCTGAGAGAGAAAGAAGAAGAAATGCGAGAAAAAAAAGAGAAGGTTGAGAGAGAAATACGGGAAAGATATAAGAAAGAGATGCAGAAATACAATGAACAGCTCCAGGCTGAGAGAGAGAGGGAGAGGAAGGAGAGAGAGGAGGAGAGGAAGAGGGAGAGAGAGGAGATGAACAAGGAGAGAAAGAGAGAGATGGAGGAGAGAGAGGCTGAGAGGGGGGACAAAGAATGGGAGATGAAGAAGTTAAAGGAGAAGTGTGAGAGAGAACTGGAGGAAGAAAGACGCAAGATTCAGTCCTCGTGTGAAAACAAGGCCAGAGATGAAGCTGAGAAGTTTAATCCATTATATCATCTGACACGAATCGGTGAAGTAGTCGCCGATGCTGGCAGGAGGATTTTTAAAGAAATCCAACAACTAGAAAGGGCAATTTTTAGCCTGTTCAAATAAAAACATGAACATCACTGAAGTGTTGGTAGTAGAGTAGTATAGTATAGTTTCACGCTGCCATCTACTGTTCTGTATTAAAATGTGTATTAGTAACATTAAATAAAGAAACATACACTAATGTTTGATTATCAGTGACTTCTGTTTTCCCCATTGAACTAATGCTCTTGTTTTCTGCATATTAATATTAATTACAACACACTTGTGTGTAGTAGAGTAGTATAGTATAGTTTCACGCTGCCAGCTACTGTTCTTTTATCATTTGTAATGTAACGTCTTAGTTCAACACTGGTTAAAACTGTGTATTAGTAACATTAAATAAAGAAACACACACTTATGTTTGATTAGAATAGAATAGAATAGAATAGAATAGAATAGAATTCAACTTTATTGTCATTGCACATGCACAGGTACAGGGCAACGAAATGCAGTTTGTATCCATCTAGAAGTGCTTTAGTGATATAGATATATTACAATATATATTAGCAATAATATAGATATGTAAGTATATTACAGAAATGGGTCTATTATGGTATGTTATAATGTACACGGTATGAAGTATGTTATGAATATTCTATAACTATAAGAATGTACAGGCTGTAGTGAGTACAAGCTGTTTGTAGTAGAGTAGTATAGTATAGTCTCACACTGCCATCCACTGTTCTGTATTAAAATGTGTATTAGTAACATTAAATAAAGAAACACACACTAATGTTTGATTATCAGTGACTTCTGTTTTCCCCATTGAACTAATGCTCTTGCTTGCTCTTGTTTTCTGCATATTAATATTAATTACAGCACACTTACCAGATTTTATTGTAATCCTTCTATCATTGGTTTATTTTTCACTTTGTCAACATCAAAGTATTCCTTTCATGGATTTTGTCGCTGAGCTGAACTTGAAGTAAAGATAATGATAAAATTGATAAAATTAAACCCCAGAAAGTTGATTCTGTTCATCTGAACGTAGTGTTTTCACTGGGAGAAACATTTGTTCACTCATCCAAGTGACTTCTTCATTCTCACATGAATGCAGATTTCCACAAATGAAACTAGCACCTCAGTGAAATTAAAGTAAACCTTTTTGTGAAGCAAAATATTTCTGTCCACTTGGAGTCCAACACTGAATAAGCTCTGGACACCCTGAATCAGTCAAATTTATATTGAATGCTTTTCTTTGCCATCTCACTGTGAGCTACTGTGAGTTTTAGCCAGTTTACAGCTTTCTTCTCTTTTCTTTCTTTGGTTTTGTAACAGTTTTGTGTGGATTGCCAGTATGTATTTCATAATGCATTTTTTCCCCCAATTTTAATGATCTGTTGAAACCAACCAAGCTCGAGGACAAATCGATCAGTAATAATTTAATAAATAATCTTGGACTGACTATGAAGTAAGTTGTCTTTTTGTTTTAGAGGGACAAAGGTGAATAAGTGGTGTTTTACTACTGTCCTTTATGACACTTTCCTAACTTTTTGTTGTTTCCAACTGAAGGTGTTCTGCTCTGTGTTTCACTTCAACTGTTCACATGCCAAATTTTCACTGCACTTCAAGTTCAAACTTTATAAATACAGTTCATTTGTATGTGGCTTTAAGTGTAAATAGAGAAATAGAAATAGAAAAAAAATAGAAATTGTTTTTTGTCATCAATTTTTTGGATCCAATGACATTGAACAAAATGGAGGTACTGAAGAGTTGCACTGAAAGTATCCCCACCTGTCACAAACTATACGCACTGGAAGCAATTGTGGCATTTTTGTTGTTGTTGTTGTTGTTGTTGTTGTTGTTATTTTAGGCCATTTTGTGCAGAGGCATTAGCAGCAGGTTTTTCAAGTCACTAAGTGGTCCCAGTCTCATAGGCACTCAAGTATGTCAGTGTGAACAAGACGGCCGTGTCACTTACCAGCATCACTGCTCAGATACAGTTTGTGTAATGCATCAAGAAAACAAACTATCACTGATGAAGTCATGGTGCTATCTTTCTGTCTTGTAAAATATCATGCACAAATGTCCACACTAACTTTTCCATTTTTAATGGGGAAACAGTAGCTATGACATTAAGGGAACAGAGGTTCTGAAATGCATTATATTTTACTGGAAAATGAAGTACTTACCTCTCAGAAGATTTTATAATTTATACCCTCAGTGCATCTACTAAGACGCTGAGAGGTAGCACTGGCTGCTTCCAGTATTTTTCACTTTGTGGTTGTTATATTCAGGTCTGGTCCTTTACATTCATTTTGTAATCGTTTCTAAAATTGTTGCAGTGTCATATCACTTGCACTACTATCATTTTCATGAGTGTTTTTGGCCAGTTGTAATAAATAATCGTTATGACAATATGTGAAAGTGAGGTATCACTCCCTCCAGTTAATACACGACACCACGGTTCTTCATTCACAGATGGATTTATTCTTCAGTCACACTTCTCCTCCGAAACACCATAAAATCCACCGTCAAACTGTCATTACATAAAAGTACAGAATGACCAAACATAAATATTACAAATAAACATTTAAACCCAAGTTAACAAATGTTACGATATTACTTCAGGGAGCAGACATGACACCGTCTTAGGTTTTAGCCATCACTTTTATTAACTCTACACCACCCTCCGGTGGCTTCCACATGAACTGCACCTTAAACAACAACTGTTCACTCATATCATGACATCCCCCCTTTTTTTTCTTTTTTTTTCAACAACAGGGGCAAACAACAAAGTAACTCACAACACCACTCAAGGCCCATGACCAGTGGAAAAAAAAGAAAGAGAGAAAAAAAATGCTTCTTGGCATACTCACATTTCTCTCTAGTGAACATTTTTTCTTTCCTTTTTTTTTTTTTTTTTTTAAGTCAAAGCATATACTCGAAACATAATGTTCATTTTATTCCTCAATAAGCCTTCTGGGCTTGGAAACAATACGTCCACTCGCAGTTTTGGGTGGGGAACTTGGAAACTCTGTGGTAGTGACATTTCTACTTTGCATGTCCATCTCACTTTGTCCCTGTGTTTTATCACACACATTTTGCCGTGTCACGTTTTGATTGTCCCTTGACTGCCTTTGAAACTTTCTGTTCCTTCTATATGTCTGTCCATCAGGCATCTGAACAACATAAGATCTTGGATGTTCAGATAAACCTGTCACCTGAGCTGGATTCCATACACCCTGTTGCCACATTCTGACAGTGTCACCAACCTGCAGTTGCTGAAGTGCTTTGGTTCCTTGGTTAAAGTATTCTCTCTGTTTCTGTTGTCTTGTTTCTAACAACTGCTGCACTGTCTTAGTGACCAAAGGTTTCAATCTTTGCGATGTTGTTGGAAGTCTTGTTCTTATGCGTCGACCCATTAGCAGCTGGGCTGGTGACGCTCCAATGTCCTCCAATGGTGTACTCCTCAGATTCATTAATGATAGATACGGGTCATTCCCCTCGGCTTTTGCCTTTTTTAACAAGAGTTTCACTGTTTGTACTCCTCTCTCTGCCATTCCGTTTGACTGTGCATGGTGGGGGCTCGTAGTGTTGTGACAAAACTCCCACTCTTTTGCAAAGTCTTGGAATTCACGGGAGCTGAACTGTGGTCCGTTGTCTGAAATCACCGTTTCAGGAATCCCGTGTCTGGCAAATTGTGACTTAAGATGAGTGATAACTGTTGCACTTCTTGTGTCAGACTTCAGCCACTCAACCTCAATGAACTTGGAATAGTAATCCACTAAGAGGAGATATTCCTGCTGGTCAAAGGTAAATAGGTCCACACCTATCTTTTGCCAGGGTCTTTCTGGAACACTATGTGGATGTAGTGGCTCTTTGTTCTGTCGTTTCTGGTGAGTACTGCACACATCACAGCAGTTCACCATCTCTGTGATACTCTGTGACAGTCCAGGCCAAAAGAGTACTTCTCTCGCTCTGCGTCTGCAGCTTTCAATACCCAAGTGACCCTCATGAATGCGCTTTAGCATTTCTGCTCTCAGTGCTGCAGGAACAATAAGCTGCTCTCCTTTGAACAGAACTCCATCCACTACTGAAATTTGTTCCCTGTAATTCCAATACGCTTGGATTTCTGTTGCAGCTTGGTTTCTTGTTTCTGGCCATCCATCCAGAACTGGCACTGTAAGTTTAGTCAGTGTCATATCATTCCTTGTTTCCTTTCTGAATTCCTCTAGTTTTGCACTTGTCACAGGTAAGTTGGAAATTACCATGTGCACCTGGTCTTCTATCTCATTATCAGATGAGCTGGTCACTGGCAAATATGCTCTGGATAATGTGTCTGCGATGTACATTTCCTTTCCTGGCTTGTACTGTACTTGTACCTGATATTTTTGCAGTCTCATTAGGAGTCTCTGTATTCTTGCTGGAGCACTGCTCAATGGCTTTTTCATTATCACTTCTAGTGGTTTGTGATCTGACTCCACGTTCACTTTTCTTCCATACACATACTGATGGAAACGCTCTGCACCAAACACAATCGCCAACATCTCCTTTTCTATTTGTGCATAACGCTGTTCAGTCTCTGTTAATGAGCGTGATGCATAAGCAACTGGCTTGCCATCTTGTAGTAAGACAGCACCGAGTCCACTTTTAGAAGCATCGACAGATAGTGTTACTGGAAGCTGTACATCATAGTATCTGAGCACAGGAGCTTCAGTAAGAATTGTTTTCAATTTGTTGAACGCGTGCTGGTGCTCACCTTCCCACTACCATGCAACATCATCTCTGGTAAGGCCGCGTAATGGCTCTGTGTGTTGTGACATGTTTGGAATGAACTTTGCTAGGTATGTCACCATACCCAGAAATCGCTCCACATCGTTTTTGCACTCTGGTGTAGGCATTTTCTTTACGGCCTCTATCTTGCTCTGATCTGGTTTCAAACCATCTGCCGAGAAGATGTGGCCAAGGTATTTAATTTCCTCCAGGCCTACCTTGCATTTGTCCTTGTTTAGCTTAAATTTTTTTGCTCTTGCTCTCTCAAGCACTTGCCTCAGTCTGTCGTCATGTTGTACTTTAGTCTCTCCCCAGATCAAGAGGTCGTCTATGTATGTCTCGACGCCATCAATCCCCTCAAACAGCTGCCTCACCGTCCTGTGGAATACTTCTGGAGCTGAATTAATTTCAAAAGGCAGGCGAAGAAATCGGTAACGACCAAAAGGTGTGTTGAATGTACAGAGATGAGAGCTGGCTTCATCCAATTTAAGTTGCCAAAATCCTGAGCTTGCGTCCAGCACAGTGAAGTGTTTGGCCTTTGCCAGTCGGCTCGTTATCTCTTCAACTGTTGGCAACTGGTAGTGCTCTCTCATGACTGCTGTATTGAGATCACGTGGATCTAGGCAGACTCTCAGTCGTCCAGTAGCCTTTTCCACAATGACGATTGGATTCACCCACTGGGTAAGCTCTTCAATTTTTGTAATCACTTCCATTTTTTCCATTCTGTCCAGTTCTACTTTGAGTTTTTCTCTCAAAGTGACAGGGATTTTTCTTGGTGGATGAACTTTTGATGCCACACTATCATTAATTTGAATGGTGTGTTCTCCCTCAAGGCAACCTATGCCCTCAAACACATCAGCAAATTCTTTGACGATGTGCATTTCATCACTTTTATTCAGTGCCATCACTCTCTTGATGAGTCCCATTTCTTCACATGTTTGAATTCCCAGAATTGGCTTGGTTTCTGATTTTACGACAATGAACTCCAAAACAAAACTTTTCTTTTTGTATTTCACTGCCCAAGTGCACTTTCCTTTAACTGCTATTTTGTCTCCGGTGTATGTTGACAACCTGACATTTGTGGGTCTAAGCATTTGCTTATTTCCTATTCTTCGTAGTAGACTGTAGGGAACCACATTGGCTTGTGCACCAGTATCTAGTTTGAATTTCACAGGTTTGTGGCCAACTTTTATTTCTACAGTCCATTCATCTGTTCGTGTCTGTGTTTTTGCATTTACAGCCCCAATGAACAGACTTGCCTGCTGATCCGTGGCTTCATCGGTGACAGTGTGCACTTTTCTCGATCTACACATTCTGGCAAAGTGATTCATTTTCCCACAGTTCTTGCACTGTTTGCCATAAGCAGGGCATTGGCGTGATGCATGCTTAGTTCCACATCGTTTGGAATTAAATGTGCTTGCTTGGTCTTTGTCGTTCGGTTTCATCTTACTTTGTCTTTTTTGCATGTCTGCTTATGTCTCACTGCATCTACGTCTTTACTTTCATGTGCAGAGACTTGAGCATTGTGATCCTCCTCATGCATTTGCTTGATTTGAGCTTTTGTGGTCTCAGCTGCAATGCAGAGCTGTACTACTTTTTCGAGAGTAATGTCATCTTCTCTTAACAGCCTTTCTCTCATTGCATCCGATGTAATTCCACACACTACGCGATCTCTGATGAGGGATTCTTGCAGTTGTCCAAATTCACATGACTTGGCCCTTAGCTTTAGCTCAGTGATGTACTGGCTAATTAGCATATCCCCTTACACACGTGAAAAACTTGTACCTTTCATAGGTTATGTTCTTCTTTGGGTTACAGTATTCCTCAAATTTCTCCATTATTTTCGTCAGCTTATGCTCATCACCATTTTCCGTAAACGTGAAGGTATTGTACACTTCAACCGCTTCCTCTCCAGCAACGTGAAGAAATAGTGAAGACTGTACCTTGGGTGGCTTGCTAGCACCTCCTATAGCCGCGAGATACAGCTCGAACCGTTGCCGAAACCGTCTCCAATTTTCCGAGAGGTTCCCTTGCAGCAAATCAAGTCCAGCTGGCGGCTTAAGCCCTTCCATGTGTGCGACACTCTTGTATAGCCTTATCAGTTCATTTCTGAAACCATGTTACGATATTACTTCAGGGAGCAGACATGACACCGTCTTAGGTTTTAGCCATCACTTTTATTAACTCTACACCACCCTCCGGTGGCTTCCACATGAACTGCACCTTAAACAACAACTGTTCACTCATATCATGACAACAAATACGTGATAAACAAACACAGTTAACATACCTCGCTGGCTGCACGTAACCGTGAGGGAATGAGTTCGCTTCAGGAACAAAAACTTAACAAAAATAATTCCCAATTTCTTCTTATTCTTCTTCGCAGCTTTCTTTTACTTTAAAACTGCTTATTTATTCCTTCTTCTGACTTAGTTAACTTATAGCTTAGCTTCTTTGCACATGCTTTTTGACTTCCCTTTACGTCACTTAAAGGGGCCTATGCGCAACACAGAACGAACCTTAGTTCCTACCCCAAAAGGAACAACAATAAATAAAGGAAATAAATAACATAGATGAACACAATAAATTAAACAAACTGACATAATTTACATTTATGGCAGTTAAAAGAGGGTCTATCTCAGCTGTCATAGAACAAATAGCAGGATACATCCTGGACTGGTTGCCGCTCTATAGCTCTCCCTCACACACATATACACTAACAAACACACACACACTTTTTCTTGTTTCTCTTTCTCTCTTATTCGCTCTTTCCCAAAGTCTTCTGGATGCCTTGGTGGTTTTAAGTAAGTATTGCACTTACCTTACTGCCTTACTGTCAAACATTGAATTGGGTTGTTTCCTTCCCTGTGTGAACACCATGCTTGTACAGTATATAATGATATTTTATCGACACCATCCAACTCGTACCCCTTATATTTCTTTCTATGAAGAATGAGGAGAATATTTCTATGATCCATCTTTGTTTTGGCTGTTGGCCTTCCTGCACCAGGAAGGCCAACCTGGTGTCTTTCAGGGCCCCTTTCTACTTCTGCTGTCTTCATCTGCTAGTCGTTACCTTAAAACAACAGTATATATACATATGTATTGACTGTAACTATTGTGCACTATTGGACATTGTAAATAGTGTTTCTTGGGCTTTAAGCAAACTATTATTTGAATTTGAGTCTTAAATGTATAAAATAAAAAGTTGGGTTTTTTTGTTTTGTTTTTTTTTTTTACATTTTTTGTTGTTTTACGACTCTGGATAGGATAGGATGACTAATGAGACCATCAACAGTCAAAGAAACATGTCTAAGTGTTCTGCAAAACTCTACTAGTACTCACTAACTTGAGATAAAATCTACTCAGCTACTTTGAAAATAGTTTCTAACTGGTTCCTCCCATAACAGGATGGCTAGCTGGTTAAAGTGATCATGCAGTCTAGAAACCTTTCTGCTTTCTGGACAGGTAGGGGAGTCTTTCAGTGCCTCCAGCCTCCCTTAAAATACCTGAATTAGATATAAAAATGTGACAAAACTGCTGTTTTTCAGATCACATGTAGTTGTACTCAGTTTCAAGTTCCTGGGTGTGCACATAGACACAGACCTCCAATGGAGCTCTAACACCTCTGTGGTTTTAAAGAAGGCCCAACAGCGTCTCCACTTTCTGAGAATCCTCAGAAAAATGAACCTGAAGAAGGAGCTGCTAAACGTCTTCTACCGCTGCTCCATTGAAAGTGTGCTGACATATTGCATCGGTGTGTGGTTCTCCAGCTGCACCACAGCACAGAGAAAGGCACTCCAGAGGGTCATCAGCATGGCCCAAAAAATCATTGGACATCCTCTTCCGTCCCTGAAGGACCTGTACAGCACTCGCTCAAGAGGGCATGCAGCATCCTACGGGACGGTACACACCCAGGACACGGGGTGTTTAAGCTACTACAGTCTGGCAGGAGATTCAGGCTGCTGAGGTCCCGAACAAATAGACTCAAGGACAGCTTAACAACGGTAAAAACAGTAATGATAATAATATTTATATTTATAACAAGGTGCAATAATAATTAATGTGCAATGATAACAGTGTGCAATACAAATACACATATTCTTCTTTTTTATTACTAAGTTATTATACTGTGTTGTGTTGTTTGTGTTGTGTTGTGTTGTGATGTGTCGTATCGTATCGTGTTACATGTAGTGCTGACGTAGGACAGTTTTCCAATTTCATTGTACTATTGTACTATGTATGATTGTGCAATAACAATAAAGAGTTATCTTATCTTATCTTAGTGCTTTAACCCTTTAAAACCGGTAGGAGCGGGCACGCTCTGTTTTGCGTAACTATTTTTAAATCCCGGTAGCTCTGCAACCATGTAAGCTAGCGCAATATTTTTTTTTGCATATGAAACCTGAGGAGTTGTACTTACATCAGCTTGTCCTCGGTCACAGTTTCCTTCCACATATAGCTTTGCAAAAACTGCATAAAAAGCACTCGCAGCAACAAAAACATAATATTCCAGAAACAGGCTTTGCCGATCCGATCAGCTGTTTGTAACACTTCCTACATTGGATTAGACGGCAGCGCGAACTATCGCATGTCCGCCATGACCTGCCCGAAACCGGAAGTGACGTCATTTCGCGGAAATGTAGTTTTTTACGGTCCGGGCCTCAATGAGCTTATACTGGTGTTTTTAAAAGTTATGTTTGACTTTATGACTTTCTGTGTCGTTTCTGGGATGCTTAGGACTCATATTGCACTGCTGGAAATAGTTTATTTTGATGCATATGCTGCTTTTTTGCAAATTTGCACTATAATATTTATTTTCGTTTTTCCTGCAGTGTATAAAAATTGGTGTATTTCAAAAATAAAACTATGAAGGCACTCAAAATAAATTTCCTGTGGTGGGAAACTATTTTGTGCAACTTTTTTGTATTTACAGTTTTGAGGGATAAGCCTCTTAAATTTCTCTAACTAGAAATAAATGTTAAAAAAACAAAAACGATTTTCAATTTTTTTGTAGTTTATTGCACTTTTTTGCAATTTATGTAATCACTATGCACTTAATTCCTACATATTATTAAAATCTAGGCTGTAATGGTTGTATTGATGTATAGCAACTTGAAATGCTCCCAAAAATGGCACTACAGCATGTAAAAATATAATATAAGCTCTGGCGGACTTGGTTCTATGGTAGGTCTTAAAGGGTTAAATGTGGACTATTAAAAAAAGTATTTAATTTGTTTCACAGGAAAACCAAAAGAACACAAATTACACATTTCATACAAAGGGGGGGGGGGGGGGGGGGTTTAGCAAAAAAGGAAAAAAATCAAAAAAGGAAGAAATCACTGTTTGGCAGACGGTCTGACAAATTGGTGTTTGCTAACAAGCTAAAGAAATTCAACATAAGAAGCTTTTCGAAAGGAAAACTGGGGGAGACACATGTGAGGCGAGAGAGGTAGAGGAGGAACTGTCTCCTGTTGCAGCACAGTGCTATAACTTGTTTTACATTGTGTGTGTTTGTGTATTATATGCATTTGCTAAGAGAAAGTGAGAACAGACTTCAAAGTAAAAGCCCTTCAGAATCCATTTAAACAGCTATTTATTTGTCTCAGTTTAGAAAGATGTTAAAAGGAAGCTTTGTGGTTCCACGTGCAGATTTCACTTTAGATCAACAACATACACCGTCATAATGTTACTCAGTCAGTATAAGTCAGTCTGATTTTTAAGTTAAAAATAATAGCCATTTGAAATCAAGAATGTGGCTCAATGCTGAAACCTATAGTAAAAATATAATGTATATGTATGAAGTCAAAATGTGTGCACTGTGTGGCACTAGTGACATTTTTAGAAATAAAACATGAACCCTTCATTTGAGTGCATTTTGTGATTTGTCCATTTCAAATGTTCATGCTTTTCAAAGATATGCATGTCTGTGTATTCAAATTCTGCCATAAAGAAGATGATAGAGGTTCATGTACAATGTGAGGTCACTGTGGAGTCTAGTGGATATTTGTGTGAAATCAATCAAATGTAGAAAAATTGATCAAACAGTGTAATTGGAAGTGATTATTAAAACCTTGTTAAAGGTATTTAAAAATGCTGCCAAAAATAAAATAAAAGAAGAAGTCATGTGCCTGTAAAGACAGACATCATTAATTGGAAAGTGTCATGATCCAGGGCCATGTTGGCCCAGCATTCTTAGTTTCATGTATTTTTGTATTTTGTTCCTTATTTGACTTCCCCTTGTGACTTTTACCCCCTGTGTGCCCCTCTGTGTATCTGTGAGCCCTCATTTCCCCTCGTGTTTTATTCCATGTTTTCCCCAGCCCGTTGTGTCTGTGCTCTCCTCGTCCTCCCTCTCTCCTCCTGTCTGCGCCTCTGTGTACTTCCTGTTTTACTTTGACAGTCTCCCATCAGTATGCGTCATGTTGTGTTGCTCCTTCCCTGTCTCGTTACGATTATCTGTGTCAGCTGTGTTCCCCGTGTGCTCCCACCTCCCTCGTTAAACCTCTGTGTATTTATGTCCGCGTCTCCCTCTGTTCAGTGTCGCATTCTCCCTCGTTCATGGCCGTGTGTTTCTCTGTGTGCTAGTGCAGCGGTCCCCAACCCCCGGGCCCCGGACCGGTACCGGTCCATGAGTCGTTTGGTACCGGGCCGCGAGAGTTGAAGCTCAGGTGTGAAATGTATAGTTTTCAGGGTTTTAATTGGTTTTCAGCGTTATTTTGTTATCGTTTTTATCGTTAACTCGGTTTTCCTGGGTCTTTTCACGTGTGTTATGAATAAATCTTATTTATTTCGGTACCGGTACTAGTTTTATTTTGTTGTATTTATCTGCGACACCTTAAAGGCCGGTCCGTGAAAATATTGTCAGGCATAAACCGGTTCGTGGCGCAAAAAAGGTTGGGGACCGCTGTGCTAGTGTATTGCTTCCCAGTGTAGTTTCTTATCAGTTTGTTTCACCGTTTCCCTCCAGCAATAAAGCTGTGTTTTGAGTTCATTCCTGCCTCTGTGAGCTTGCGTTTGGGTCCACTTCCTGCCTGCCACACAGCCGAATCATGACAGGAAAGGCCATAAAATCAGGCAGAAATAAACAGACTGATGTGCATCTGTGGCTCCATGAAATATTGTCAATCAATCAATCAATCTTTATTTATAAAGCACTTTTCATACAAAAAAAAAAATGTAGCACAAAGTGCTTTACATGGTTAAAAGCAGCCCCCCCTCCCCCCCACCCCCCACACACACACGCGCACACTTAAAAAGTAAAATTGGACTGGGTACACATGAGCCAAGTGAGGAAACACTATCATGGGGAGCCGTCTGCACCGGAAGCCGGTCACAGACCGCAGCCTCCAGGCTGGGCACACAGCAGGAGGGAGGCAAAGAAGCCCCCCAGCCAGGCTGAGAGGACCCCCAGAGCCCCAGCGGCCACGGTCGATCACAGCCCCGGTGCAGAGAGCGCCCTCTTATTATAGCTCCGATGGCATCAAACACTGGATTAATAATGACCTTTTCTGCAATCTGATATTTCTTGAATAATAATTACAATGTTTAGACCAAGCAAGTTGATCTAAACATTGAGGATCTGATGATTGGCTTATTAACATGAGTTAATAACCCAATCATCAGATCACATCAAGTCACAGATTTGGATCAAATTTGGTTGGCACATGGGAAAAAGCCCTAAAATCTGGCACTATCGAAGGCAGTGACACCTTTGTATTTGTCACAGATACGGACAATATGCAGAGGAATGCACACTGGACGTTTGACAAATATGTTTTTGAGATTTCTCCATAAATGTAGAAATCTCCTTTCTGTGATCTCATTGCATATTAACTTCATCTTTGATTTATCAGTTTTTGACAATCCACCAAAACTAGATAAACATTAACATATCACTTTGCATACTGAATGTTTGAGATCCTGAAATCTGCACACAACAGATATTTAAAGTATACATCATTACTGTGCTTGTTTAGAAACCAGTGACAATAACAACAATTAATTGGTTAGTCATGCTCATCCCTAATGTTCACCCCGAGTTAAGAGTATAGAAAGCAATCTCAGTGTTACCTGGGTCCGGTGACCCAATGTTTATGTGTTGATGATCTTTATTCTTTGATTTTGTGTTTCTAATGGTCTAGTTATCTTTATTAATTTCTTGTTTGTAGTTCTTAGGTTTTTTTATTGTCCTGCCTGTGTTTCTTGTGTCTCATTGACTCAGTTATGTTTTCATGTCTGTTCCTTCCTAGTCCCTATGTCTAGTCCATGTCTCAATGTGTCTCTTATGTTTCCTGTTTTACTTTAATAGTTCCTTGTCTGGTGTTAGTGTATTTAGTTTTGCTTCCTCATGGTCTCATGGGTGTAATTAGTCCCAGCTGTGTTTGCCTCCTGGTCCTCATTCCCGTGTTACCCTCTTGTATTTTTTGTCTGTGTCTTCCTCTGTTCGGTGTCACATTCTCCGTCATTCCCCACTGTGTGGCCTGCCTGCCTGTTTGTTTGTTTGCCTACTCTGCTTTAGAACAGACGGTTGGTTTAGAGAGCACGATTGGTCTACAGTTGCTTAACTGGGGCAACTAGTGCTGTAAGTAAGAACCTGTCATTTATGTAATACTGTTTAATCCTCCTGAAGACACTCTCAACATGAATATGAAGTCTGCCTCATTTAACTGTTTAATAATCTATTAGAAAACTGAACATATACCACAGTAAGTCATTAACAGTACACGTTTAAATCAAACAGATCAACATCACTGTCATTATTAGACTCAGCTGACTACATCACAAACTTCACAGACAAAAGACAGTATCTGGTAGAGGAATTTGATACAATAGATCATAGTTTATTATTTAAAAAACTGGAACAATTTGGCATCAGGGGGTTTGTGTTAAATTCAGTAAGGAGTTATTTAACTAACAGTGAATAGTTTGTGATGCTGAATGACTTTTAGTCCTTACTGTATGTATTGGCATTCCCTGTGGTGTTCCCCAGGGGTCAGTGTTGGGCTATCAGTTGCTTTAATATTACGTCAATGAGTGTAGAGTGAAACTGTGGAACAGTTTGAATAAACAGTTTAAGCTATCATTTGGTGCTCTCACAAAGCAAATACATGTTGTTGTTGTTTTTTTGGTTTTTTTTACATAATTCTGTCCTGTATTCTAATGATAAAATTATTTATCTAATGATATTAAATAAATAAATCACACGCAGACACATATATATTTTCTGCAACATCTCTAAAATTAGAAATATCCTGTCTCAGAGTGACGCTGAAAAACTAGTTCATGCATTTATTTCTTCCAGGCTGGCCTACTGTAATTCATTATTATCAGGATGTCCTAAAAACTCCCCGAAAAGCCTTCAGTTAATTCAAAATGAAGCAGCAAGAGTACTGACAGGGACTAGAAAGAGAGAACATATTTCTCCTGTTTTGGCTTCCCTTCATTGGCTCCCTGTTAAATCCAGAATTGAATTCAAAATCCTGCGCCTCACATACAAGGTCTTAAATAATCATTCCCCATCTTATCTTAATGACCTTGTGCTATCATATCACCCTATTAGAGCACTTCGCCTTTCTCACTCAATACATGTTAATAGACCTCTCTGCATTGAATCATACTTGTTATTTCGCTGCCTCTCTCCCACAGCATGTCTTTTATCCTGTCTCCCTTCTCTGATCCCAGCCGGTCGCAGCAGATAGCCGCCCCTCCCTGAGCCTGGTTCTGCCGGAGGTTTCTTCCTGTTAAAAGGGAGTTTTCCCTTCCCACTGTCACCAAAGTGCTCGCTCAAAGAATAGAATAGAATGCCTTTATTGTCACTATACAGTTGTACAATGAGATACAGAATGATAGGTTTGTAGCTTAAACCTATTCGCTGGAACGTTCAAGATGATTTAATTACACAGCAAAGCAAGACACGAGTAGGCAAAGTTCTTTATGTTTCTCGTGCACGGGAGAGAACTGGACAAACGCCGTTCCTTCGCTCGACCCCAGTTGCTCTCATCTGCTCCCCCGTAACACTGCTCTTTTATTGAGGTTACATGAATAAGCATAGGTTCATTAACATATGACGTCTACATACAAACAAAGAGTACCAGAGTTGTGGAATAACCTTCCGATTGTGATCCGGGCGTCTGATTCCATCCAATCTTTTAAATCACGGTTAAAAACCTATTTGTTTAATATTGCCTTTCCTGCTTGTTAATGCTCGCACCTGACTTTTAGACTTACTCTATTTTTTCTTATACATATTTTTATGGCTTGTGCTTTTATTGTTATTTTTATATATATATTTTTTATGTTTTTATTTTGATATGCATTTTATATTACCCCTGTGTATTAGTGGCATTGACCTGTGAGGATATTTGATACTTTGCTAAGGCCTCATAATACTCGTGTTACTTCTCTGTCTCTTATGTTAAGCACTTTGGTATACCGCTGGTTTTAAATGTGCTCTATAAATAAAGATTGTTGTTGTTGTTGTTGAACCTTGCCTGTGCGTTGTGTGTGTGTGTGTGTGTGGGGGGGGGGGGGGGGGGTCAGAGTGTGACCCCATAAACGACTTCCCTAAACCTGCTGGTCTAGTAGTCCAGCAGTTCATCTAAACAAAAGGCACTTAGCCTAAAACAGATATAGACACGTTTATCCTACCATAAAACAATAAGAGAAGGTATGCCCTCTCCCATGCTCCCAGAATGTGGGTGTGAATGCCAGAACACTCTGGAATGCACACAAAGCCTTTGCAGACTATTAAGGATCACACATCCTATCACTACACAATCGATTATACACCTCTAAGCATATATGGTTAAATATTTCTAAGCATAAATGACAATAAACAATACAAATCTAACACAGAACATCTCCTACTCAGTGCAAACATGCTGGGGGGTGGGGCACAGTTCTGCAGCGCTATATACATATGGATAGTATTAACAGAGGGAAAAGATATATATATATATATATATATATATATATATATATATATATATATATAAATGTACAAATATACAAGCCGGTTTAAAAAAAAAAAGTAATATGTAATAAACAGTGTTGTGTATATACAGTTGGGTTATTGCACATAGAATTGGTATTGCACAGTGGTGGTCCATAGAGGAAGTGGGGAGAAAAGGAAAAGAAAAAAAATAAGGGGGGGGGGGGGGGGGCAGCTGTGTTATCGGTGCATGTGTGAGTTCAGGGTGGTTATGGCTTTGGGGAAGAAACTGTTTTTGAATCTGTGGGTTTTTGTGTTGATGCACCTGTAGCAGGCTGTTGAAACCAGGGTGGGAGCTGTCCTTGATAATGTTTGCTGCTCTGCTGAGGCAGCGGGAGGAATAAATGTCCATCAGGGAGGGGAGAGGGCAGCCGATGATCTTTTGTGCTGTCTTGACTACACTCTGAAGCCTCACTCTATCCGCCTTGGTGCAGCTGCCGTACCATACCATGATGCAGTAGGTTAGCAGGCTCTCAATGGACGAGCGGTAGAAGGTCAGCAGCAGGTTGGAGTTCAGCTTATACTTCCTGAGGACTCTCAGGAAGTGCAGCCGCTGTTGGGCCTTCTTGACAAGCGCTGAAATGTTGTCTGTCCAGGAGATGTCAGCAGAGATGAGGACACCAAGGAACCGGAAGGTGTGGACCCTCTCCACACACTCCCCGTTGATGTAAATGGGGGCCAAGTCAGTGCTGTGTCTCCTGAAGTCAACAATGAGCTCTTTGGTTTTCTTACTGTTCAGTGCCAGGTTGTTTTCTGAACACCATGCTGCCAGCTTCAGAACTTCCTCTCTGTAGTCTGCCTCGTTTCCCTTTGAGATGAGTCCGACTACCGTGGTGTCATCAGCAAACTTGATGATGAGATTGTTGTTGTGGGTCGGACTGCAGTCGTGGGTGTAGAGAGAATACAGGAGGGGGCTCAGCACACAGCCCTGTGGGGAGCCGGTGCTCAGTGTGTGAGTGGAGGAGAGATGACGGCCGAGTTTTACAGTCTGGGGCCGGTTTGTGAGAAAGTCCTTTATCCAGGCGCATGTGAGAGGAGGGAGGCCAAGAGTGACCAGTTTGGTGATGAGGATGTCCAGGATGATTGTATTAAAGGCTGAGCTGTAGTCCACGAAGAGCATTCGGATGTAGCTCTGCCGCTGCTCTAGGTGACTCAGCACAGCGTGGAGGGCTGTGGCGATGGCGTCTTCTGTGGATCTGTTTGCGCGGCATGCAAACTAGTGGGGGTTGAATTCTGGGGGGAGGTAATCCTTGATGTGCTGAAGGACTAGTCTCTCAAAGCATTTCATGATTACCGGTGTGAGGGCCACAGGGCGGTAATCATTCAGGCTGGAGATGGGAGACTTCTTTGGCCCTGGGATGATTGTGGCTGATTTTAGACAGGATGGGATGGCTGCCTGATCCAGTGAGAGGTTGAAGAGTCTGGTGAAGATGAGGGTGAGCTGGTGTGCGCATGCTCTTAGTACCTTGCCAGGTACTCCGTCTGGACCGGCCGCCTTCCTGGGGTTCACTGCTAGGAGCACACGTCTGACATCGTGCTCCGTTACAGTGAGTGAAGCGGTGCAGGAACCAGGTGAGGGTGAGGATGAGGATGGGAGCAGGGCTGAGGCAGATGAGTGCTGCTGTTGTGATGTTTCAAAGTGGGCGAAGAAGTTGTTTATTTCCTCTGCCAGCTGCACACTCAGGTTTTCTGTTTCTGCAGTGCTGCCTCTGTGGTTGATGATGTCTTGCATTCCCTGCCACACCTCCCGTGTGTTGTTGCTGGACAGGTGGTTTCTTTTGTGGTCTGACTTGGCTTTTTTAATCCCCCTTTTCAGGTCAGCTCGAGCAGCCCTGTACAGAGCTCTGTCACCTGACCTGAAGGCGGCATCGCGGGCTTTGAGGAGTGAGCGGACCTCGCTGGTCATCCAGGGTTTTTGGTTTGGGAAAACCCGAATGCTTTTGTCCACAGTCACATTTGCAGTACAGAACTTGATGTAGTCCAGTACTGATCCTGTGGAAGTTTCTAGGTCCTGGTGTTCAAATATGTCCCAGTCTGTCTCTGTGAAGCAGTCCTGTAGTTTGGAGAGAGCATTTTCAGGCCAGGTTGTAACCGTCTTTATGGTGGGCCTGGCACTGCGCCTGAGGGTGGTGTAGGCAGGGGAGAGCAGGAGGGAGAGGAGGGGGTCATTTGATTGTTGGGTTTTTCTCTGTATGTATTATTGTAGGGTCTACCTTAAAATATAAAGTGCCTTGAGGCAACTGATGCTGTGATTTGGTGCTATGTAAATTGAATTGAATTGAATTGAATTGAATTGAATTGAATTGAATTGAATTCATCTATCCATTTTCTTCTGTTTATCCAGGGCGGGAGTAGCAGCCTAAGTAAAGAAGCCCAGACCTCCCTTTCCCCAGCCACCTCCTCCAGCCTTTCTGGGGGAACACCAAGGTGACATATAATCTTACTAGCATGTCCGTGGTCTGCCCTAGGGCCTCCTCCGGGTGCGACATACCCAAAACACCTCAACCAGGCGGTGCCAGAAGGCATAGTCAGATGCCTGAACTACCTCAACTGGCTCATTTCGATGTGGAGAGAGTTGTCTGGTCCTGGGTGGGGAACCAGACAAAGAGCAATTAAAAATCCCCTATGAGCAGAAGATCGAGGGAACCATTCACCTGAATGAACAATTATACTGGGTGTACTGATAGTAGCCAGGCCTGGGGAGGGTACCCAACTGTGAGCGTCTGGTGGCTGGGTCTTAGTCCATGGAGCCTGTCTGGGCACAGCTTGAAAAAGTAACACAGACCCACACTTATGTAGGCCCAATGTGTGCTGGGCAGGGGTGGAGACCCTGGGGTGGAGACTCTGGTGGACCAATCCCCAGCTACCAAGACTAGCAATTGGGGAATGCGCATAATAGTACATTATAATGGTTTGCTGTTGACCCCAGCACTATATAAGCTGATGGAGCATGGCTCTATCAGTGAGTGGGGCAGCCTTAAGTGGTGAGCTGTAGTGGTATGGTCTGCTTGTGGTAACTGAGCTCTCTGTTTTCTTTGTCCTCTTAGTGAATAGCTGGTATGTGCTGGCAGCACAAGTGAACCTTTAACTTGGTTAACCATCACCTTTTCTTTTTTCAGCATGCTTTAGTTTGTGGTGGTGTTTTTGTAATCATACCTTTGTTACTCCCATCATCCCCTAGCCCTTATTCAGGAATGTAACAAAGACAAATACAATATTTTTATTAGGGCATATTACTGTTTTAAGGAACACAAAATATAAGAAATTTCATAATGAATGTACATTTAAAAGCAGGTCTTTTAAAATGTATACAGATCCATATCATATTGATGTTGAGTCTAACTTTCAAATGTTTCCTAACCACGTTTGCTTCTCTTCCAGATACACCCGCTCCATTTCCATCGCAACTGTCACTTCACAGATTACTCTCGCTGACCCACGGCCGCATCACTAGTCTTTGCTCCGAATTAATCTGTTTTCTTAATAAAACACTGTAAAACTTACGAGCCGTCTCTGTTGTGGTTCGCTGCATTTGAGTCTAGTTTAGCTATCGGCCTGTGGCCATTGTGACAATTCAGCTCAAAGAAACCAGTATTTTAGACAGGAGAGGAAAGGAAGAAATCATCCAGTAAGATAACCACCGCAGTGTTGAAGGGGTAAAAGGGCAGCCTGCAGAATTACCACTGAAAACCATGAGACAAGATCTCCATGTCCTCTAAGGTGAGGCTGTCTCTTTTAGCATTTCTCTTGTTTTCCACCCAGGATGGATTTTCAAAATCCACCACGCTCTCACTGCCAAGACACTTGGGCTGGCAGAGCACACTCAGCCAGTGAATGCCCTTAAGCAGAAATCTTAAGGATCTGGCACTACAGGATCAGCCCACACACATGTGGTCACCCTGTTAGAGCCCTGTCTGACTTGGCCCTACAGGTGTCAAGATGCACCTTGGCTGGACATTACAAGGTCCAGCTCAAGAGGTAATGCAGCAATTCAATTCAATTCAATTCAATTCAATTCAATTCAATTCAATTCAATTCAATTCAATTCAATTCAATTTTATTTATACAGGGCCAAATCACAACAACAGTCACTATAATAATAAGGATAAGATTTATTTGTCAGTTGCAGTTGCCTGCAGCTGAAATGACAAACCTAGCTGACCATACAGACAATACCTAAAATATACAAACTTACATTGGGGAGAAAGGTCAGGCCAGGCAGCAAAAAAGGGATAGACAGTGAGATATGTAACATATAGGGGCAAAATTCCGGAGAAAAACAGGGTTTCTGCCTATGATGACTTCCAACAAGGAAGTCATCATGAGGAGAAAACAAAAAACTCCATAGCATATACAGTGGGGCAAAAAAGTATTTAGTCAGCCACCGATTGTGCAAGTTCCCCCACTTAAAATGATGACAGAGGTCAGTAATTTGCACCAGAGGTACACTTCAACTGTGAGAGACAGAATGTGAAAAAAAAAAAATCCATGAATTCACATGGTAGGATTTGTAAAGAATTTATTCGTAAATCAGGGTGGAAAATAAGTATTTGGTCAATAACAAAAATACAACTCAATACTTTGTAACATAACCTTTGTTGGCAATAACAGAGGTCAAACGTTTACTATAGGTCTTTACCAGGTTTGCACACACAGTAGCTGGTATTTTGGCCCATTCCTCCATGCAGATCTTCTCAAGAGCAGTGATGTTTTGGGGCTGTCGCCGAGCAACACGGACTTTCAACTCCCGCCACAGATTTTCTATGGGGTTGAGGTCTGGAGACTGGCTAGGCCACTCCAGGACTTTCAAATGCTTCTTACGGAGCCACTCCTTTGTTGCCCGGGCGGTGTGTTTTGGATCATTGTCATGTTGGAAGACCCAGCCTCGTTTCATCTTCAAAGTTCTCACTGATGGAAGGAGGTTTTGGCTCAAAATCTCACGATACTTGGCCCCATTCATTCTGTCCTTAACACGGATCAGTCGTCCTGTCCCCTTGGCAGAAAAACAGCCCCATAGCATGATGTTTCCACCCCCATGCTTCACAGTAGGTATGGTGTTCTTGGGATGCAACTCAGTATTCTTCTTCCTCCAAACACGACGAGTTGAGTTTATACCAAAAAGTTCTACTTTGGTTTCATCTGACCACATGACATTCTCCCAATCCTCTGCTGTATCATCCATGTGCTCTCTGGCAAACTTCAGACGGGCCTGGACATGCACTGGCTTCAGCAGCGGAACACGTCTGGCACTGCGGGATTTGATTCCCTGCCGTTGTAGTGTGTTACTGATGGTGACCTTTGTTACTTTGGTCCCAGCTCTCTGCAGGTCATTCACCAGGTCCCCCCGTGTGGTTCTGGGATCTTTGCTCACCGTTCTCATGATCATTTTGACCCCACGGGATGAGATCTTGCGTGGAGCCCCAGATCGAGGGAGATTATCAGTGGTCTTGTATGTCTTCCATTTTCTGATGATTGCTCCCACAGTTGATTTTTTCACACCAAGCTGCTTGCCTATTGTAGATTCACTCTTCCCAGTCTGGTGCAGGTCTACAATTCTTTTCCTGGTGTCCTTCGAAAGCTCTTTGGTCTTGGCCATGGCGGAGTTTGGAGTCTGACTGGTTGAGGCTGTGGACAGGTGTCTTTTATACAGATGATGAGGTCAAACAGGTGCCATTCATACAGGTAACGAGTGGGGGACAGAAAAGCTTCTTACAGAAGACGTTACAGGTCTGTGAGAGCCAGGGATTTTCCTTGTTTGAGGTGACCAAATACTTATTTTCCACCCTGATTTACGAATAAATTCTTTACAAATCCTACCATGTGAATTCATGGATTTTTTTTTTCACATTCTGTCTCTCACAGTTGAAGTGTACCTCTGGTGCAAATTACTGACCTCTGTCATCATTTTAAGTGGGTGAACTTGCACAATCGGTGGCTGACTAAATACTTTTTTGCCCCACTGTAAAGAAGCACAGATATCATCACACTATAACACCATGAAACACAGACAAGCCGCTTTACATTGCAAGGTAGACGCTACAATAATACATACAGAGAAAAACCCAACAATCATATGAACCCCTGTGAGCAAGCACTTTGGCGACAGTGGGAAGGAAAGAAGGAAGACAGGTTAAAAGACATGCTGTGGAAGCGAGCCAGAGATGAATAACTCTTGACTAAGGAGCACTTGACTGAGGACCAGTGTTATTTCACCACCCGTCAGTCCCAGAACGCAAACCTGTTTTGAGATGTTGGAGAGACTATGGCAAATGGATGTGCTACCCTGTTGCACTGCCAAAGCCAGCACCAGGTCGTGACAAGACCAAGAAGCTATTAAGTTTCTTGAGACATTGGTGGAGTTAAGCTGTATGCAACACAGCTCCTACAAGCTTATAATATGTCTACGCTGTCTGCACCTAAGGAGGCAGTACTCCCTGTGTGCCACAGTACATAGCGCAGATTGTTGAAGTCACTGGAGCATGTCCTTGCCTACACAACAGAGATTCAGAGACTGGAAGATTCAGGGGAAGTTATGTTTTCAAACTATACTGTATCTTTGTAGGGTCTACAATATAAAGCGCTTTGAGGCGACTGCTGTTGTGATTTGCCGCTGTAGAAATAAAATTGAATTGAAATTAAAATTGAAACTTGATCGTAGAGCTGAGAATACTCCGACTAGCTGCTATATCCCATGCCACATGGCGCGGCATAACGGCAAGAATTGACTTGTATCAGTGACCACCTTCTCCCTGGATGTACTTTGGGGCCACAACTCCTGGCAGTTCAGTCTCTTCTTCGAGACTGAAGAAGTCACTTGGATTAGTGACAAAACGTTTCTCCCACAAAACGCTACGTCCAGATCAACAGAATCAACTTTTTGGAGATTTACTTTCCTGGATGACTGAGAATGCATCAAGACGATGTTTATATTATTTCCTACAATTTCAGAACCACTCCCCTACTGGCCAGCTACAGTTTGTGCTTAATGTGTGCCAATGATAAATACAGTTTTCCAGTGCTGTGACATCATCTCTGACTGGACATTATTACAAGAGGACAGCACTGAACAACGTTCTAGTGATAGTGGGTTATTGTGTCTGCTATAACACCATGTATGAATCACATCATTTCCTGTCACAGTTACCCAAAATGGGTTTTGGGGTCAGTTTACAAAGTGAGGTGCAGTGAGGTTTATTAAAAGAATAAGGAAAAGGAAAACACTGCAGTGGAGAAAATGTTCAGATCAAACACCAAACAGTTTTCTGAGGAAGGACACTGCCCTGAATCTTCCAAAACAAAGAACATGCCATAACTCATGTTGGCCTATCTCTCCCTGATAAGGAGAAGGAGTCTCACTATCTGTCTAATGTCTCCCATGAACTTACAATGGCCCCACTGTATCAAGTGTGTGTAATGAAAGTGTTACTGGGAAAAGGATGTGTGGAAAACTCTGTTCAGTCTGCGGCCATCATGACTGAGCTTTGGATAATTTAAAAATAATGATTGGATAATCAATCAATTGATTGACTTGCGGTTGCAGCATACATAAGTGAAGCAGAATAAATTCACAGAAAGATTTCCAGGTTTCCTGAATCTACAGTACGTGACGTCATGCTTCTTCTTTGTTCAGAAACGTGTCATTGTCCTCAGGCAGAGAATCACAGTCATTGACAGTAGAGGGACAACTGAAGGTAACAGCTTTTTATTATTTCTTTTATAGCATTGTTACTATAACACAACCATGACAGGTGGCTTTCTTATTCGATTTGATTCATATGAGAGCTTTAATCCAGAATAATTAATCATAGTCGAGGCTATTTATCTTCTGAATGTATGAACAAAGCAAACGTATCATGTCCTTTCTTTTCTGTGGATAAAAGTAGTTGGTGGCAATGGAAAATTGCATTTATGTTGTTAAAATTCACAAGTCAGTGTAATTTAGTGAAGACGTAAAACTCGTACGAGGAAAGAAGTTTCTTTGTGTTTGATTATGTGACCACTGAGACGTCCCAACTTCCGTATGTACGCATGTAAAAAGGGGGAAGTAACACAGGAAAATGCTGCAGAAAAGTGCTACAGCAGCGTCTCTGTGCTTTCTAATGCTGCATGCTTATTGATACATGCGTATATGTGCACATTTGTATCACTCAGATCAGCCATGAAGCTGTTTCCACATCATCCTGTTATTTGGTCCAGTTTGTTGGTTTTGTGGTTCACACAATGTGGTAAGTGAAAGAGTAATCACAATGTACACAGACACTCTGTGAACAAATGGGCTATAAGGGATAGCTATGAAAACATTTGACCTTAAGTCATTGGTGTTTTTTTTTAACAAAAGATTTCCTTTAATATTACTTTAATCAGGGTGGTGTTCAGCTTTATTTCCTTTTCTTCTTCTTCTTCTTTCCCCCAAGAATCTGAGGGCCACACTTTGAATGCCTGTCAAGAGAAAATGGATGACCAGTACGAGGTGAAAATAAACCTTTCTTTTTATCTTTGAACGACCATACAGACATGGTGCTTGTACCATTAGGTCCATAAGTATTTGAACAGTGACACAGTTATTGTAGTTTTGACTCTGTACACAACTACAGCCGATTTGAAATTAAACAATCAGGAAGTCATTAAAATCCAGACAGGAATTACAATTTTATGTATAAAAATGGCTGTAATGGCTTGCCACTCTTTACTCCAGCACCATTGTGTTGGTGTACAGAGACTGTCCAAAAATGTATGGCTCTAACTAATAAATATAAATATGGTGCGTTTTTTAATGTTTCAATGTTCTGATCTTGTATGTGAAGTTGGGTATGGTTCTCATACGGACTTCAGCTCAGCAGGATTCCTATGAAGACCTTACAGATATAAAGGAGAAGTTTATCTGCCTCCTCTACCCGACAAATGAGCTCAACTGCTCCTGGTCATTCAACACTTTAGAGAAGGATACTAAGCTCTCTGTGTTGATCAGGTATTCTTATTTTTAAATAGAGCTTTATTTACAAATAAGGTACAATAAGCTGAAACACTGCTTTGAGTCTGTATCTCCTCTGTCTCCCCTACCAGCATTTGTGATGATGAAATACTGGTTGAGTCACTAAACTATACTTCTGTGGAAAGAGCTGGATCAGCGTCTTTGATTCTCAGCAATAATATGGCAGAAGTTATCCTTCATTTGAACAAGTCCATGCAGAACAAGTGGACGTCTTACACCTACGTGTATGACATGGACATGCTGGGTAATATTTCAAGACTATTAAGAAGTTATAAATGATAACGCTATAGATCAGATTAAAAAAATACAAATAGCTCTCTCTCTCTAGAGTCAGACAGACAGATAGATAGATAGATAGATTGTAGAAACAGTAACATTTATTAGTTAATTCAACAATGTCACTGTAACATTGTCCTCCACAAAGCCATGTCACCAGAATTGTTTTAAAAGAATGTGCAGTGGGTCATGAACATGATAAAAGTTCTTATTTTGCAGTTCTTATTGATCATTGTTTTCCTATGAATTATTCTTAACATGCTAGCCAAATAAAGCTTTTGACAATTTTTCTCCATCAGTAATTTAAAAATTTCTGTCCTTTGAGATCTTGAAGGCTGTGACTAATACTCGGGGTTAGTGCCAAGTACAGGGGGTATGGAGTGGTAACCTGAAGTTTCAGTTCAGACTCCAGTGTATTTCAGCCACAATCTACAGCAGATGTTCAGAATTAAATTTTTCCAGTTATTTTACTAATTGTGCGTGTGTGTGTCTGTGTGTGTGAGACAGAGCTCCTTTCTCCACCTCCAAACATCTATGCTTCAGTCAAAGGTGGAGCCCTGGTTGTATCATGGGGTCTGCCTCGCACCAGAGAAGTCGTTAACCCTTATTGTTTTGAATACCAGCTGGACAAAGGTGATCAGGTACAGTATCTCTGATCACGGATCTTTCTCGTGCACATATGATGGGATTAATGAATGAGACAAACTTGGTGAAAAACTCAACTCAGTGAGGACTAAAGTATTTTTAATGTTTTAATTAGAGAAAAACAAAAATGGCTTTTTTAAGTAGAAAATGTGAACATCTTTTGATAAATGCTGGTTACATTTTTTTCCATTCTCAGAAGCAATAAATAACACATTCTGATAGGTTTAGCTGTACTCAATAGAAGTTGAAAGTCAGAGCAGTCTGAGGTACAGAGGAACATTAAGGTAAACCCAAGATTTATTTATTTATTTTTAATGACTCTTTTCAAAACAGGAACAGCCAATATACTTGATCGCCCAGCAGTCTTACAGAGAGCCAATTTCAGATGCCGCACACACCTACAAACTGAGAATGAGGACACGAATAACAAACACCTGCTCTGGATCATCTCAGTGGAGTGAATGGAGTGATGGTGTTGTCGTGCAGAATGATTCAACCGATGGCTGGTGATCCAGTGTCAGCGACTGGTTGAAGGGCTAGTGTCTGAAAGCCTTAGTAAATGTTATTATTTTTGAAACTTTTCTTTCTTGGTCATAGGAATTGACAAAAAGAGATATTTTCTTTAACCATTTCACATATAGTGGCCACTATAATGGACAGCTATTAAAAGGCTATTTTCTTGTATCTGTGTCAGTGTTCATAGTTTACTTGCACATAAACACAACACAGTGTATATTATTTATTCATTTTTCAAATTCATAAGTCAAAACACATGTTGTCTACAGGTGGACATTTTAAAAAACATTTTAAAAAAGTTTTTAAAAAGTTCAACAATCTTTTTTTATGCCTAAAGATGAATAAAAATACTTAAGAAAACGATCCTGATTGAGGTTGTCATAATTCATGCATGAAAGGGTTAAGCAAAGTTGGATGAAAGGTGCTTCCATGTAATATAATGTTTCTTTCTGTTGGTTTCTAAATACAGATGTATGTAAAGTCTTTCTTATCTTTAAAAATGGCAAGGTCTAAGACCCTGACCTTCCGATACTAATAGCTTAATATTAGGATTGTTATTAAAAAAAATGTGAAAAGCAGGTAGTGCTAGAAACCAAGTAACAGTGTAGCGTCCCCACCAAATAATGTGTTAGGGGGAAAAAACATGCTCCTGATTAAACAATCTTCTTCCCCTTTATTCATGTAGAGCTTCCAAAGACTGAGAAATAAATTTTGTCTTTTGTGGGGACTTGACTCTGAAAACTCTAATTCAAGCACTATTTATGCAATCTACATGAGTCCTACTGTACTGTCAAGAGGTCATCCTTAGCTTTCCATGGTTGCCACATTTGGGGGTTAGACTAACAAAGCAATATTGTTTTCAAAATAATGAGAATTGCAGCTTTTATGGAAGTTCAGTTTTATTTATATAGTACTAAATCACAGCAACAGTCACCTTGAGGTGCTTTATATTGTACAGTAAAGACCCTACAATAATACAGAGAAACCCCCAAGAACCAGACCCCAAGAACCCCTTTCAGGACATGACACTCTACATTATCACACATCATTCAAATCTCACATTTCTCTGTGATGACCTTGACTTCTTTTTGGTCTGCTTGAGTGTCAGGTCTTATTTGCTGGCATTGGAAGGCTGATGTGACACGTTTGTGTGCCAACAATCTATAAAAGACCTCAGAGCTCAGTTGTTTTCATGCTCTCCTCTCTGAGACACCTTTTTGGATTGTGTTCTTTCTCCAAACAACCTTGCATACACCATTTCTTTGACCGTGTGATGGTCCTGGGTCAGTGACCCAGTGTTTTGTGTATTGTTTTTGTAATTTGTTATTTCTAGTATTTAATAGAAGTTTAGTTCAGTGCATTTGAGTTTTGGTCTATGGATTTCCTATTTTATTCTGAAATTCTGTGTCTCATGTCAGTGTCTCTAGTTTTATGTCTCCCTTTTAATTTGTATCAGCTGTGTTCCTCATCTGGTCCTCATTCCCTCATTTTCCTCTGGTATTTATTTTCTGTGTTTCCTTCTGTGCAGGGTCACGTCGTTAACGTCTGCTCACCATCGGTCCAACCTGTGTGTTCTGTTCCTGTGTCATTTTGAGTTTTGTAGTTTTGGTCAGCAATAAAGCTGAGATTATTCTCTGAGTTTACCTCTGCCTTCACTTCTCCGCCTGCCCGCACACAGAGAGCCCTGACAGATCGTTTACAGCACTGCTTGCATTGACTACACACCATGGTTACACTAAATTTTGATGAGAACTCTCTAAAAGAGTTTTTGAGAACTCTCTTAAACAGAATGCAACAAAGAAATATTCCTTTCACGGGCCGGTGACCTGGGTGGCAGTTGAGGAACCAAATCCCACAGTAAATCCCTCTAGCTTACACAATACTGCTTACTCATAATTTGGATGTCATCATTTTGTCCCTTCCAAGGCTCCGAGTAGGACTGCACTTTCACAGTTCTGAGTAAAATCCTTTCTCACTCAGTCTCCCGTCATATCATCCATGACCATTATTACTACCATGGCGTATCGACCGAGCTGAATCTGACTTATAGGTGTGCAAAAAACCCACATTTCAACAATGAGAATTTATTTGTTAAAATTGTGTTTTAGCATTCAGATGTGTTTCTATGCTGCTGCATAGGTGGTAATGATGTAATGATTCAACACCACAGTTACTAAAATCATCTCTGTGTTCACACTTTTCAGTTGTGTGATCTTGTTGAGCACATCATTGGTGCCTTGAGCCAAAGCAGGTTTGAAGGACTAACCTGTCTAGTGATGCGCAGCAAATGTATTATATTTGTTAAAATAGTATTTGAGATGCATACAGTGAGACCCAAAGTTCTATTCTGGACAATAATTTGCATACAAAAGCCAGGTGCAGCAAAAATGAAAACTCATATATGCAAATTGATGTTTAATTACTTTTAAAAAAATTGTCAGAAGGTTAAATGAAATTGAATTTTCTGGCAATTATTTCATGTTTCAGGCTTCACAGGTTTAAAGTAGAGTTTTTTTAGACTATTTTTCATCTGGCATATAAACTTTCATCATTTAAACTTTTAAACTTGTTGCATGAGTAAGCCAAATAACAAAGTTGACCTCAACATCAGCACAAATTTAATGGGAGAAAATAGTTTAGAAAGAAGAAGTGGGGGTGGTTTGGTACCTATTTGTTAGAAAGTCATACCACAGCATCTACTTTAAACTTCCTTAAGCTGCAGACAGAGGTCCTCTGCGATTGGCCGCAAAAAAAGCCAAATAAGGTGAAAATCAAAAGAAAAAGGAAGAACATAAAAATAGATTAAGGGCAGAGGGCACCTTGTGACTCGTCTCTCTGGTTCTTTTACATTAATGTGTTTATTTTAAAATTATATAAGTGTAAACTGTACTATGTGTGTTGTTACTGTGAGTAAAAGAACACAATTATTAGACTATAATGTGTTAAATTTGCTTAGATGAGAGGGTCCATCAGTAGATCAGAGGAATAGGGAAGGATTTGTCTGTGTGTTTCAGTTTGGCTTAGCTGTAGGCTTGAGAGTGTGTGTAATTGTGTAGAGGGAAAGGAATTTATTGACACTGGGGGTCTGCCTGTCATGAAAGGAGACAAGAAGCTACAGTTGGGGGATGCTGATGCTTGTACCTCATAATTGTTATAACTTAGAAGTAGGTTTGCAGGAGCCTCTCCACATGCTTATCTGTAAATGTAAGACAAGAAGAGGCCAGTGGCCCAGTGGATGCAGAGTGGGTGTCTCAGTGTTTGTAATCTGTTAACTGTGTTTTGTATGTTTTGTAAAGGACTTTGGTGTAGCTTGGGAGAGAGGAGATTACTTTTATGACCGGCAGAAAGTTCAATTCAATTCAATTCAATTTTATTTATATAGCGCCAAATCACAACAAATGTCGCCTCAAGGCGCTTCATAGATACAGAGAAAAGCCCAACAATCATATGACCCCCTATGAGCAAGCACTTTGGCGACAGTGGGAAGGAAAAACTCCCTTTTAACAGGAAGAAACCTCCGGCAGAACCAGGCTCAGGGAGGGGCGGCCATCTGCTGCGACCGGTTGGGGTGAGAGAAGGAAGACAAGAGTCACAAAGTCACTTACACAGAGACACACACACACACACACACACACACACACACACACAGAGTGCTTTAACTGTTACGACGCACCCAAACTCACTCATGTGCACTCACACATACACATGGGTACACGCACACACAGGCACTCATGTGCTCGCACATACATACACAAACACAGAGTTTGCAACACACCATGGGGGTTTTATGATGGGTCACTTCTATATAACTGGTTGTAGCAAACAAAGACGTGGAGATCTGCAAAAACCTATGAAGGAGATTTTGAAAGCAGTTTTGTTTACACATTAAAGATCTTTGTCATTTCTAAATGCATGTGCTGTCAAGCATTTTTATACAATATGGAGTTCAGGAGATACTACAGATATACTGAAGTCATGCAAAGGTTGTGTTGATGTGTGTTTGAGTGGAAATTGTGGTTTGAACGTTGTCCTCGCCTGACTTTGATGACTCTGATAAAATGACCCATTGTAAGACAGCACACACACATCAACTGGAGACATGTTGTTGTTTCATAGCCGCATCACATCATTTACATCTGGATATGATATAAATATTATTCTGCATTTAAAAAACTTCCACCCCCAAAAGTATTTATTGCTCATTTATAAAACAACTGTTCAGCAGTACAAAAATATTCAGAATATAAAACAACTTAAATATATTACTTAAAAACAAGCTATTAAAAAAGAAGTTAAAATTTTATTTTTCCACCCCATGACAAATGTAGTGTGGGAGGATGTGCTGAGGGGTTGGTGTGACAGAAGATGGCGTGGGATAGAGGTCAATGATCTGCTGTAACAGGAACAGCCGAAAGAAGAAGATTTGACTTAACCAGTGTTTGTTTCCTCTTTCTTTGTATGTTAAAGAAATTCCAATAAACCCCATTTCATTTTAAAAAAAATCCCAAAATTCCTAGAAAAAAATGTCATAGAAAAGATGAACTAAGCATTTTTACTACAGACAATGAGATGCCACCCACATACAGACACAAATAAAAGAGTTCTATGTCTGAGAGTTCATTGGAAACGCTAGTTTAATTCATGAAACCATTTGATATGTCTGCCTTCTATTTACAAGACAGACAATTTTTAGTTAAGCCTTGTTGCTCATAATGCTCGTTAGTGCTTTTGTAACATGCTGGAAACATTCCTCTGAGATTTTGTCTGACTGTGGCAGCATTTAATATAATTACATGTAGATTTTCCATGTAATTTTGTTAGATATGTGTAACGTAAAATGCTAAATTTACTGGTTAGATGAAATGTAACTGGTTGGTATGCATTCAGTTTTTATTAAGGCCATTTTCTTTCATGATTATTTGAATAGATAGAAATTGGATTTTATATATTTCAGTTGTATTTTTGTTAAAAATGATTGTGTCATGTTTGAAGGTGAAAAGTAATTTCTGTAGCACTGTAGCACTGCACCCCTCATCATCAGACCCCTATGATAATGTTATGTGCACAGCGATGCTATTCTGGAGAACCTGGTTGTAAACAGTGGTTATCTGAGTCACTGTTGCCTTCCTATCAGCTCACAGCAGCTTGTTCATTCTCTTCTGACATCAACAAAGTATTTTTACCCAGAGAACTGCTGCTTAATAGATACTTTCTCTTTTTCAGACCATTTTCTGTAAACACTCGAGATGGTTGTGCAGAAAATAATCCCAGTAGATCAGCAGTTTCTGAAATACTTAGACCCTACATCAGCAGCAGTGGCATGTTCAAACTCAAATCACCTTTCTTTGTTGGTCTGAGGCAAAGTACATGCTTTTCTACATGCTTAAATGCATTGGAATAACTGGCATGTGATTGGCTAATAGTACATAAATTAACTACTACAGAGTAAACAGGTGTACTTAATAGAGTTGCCAGTAAGTGTGGACATAAACTATAAACATAAGAATGTTTATATAACTATCAGTAAGTACATTAGCTGAAGTGAAAACTCTTAGTGTCTTGGGTCTATATTAAACCGAGCCTTACTTCTTCACATAATTAAGCCACTAAATATTAGCCCTTGGTCAGGAAATGGCTGCGTGGAAGGCTGATTAAGACTCGAATGCAGGAGCCAGAAGGCAGGAAGTGAACTCAAAGTCAGCTTTAATGCTAGAGACTTCCCAAAAACACAACAATACACCAACTCGTGTAAGATAAAAATCAGGACCTTACAATCTAGAAACCAGGTTATATAGAGAGGTGTATTACCTTTCCAAAAGACTTCTTAGATGCAGATTGACATTGCAACCTTAGCTCTTGTTGTTCCAGACACTCATCCAAACAGTCAGACACCAGTCATATTGGGAACAAATAGGCTTTGCGCAGATTTTCTCGTAAAACAAAGGGGGACCTTGCAGAAAAAAGTCTGGGAACCACTACCTTAGTTGAACACCCCTCTCAGTCTTCCTTGCCTGGTGGCCTTTGTGTTAAAACTTGCTTAATAACACATCCTTCCCGAGCTCCACACAAAGTGCCTGTAATGATTACAAATGAAAAAGAACAAAGTGGTGAATCGTCAATTCCACAGGAGTGGAAAGAGAGGATAACCAAGCAACTCAGTGATATCCAGGAAGTATTCACTTTCAAGATCTTGAGTTTGGCTGTACAAGCAAAGTGAAACATTCCACCAAACTTAATGATCCAACTCCCTTCAAGCACAGTGCATGACCTATACACCAATGTCAGTTCACCATAGTTACAGATAGTAACCCACTCACATACATATTGACCTCTGATAAGTTAGACACCCCTGGCTTTAGGTGGCCTGCAACTTTGGCTACGTCCACACGTACCCAGGTATTTTTGAAAACGCAGATTTTTCTATGCATATGCACCTTTCGTCCACACGTAAACGGCGTTTTCGGTCACTGAAAAGTGAGATTTTTAAAAATTCCTGCCAGGGTGGATATTTTCGTAAACTCCGTTTTTGCATTTACGTGTGGACGAGGAAAACGGAGAAAACGCAGCGTCAAAGGTGTGCGCCTTTTTTGACGTTACACAGTGCGCCACGTTATTGTTTCGGTGAAATGAATTTCTTCAATGGGGGACTTAGACAAAACACTGTTACTGTTAATTGTACTCTCTACAGTCTTTAAATGCTTACATATACACACAAAGTTACTGTCCCTCCACACACAGGACTCAGTTCTGCTTCTATGCCCCATCTGTGTTTACTATTTCCCACCGAGGCTTCTAGACTTCTGATTGGCCAACATTTCTAGACATTTCTAAACACCTGGACCTCATCAAGGCCGCTGGATCGTTGTTAAACTCTCGTCAGTAACAAGTTCAAGCCAAGGTTTCTCTTGCCTGCGTGCTAGATATTAACGTGTGTGTCTTTGTGTTTCCTCGAGCAGTGTGTGGAAGGAGCGACTGGTCACTAGTGGAGAGAGAGGTCAGAGTGGAGCGTTTGTGTGATTCCCCTTTCCCCCGGAGCCCTGCCCACCTTACGTCTTGTATACAGCACTATCCCCCCACAGCCTGTAAATACACTTGGTGAAGAAATTGTAAATAAACTTTCATTGTTAACTCGCAACTCAAGAGTCCTGCGTGTGGATCCTCAAGGGCAACCCATGACAGCAGGAGCCTGTAAACCGTTTTATAGAGCATCACCTAGCCGACACTGACACCATAAGGCTTGTAGGTAGTGATGTTGTCCAAGCAATCTGTCGAAACCACCTTGTTAAAATCAGACATGATAGTCAGGATAGTGGTGTTACACTTCTAGACCCTCTCAGCTGACATGATGCCAGACATCTATGTTTTAAAAGAACACCACGGCTTAACAATCATTCCTGCCTTGTCCCAATCGTAAATTTAGAACGGACTCGACAGTCGACCAAATTATCAAAAACAATTGAACATGGCCAGACACCCCCACCAGCTGTTGGAAAAGAACTTCCAGATCTCCCTTTCCTGAGGGAACTCAGTCAATTGGAGAGTCACAATGAGGCGTTGTACAAGATGGAGACCAAATGACCCACCAGCTTGTTCTTCTGGAGGAGCTCAGAGATCCAGTGCTCCAAAGCTTGCACAATGATATGGGCCACTTAAGCACTGACAGAACCCTTGATCCTGTCAGAACATGATTCTATCGGCCACGTATGGCATGGTGATCGCTACGTATGGAGAAAGAGTACTTCTTAAAAAGCAGCTAGACTGGTCAACATAACAGCCACCTCACCTTTAGAGATGGTCTGCATGGATTGTCTCAGTCTGAAACCAGACAGCAGTAACACGCGTGACATCCTCGTAATAACTGATCATTTAACTAAATTTGCGCTTGCATTGCCTACCCCTAATCAAAAGTCAAGAACGGTCGCCTTGTGCCTATGGGACCAATTCATTGTCAACTTACCTAAGTGCCTGCACAGTGATCAGGGTCCTGATTTTGAGGCAAATTTAATAAAGGACCTGTGTGAGATCTGTGGGATAAATCCCATACCACCCACTTGGTAAACCCACTTCAACAGAACATTACTTAGTATGTTAGGAACGCATAATTCAAACAAAAGACTCACAGGAAAGACTCTGTTATGCCGTTAGTACATGCAAGCAAATGCACCCATAGTGATGTAACAGGTTCTACGCCCTACAAATTGATGTTTTGCAGAAAAGCCAGATTGACAGTTGATCTTGCATACAAACTTCTGTCAACAAAGATCAAAAAGTGACACATTTGCAAGCTGTTAAAAGTCTCAAGAATTGGCTAGAGGAAAGCTATAAGTTAGCTTCTCCAACCGCTAGGGATGGGTATCGAAACCCGGTTCTTGTTGAGAACCGGTTCCCACTGTTTCAATACCTTGGAATCGTTTGCCATTTTTGCAAACGATTCCCTTATCGATTCCAGTCGCCCCGAATGACGTCACCACGTTGCGGAGCGTCATTTACCTGGCAGGAAACACGGCGCCCAAAAGTTTGATTATACTTTACGAGAACGGATGACAACGGGGCAACTTGCAAAGTAGATATTTCATGTTTTTAATTCCGCTACGGACTCACGAATCTCAGCCCAGCAGCAGCGGTAACGTTTGCACGTCCTCTCCCGTTAATGCGGCAGGTAAATAATCAACTAACAGTTCATATTATGTTAGCGCAATCTGCCTTATTACAAAACCTGCCATTACTGTGCGTTTAGGTGACCATGATGAGAGACAGAGTCTGGCTCAGATGCTGGCAGGTGCTGGCTGGTTCTCGCTGCAGTCTACCGGTAGCGTCTCCTTTCAGGCCAGGATAGACGAATGTCACCGAGCAGTGACTCAGTTTGTGGTCAAAGGCTTGCACCCATTTGCCACAGCAGATGCCCCCGATTTTTGGTAAGTGAATGTGTTTAATTGTAGGCAGGGACATTACTGGATATTCTTGTGTAATTGCTACAGAATAATTTATGTTATACTTCATTATTGCTACAAAAGAATGTTTATTTTATTATTTTACATTTACAATTTTTTTTTTCCTGGGGACCCTGTGACGCCCCATTGAAGAGCCGTAGGCTGTGGATCTCTTAAGATGTCACTGTTGGGTTTGTAAGGCCATGTTACTCCTAAATTTCTATCTTGTTTGAAGAGAAGATATAAAACAAAGTTCTAAGCTAATCGACCTTAGTGTTCTCCTTTTTTAAAAAGAATCGATAAGAGAATCGATAAAGAATCGAATCGTTAAACAGAATCGAAAATGGAATCGGAATCGTGAAAATCCTATCAATACCCATCCCTACCAACCGCACAGAAAATGGGTTTGTCGGGGGAGTGAGCCTTTATTTATACTTTCCATGTAAACTTCTTTTAGGAAAGGGGTTAAGTTCCAGTTACTCTTGACAGAGTTAACTGGAAATTTTTATTTGCAACTTTACACAAATTTGGTTTTGGAAACTCTTTCATAAATTGGATAAGAATATTATACAATTCCCCAACAGCTCGTATCAGAACAAATGACCAGACATCCTCCAGCTTTTGTCTCCTGAGGGGCACGAGACAGGGATGCCCACTCTCCCCTTCACTTTTTGCAATTTTTATCGAACCTCTAGCAACAGCACTTAGACAGGCTACAACAATTAAGGGCATAAAATGTAATAACGTAGAACATAAAATCAGTCTCTATGCGGATGATGTGTTGCTTTTTCTGCAAAACTCACAAATCAACCTCTCTGAGGTAATTACTCTAATAAACTGGTTTTCAAGAGTTTCAGATTATTCAATTAACTGGCCAAAATCTACAGTTCTTCCCATTAACTGCTCCTTCCATAATTCATCTTCTGCCCCACTACAATCTGGAAATATTAAATATTTAGGTATTAATGTTTCTCCTAAGCTTTCAGACTTAATTAAATTAAACCACATCCCACTTCTAAAGAAAGTAGAAGGCGATCTGACTAGATGGAAATCTCTACCCATATCACTCATGGGAAGGGTCGCCACTATAAAAATGATGATCTTGCCAAAAATAAATTACTTATTTTTAATGATCCCTAACAAACCATCACAAGATTGGTTCAGATCTCTGGATTCACATATTTCTAAATTCCTTTGGAAAGATAAACCCCCGCGCATCAGCTTAAAAACGCTACAAAGAACCAAGGATAGAGGAGGATTAGATCTGCCTAATTTTCACCAATACTTCTTAGCCAACAGGCTTCAGTTCATCTCAGAATGGTTAAAATGTACCCTCTTAGATGAGCCCTGGCTAGATGTTGAACAGGCACTATGCAATGATCTAGAGATTTCAGACCTACCATTTATTAGCTCAAACATCAAAAGACATGAATGCTTTAAAAGCATCAACATCAGCTTTTCTCTGACAGCATGGTGGGAGTTTCTAAAAATAACGGAGTCTTCATTAATCCCATGCAAACGTACACCTATCTGGAATAACCCTGACATATTACAAAACAATAATATGATTAATTTCCCAGAATGGAGTTGTAAAGGAATTAAATACTTAGAACATATATTAGAGGGAACAGAATTTATTCCATTTGACAGACTAGTTACACAATATGGGATCAACAAGAAAAGATTTTTAGAATATCAACAAATTAAATCCATAGTAAAAAAGAAATTTAACCTCAGTCAAGTTGAATTACAAACACCACCAAGTGTGGTTCAATTTCTTACTCTTAAATCCCCCAAACTATTATCTAAAATATACAGAACACTTTCTAAAATAGATGAATCAATATCCCTTCCTATTGCAAAGTGGGAAGCAGATTTATCAGTCAGCTTAGACCAAAACGTCTGGTCTCAGATTTGCTTAAAAACCTTTAAATTGATTAAAAATCCCAATCTGCAATTAATACAATACAAAATACTGCATAGAGTGCACTATACAGGTCATCGAATGTTTAAGATGGGCTTTACATCCGCCAACAACTGCTCACACTGTCAAGGCAATACACCAGACAGTTACATCCACGCTCTTTGGTTCTGTCCACCAGTGCAGAAGTTTTGGCACGAGATATGTGAGGACTTATCAAAGTGTCTGAAATGTAAAATTCCAACCTCCCCTTTAGTATGCTTGTTGGGAAATTTGGATGATGTCACTACAGAAATTAATACAGTCCACATGGTTTTTATTGCCCTATGCATCGCCAAGAAAACGGTCCTCATGAACTGGAAAAATAAAAATAATCTTAATTCTAGCCAATATAGAAACTATCTAATAGATCACATTAGTCTCGATATAGCCTCTGCCACCACATTAGATCAATCCCTCTGGGCTCCTTTGATCGGCTCCATCACCTAGCGGGGGTGGGGGGTCGTGGTTTGGTCCCACCTTGGCTATTGTGGTTGATGTGGAGGTTGGGATGGGCTTAGGGCACCTGGAGGACCCCTAGAGACGTTATCCCTGGAGGGCTTAACCCGGGGGTTGTGTTCATAACCTGATTAGTGGCTCTGGTCGCTCTCAGAGGTTGTTCTCCTCGTGGCCGCGTGCAGCGGGGCTGGAGGATGGTCTGTGCTGGCGGACGTAGGTTACTGGCCTGGTGGCCTGGCTGCCCCTGAGTGGATCCGGGGCGGGCGTGGGGGTTTGGGGTTCGGGGGTGCTTCGCCTCCGTGCTGGGGCTCTGGCTGGGCCTTGGGGGCTTCGGTCCTCGTCGGTGTGTCGCCGAGGTTGTGGGCGGGTGGGTGCACGGGGGCTCAGCCCTGGCGCAGGGGGCCTCTTGTGCATCAGCCTAACCGGGGGGCTCTTGAACTGGCAGGGAGGTTGTTCCATCTTTGCAGGAGTCCACTCTGCAGGTGGGGGAGAGACATAGGAGAGGTGGAGAATAAACTTAACCTGGATGTCTGTGTCTTGTGTAGTCTGGAAGATGATTGAATGTTGGGGTGGGTACAGTTTCCTCTGCGGTGGGGTGGGGTGGGCTGCCCCGGGTCCTGTGGGGCTTGGCGGTGCTGCTGCCGTAGGCCCCGGTCTGGATGGGCCTGGGCTCCCTTGCCTTGGTGGATACCAGAGGACGGGGGTGCATATTGGGGTCAGCGGGGAAGCTGGCCCTAGGGAGGGACACCCTCCCCTCCCTTCTTTTCCTCCCCATCCCCGGCTGCCTCCCTCTTCCCGCTCCACCACACCCACCCACACAGGTAGGGCTTTGGGGTGCGGGTGTGTCACCAGGGTGCAGGGGAGACATTCCCCCCCCCCTCTGTCCTCTTCTGGCCACCTGTGCCTCAATTTTATCTCACAACTTAGACATCCACATTACTTACACTCTCATAACACACACACACACATATATATATATATATATATATATATATATATATATATGTGTGTGTATATATATATATATATAGGGCCTTGAGGGTGGGCACGTTAACGGTGTCCAGTAGACGGTCTGTGTATTCAAACCTACCTCTGGCGCCGGTGCCCACCTCTCAATTTTAAATCCATGTAGACATTGAGGGTTCTCGGGAGGGGCCGTGCTAACACCTGCTGCTCTCTGGCAGCAGCACCATGCTCTCCCTTGTTTTAAATACACTTTAGAGCAACACGCAGCAACACTACACTTGAGCGGGAGGAGGGAGGTATGGGGTCTTAACACACCCCCGTTCTCTGCTAGCCATCGGGGCGGGGGGGCTGGGAAGAGATGCTGGCTGTCCGATTGGCCTCCCTGCTGCCGCGGAGCCTGGGGCGGTCTGCTTGCCTCCACCCCGGAGGGAAGGGTAACATCTCTTGGGTCTGGGTGCCGTTTCCATCTCTGGGGGTGAGGATACCTGGACCCGGGGTATAGAGTATGTTTGGGGAGTGTGATTGTGTGTACATGTCCATTTACGTTTATTCCTACGTTGGGTGAGTGCTGAGTGTTTGTATATGTGTGCATGAGGGTGGGAATGCATGTCTGTGTCTGTGTGTGCCTGTTTGTCTGTGTCTATATGTCAGGTCGGGTCTTAGACTCCACCTCTCTGGGAACTCCCAGGCCCTCCAAAGTGTGGAGGCCTATCTCCCCTCACCACACTCCCTGCCGGTGACTGATGCCCTCAGGGGTCGGTGCATTGTTGGTTCTTGGTGTCCGGGGCTGGGCGCTCAGGTCATGTGCCAGCTCACTCCCGGTGGCTACTTGGCGGGGCCTGGCGCCTGCTGCTCGGTCAGGCCTCTTCCGGGGCGCGGGGGGCCCTTGGGCCTCCGGCCTCTGTGCCTGCGGCTCGGTTCACTCTGGCACAGCTGGCTGCCGGCGGAGCCGGTGGGCACGCCGGTGCAGCCCCCTCTAGCTTCTGCCCGGTGGCTACTGGGTGACCCCTCGTCTGGGGATCCTCAGCCCTTCCCATGAAGGTGGCACGGATGCCCCTCCGGTGGTCCTCCTTGGGCTCTTGCACTCTGGGGCCTCTGGATGTCTGGGGCCTGGATCTCCTCCATGCCTGCTTCATGCCCTGGGGGACAGGGCTATGGCTCTCTACATCCTCTTGCAGACCATTACATGGGGAAACCATTTGAATACAAGTGCGCCGATCCACACAGGTGTGCACATGGGTGTTCACTGTTCGTAGACTTAAATCACACCTTTCTTGGCTGCTACTTCAAAGCACATTGTGCGCTGTCTGTGCTGCACAACAACATTCAATATTTAGTATTTACTGCTGTTTACACTTAGCTAGATTAATGCGATGGTGTTGTGTATAGTATGTTGCTTTGTTTTGTTTTTTTTGCTTGTTTTCTATTCTTTTTCTCTCAACAGGTGATCCCGGAGATATTTTTTCTTCCCCCCTTTTCTCACTGTCCCTCTCCCCTTCTGTTTTTCTTTTCCTTCCTCTTTCTTTCTCCCTTAAAAAAAAAAAAAAAAAAAAAAAAAAAAAAAGGGAAAGGGGTTAAGATATTGGAATTTCTTTTTGGCTCATCAGTGATTGAGCCATACATTTTTAAATACTGAATTGAGTTGTTTCTTGACTGCTGCCTTTCTAGCCTAAAAATGTAAGCAGAATTTTGCTCACCTTCTTCAAGCCATCGACCTGCGCAACCTGACAAAAGCTCCCTCAGCTCTTCGCTTGTAAATGTCATCAAGCCTATGCTGCTGCACAACAAGCTGAAATTTTTCAGACTCATTGAGAGCAAAGATCTTGCTTATTACTTCCTGCTCTTCTTCTTTTCTCATTTTGGCTAAATCACTACAGACCTTCCTTAGGAATTTTGCAATTTCATATTTTAACAGTTCCCAGTCAAGACCAACAGAATTTTCGTTTATTGCTTTGCTCCAATACTTTCTGATCTCTGAACATACAGCAGAATGTTTAAGGATACTGCTGTTAAGCTTCCAGTAAGCAGGCTTATGAGAGAGGGGAGAAGATACTACAGGAATAAAAATGTGAATAGATTTGTGATCGGATAGAGGCGATGGTAAGATGTCTGCAGCCACATTACTCAGATCTTTAGAGATGAGCCAATAGTCAATTTGAGACTGACTTGATAAAAGTTTGTTACACCCTGTGTATTCATTCGGACATGGGTGCGTGTCCCTCCAAGTATCCATCAAATAAAATGCTCATAAACAGTTTTAGATTAGTCAGAACTTTTAGGAGGCCACCTCTCAAGACGGTTATTTAGTACAGCGTTAGAGTCTGCGCCACAAATAATGTGAGAATCAGGGAGTTTAGTTAACTAGTGAAGCATGAGTTCTTCTAACCTGCCAATAAGTGCATTATTTTCAGTATGGGAATTGAAACCACAGACATTTACAATTACAAAAGTCAGGTTAGCAAGCTCAAGCACTAATAGAATATAATGACCATCCTTGTCACAACTCTCCAGGCGAGAGAGTTGTTTCTTTTGTGCGTCACGGGTTTCTTGAAATTTGGCAAGCTGCATCTCAAGGTGGTCAACTTTGTCCTTCACGGATTTAATATCAGCACAGATAAATTCAAAGGACTGTTTGATATATTCGATCTGCTTTGCATTTCCTTTAATGGTATCTTTCACCTCTGCGATCACAGCGGAGTTTTGGCTGGCCATCTTTTCCAGGGCATCCGACCTGTTGTTGATCAGCGTGGAGAGAGAGGAGAGCTGCGAGAGGACTGCTGTGGATTCCGCGTTTTCAACCCTTCATCACTGTTTGATACAGTGAGACAATCAAAAAGAATCAAACATCCTTCTAAAAGACTTAATTATCCTGATTCAGGAAACCTTCCAGTGACTGTTGTAAAATCACTTTTCCAGGATTTGAGCACAGCCTTTTCAGAATCCCTTAATTGCAAAGACAGACAGTATTGGCTACACATGCAACGAGACCTGCGTGGCATTTAGCTGGGGAAGGTGTAACCCAGCAGAGAAAACCTCTTTTGTAAAATTTTATTTTCTCCCTTTTATTTGTATCAATGCATTTGCACTCTTTTACTTTGAGAAATATTTATTTTGAAAAAAGGAAGTGTAATCCTCTCTCCAATTTTATATGTTCAGAAGCAAAATTAGTCCTGACTTCCAAGTGGTGGACCACCATCACGTATTAGCTAGGTCTTTTGCACTTTGATAAGTAAACAAGACAGCTACAGACGGTTGTCTTAGTGAGTTTAAATGCAGAAAAAGTGTTGTAAACAAGTGCTTGCACTGTCTGTAAGATACGATCAGATAAGATAAGATAACCTTTATTAGTCCCACACGTGGGAAATTTGTTTTGTCACAGCAGGAAGTGGACAGTGCAAAAGTTATGAAGCAAAAATTAGAATACAATAAGAATAGATACAGTACACAACTGTACAGAATAGAATAAAATAAAATAAAATACTATATACAGTAGAATAAAATAGAATGAAATATACAATAGGATAAAAATAGAATACAAATGCTGTATACAACTGAGTAAAAATACAATGATGCCAGAAAAGAGTATTGCACTTAGTGTTATTGCACATGTGTGGATGTGTATGTTTGATCAGTTGGAGTCTTTGTTGTACAGTCTGACAGCAGTGGGGAGGAAAGACCTGCGAAATCTCTCCGTCCCACACCGTGGGTGCCGCAGCCTGCCGCTGAAGGAGCTGCTCAGTGCTGTCAGAGTCTCCTGCATGGGGTGGGAGATGTTGTCCAACAGGGATGACAGCTTAGCCACCATTCTCCTGTCACTCACCACCTCCACTGGGTCCAGAGGGCATCCTAGAACAAAGTCTTGGGTCAGTCCTCTGTACTCCCTGTCGTCCCCATCAGTGATGAGGCCGACTATTGCAGAGTCATCAGAGAACTTCTGTAGGAAGCACCGGGTGGAGTTGTGGGAGAAGTCTGCAGTGTAGATAGTGAAGAGGAACGGAGCCAGAACCGTTCCCTGTGGGGCCCCCGTACTGCAGACGACCCTGTCCAACACACAGCCCTGAGTTCTCACATACTGTGGTCGGTCGGTGAGGTAGTCCAAAATCCAGGTAGTGAGGTGATGGTCCACTCCTGAGTTCTCCAGCTTGTCCTTCAGGACCGTGGGAAGAATGGTGTTGAAGACACTGGAGAAATCAAAGAACATGATTCTCACAGTGCTCCCAGCGGTCTCCAGGTGAGCAAGGGAACGATGTAGGAGGTGAATGACGGCATCATCTGCTCCAATGCCAGGCTGGTAGGCAAACTGAAGTGGGTCCAATGATGAGCTCACCAGGAGCCAAAGCTGAGCCAGGACCAGTCGCTCCAGGGTCTTCATCAGGTGGGATGTCATAGCCACCGGCCTGTAGCTTAATTTGAAAACTTTAATGTTAAGCTGATGGGAGCACGAGCTAGAGAGGCCATGTGGCTGTGTCCCTTGCCTTGTTCATGCTGATACCTCATCTTGGCTAGGTTTTTTTTTATTGTCGGTGTTGATAAAGCAACTGGAACTGATTCCTGAATTCTCTCCGAATAGAGATGGCGAACCTGTGCCCAGACAGCCTGAGCCCTTGTTGAAGAACGTCATTATTCTCTCTTGAAAAAACCAAAGTGGTAACAACTCAAGTCACCAAACCAAAACAAAAAAAGGAACTGAAATTAAATGAAATCTTGACTTGACAAATGACCAAAAAGGACAAACTGAAATATTGAGCTCAATGGGACTGTGTTTCTTTGGTTTGTTTTTGTTAAGCCAGCTTATTATTAGTGTTATTGTGGATTTTGTAAAATGTGTCTTATTTTATTTTCACTTTTTCACAAAATAATAACTGTTGTCACTCATTTCCCGCCTCCAGCCACTGTATTTAGCATTCATCAAAGTTACTACTGTAATCCTGTCAAACCTAGGTCTATACTTTTGGGTTGTCCTAGACTACTTAATATGTGTCAGGGATTACATGGACTTTAGCACTTATTTAATATACTGCCTCCATCAACAACAAACACTGTCTACGGGGAGATGTGTAGTCAGTGATTGCCTGCAGACTGTCCTCACACTTCCCCCGCTCAGGCATAAAACTGGGTGGGAAAACCCTGACAGGTATCCAACACACCAGTGAATAATTCAGGTATCAGGTGTTGGGAATAAATAATTTTTCAGTGCCTCAATAATGCTATGCTTTTTATTAATAATAAGTGTTATAAAGTTATATAGCGCAGTATTAAGTGGACACAGCCCTGAAAAATAAAGGCATGAAACCATGTTTCCTTGTGGAGTAGATAGCTGCAGACTCTCGCTTACGCTCGCCTGGGGAAAATGTAGATAAGAGAGGACCATCTCTAGTGAAAAGTTACTGAGACACTGTTGTTTAGATTAGAATGAGGGAGTAATAAAACTCCGTAATAAAACTGTAATAAAACTGTCAGGGGCACACCACTATTTTGAGATCTGCAGCAACGTGTCTTGTAGGACGCATCTCCCTTCTAGAAGTAATGTGAAAGAGAAATAAAGTGTTAAATGGTCTACTGAGCAGTGTTTTGTCTTCCATCGGATGCCTCTGAGGAATCAAAATAACTCGGTGAAGTGTTGATATTAACACAGGACAGACTTCTCTGCAGGGTCGGCTGAAGCTGCAGATTGTGAGCTAACTGATTCTAACATATAGAGAAAGAAAAGTGGAGGAAAGACAGAAAAAGCAGACTGAACCAGGAAGAACCAGGGGGACAACATCTTATACAAAAAGATGTTATATGTTATTCTGTCTCGTTATTACATCTAGTTGTTATTGTTTTTACCTCAAATGTGGTTTAACCCAAATAAACTAAAGTAGATCAACATTATGTGGTTTGTATTAGAAAGCCATATGATGTTGATCTACTTTAGTTTGTTGAAGCTGATAATATTTATGCATTGATGTTGACCTGTTTCACTTTGCTTGATCTGCTTTACGAGCAAATGAAGAAAAAAAAAAAGAAGAAACAGAAAGAAAGTCTTGGTTTCCTGGATCTGAGTACAGTATGTGATGTCACGCTTCTTCTTTCCCCAGAAATGTGTCATGGTCTTCAGGCAGCGAGAGCACAGAGAACCACAAGACACGGAGGAGGGACAGCAGAAGGTGAGACTTTATTATTCTTGCTATTTACACAATTTGTAATATAATATAGCTGGTAGGAAACTTGTGAATTTACCTCGATTCATAAGAGCGCGTTACGCCAGCATAGTGAGTCATAGTTGGGTCCACTTGTCTTTTTTTTTTTTTGAGGGAGAAGATATAAACAGAGTGAATAAACCAAACCAAGTCTTTGTTTTTTGTATAAATAAGTGTAAAATGGACACGTGAATGTAACCTAGTGAAGAAGTAAGACTCATCTGAGAAAAGATGTTTCTTTGTGGTTCATTATGTGCCCACTTAGACGCGTTACAAGCACCCACCTTCTACAAGTAAGCATGTAAAAAGGGGAAGTATTAAACACAGGAAATTGCTCATTGTAAAGTGGTACAATGGCGTTCCTGTGTTTACTGTACGGTGGCTGAAGACTTTATGCTCATTAGTGTGTATCTGTGTCTCTGTCTTTCTCTGTGTGTGTGTGTGTGTGTGTGTGTGTGTGTGTGTGTGTGTGTGTGTGTGTGTGTGTGTGTGTAAAACACTCAGGTCGGCCATGGCTGTGTTTCTGATCCGTCTTGTAATTTGGTCCACTTCGTTGGTTTTGTGGTTCCCTCAAAGTGGTAGGTGGATGATTAATCGCAATGCAAACATGTCCTCAGGAAAAAAAACAATGCTTAAGAAGACTGGCTTTTGGCAATGTGATTTTTGCAGGAAATACCAGGAGCTTTATTTCAACAATGATTTTACTTTAACCTTTTTTAATCTGGGTGGTGTCTGACTTTGTTTCCTGCTTCCTTTACACAGTAAGCTAATCAAAACTGGACTACTCTAAAACCCAGTTTATAGAAAGAAAATACAAAATTCTGATCAGCTAAGAATTTGTGCTGCAGATTAAACGTGTGTTTTCTTATAGCAGCGACTGAAAGCCATGGTTTGGACCTCTGTCAGGAGTTTCCAGATGAGGTGAAAATGAGAATAAGCTTTTGTATAAACACTTTTGTTTTCTAACGACCTCACAGACGCAGTGCATACTATTTAAATAAACTGTAAACTGTACATTTTTGTATTAGATGGTTAAAATACAAAATTCAGCAGAGGAGATTTCAGATAAAGAGCTTTCAGAAATAAAGGAGACGTTTATCTGCCTCCTCGACTCAACAAATAAGCTCAACTGCTCCTGGTCATTCAACACCTTAGAGAAAGATACTCGGCTCTCTGTGTTTATCAGGTATTGTGATATTTTTAAAGGTTCATTTTAATGTGGAACAATGAACGCTACATATTGTTTTAACTCTGTACTTCTCTCTTCCAGTGTCTGTAATGAGGAAACAGTAATTAAGTCTCTAAGCCGTACTTTTGCGGAAAGAGTTGGATCGATGTCCTTGACTGTCAGCGAGGAAATATCAGGCGTAGTCTTACATTTTAACATGTCCCTGCACAACTGGATATCTTACACCTACGTGTATGACATGGACACACTAGGTAATTCTATACAAACAGTGTTGAGTAGTTATATGAACCCAATTCAAGGAGGAATGTTTGGAAAGCTCATAAACCCATATTTTATTCACAGCAGAGCACAGAAAACATCACATTTTTAAACAGATTTACTATTTCAGGAAAATGAATTTGTTGCCTGCAACACATCTCAAACTTTGGGATGGGGAAACAAAAGGCTGGAAAAGTAAGGGATAATAAAAAGAAACAGCTGAAAGAACATTTTGTTACTGGCAACAGCTCAGTGACAGGATTGAGCTTCTTAAGAGAGGTAGTGTTTCCCAGAGGTTTAGATGGGCAGAGGTTCACCAATCTGCTAAAAACTTTGTTTACAAAGTTGTGGAACAATTTCAGAATGATGTTCCTCCCAGTGACTTTGAAACACCTCATTATATATGATACATAATATCATCAAAAATTATGAGAATCGGCCGAAAATCAATATTGGACCCCTGTGGTCCTTGGGCTCTCGGGTCTCTGCAGTGCATTAAAAGCAGGCATTAATTTTAAAATGGACTGAGGAAAAGTGGAAAACTGTTCTGACGTTACACAAATCAAAATGTGAAAGTCTTTTTAGAACACATTGTAAGCTGAGGCTTGAGGTTAGGTTTAGGTTGCGTTGTTGTCAGATACCTTACTGATCATGTGCTTGTGTGTGTGACAGAGCATCTTCCTCCACCTGCTAACATCTCTGCATCGTTCAATAATGATAACCTGATTGTAAAATGGGACCTGCCTCGCACCAGAAACGCCGTTAATCCTGAATGTTTTGAAAATGAAGTGGAAATACGTGATCAGGTACAGTACGCTTCACCACAGGCTGTCATTATTCCAGATGCAACATTCTGTTTTTGGTTTTTTTTGTATGTGTGACAGGAATAATGAACAAGACAAACTTCTTTTTAACCGTGTGAGGTCTAAGGCTCCATATGTATGGCTATTTTTTTAAACAAAATAATAATAATGCTGCCCCTGCTTTGAAAAACGTTTCTGTCCACATGAAAACGCAAAAAGGGGTGGAACCAATGATTAGTGCTGTTAAGGGCATGCCAATGCAGCAGGTGCCAACTTAACCCAGACTGTACAGAAAACCTGCAAAGAATAACCACAATCTGATGCCAAAAAAGGAGATAAAGGTGCAGTCCTCACAAGATAAAAACTTTAAAAATTTTAAAAGCTCAGTTTTCAGTTTCTTTGTAAAACTATTTAAAAAAGAGGGTTATGATAAGTCATATTTAGACCTCAGAGGGTTAATTGAAGTCCAAAGTCAGAGCAATCTTATCAGTCGGCCTTGTTAAAGTGAGATTAACCATTTTTTATTAATCTCTTTAAAACAGGAAAAAACAACATCTTGGCTACCCAAACACCATGCAACTCATACAGTGGCAAGTGTAGATCCTTCACACAGCTATAGTGTGAGAATGAGGACAAGAATATCATTGCAGCATTGCTCAGGATCACATCACTGGAGTGAATGGAGTCCCACTGTCACACTGTGTAAGTCCTCTATGTCTTCTTGTGCTTGTGGTTTAAACAGTGGCTGATGATGCAGTGTTATAATTATCAACATGTCAGTTTAAAGAACAGTGCTCCTGTGTTGTGTATCTGTAGCGATGGAACGGTCAGATTCTGTGCTCAAGCCTGTGGTGATAGTCTTCATTTGTCTCGGAGTACCCATGGGCCTGCTGGCTTTGCTGCTGTTTGTGCGCTATCAGAGGTATTGTTTTAACCTGCCGCCACATATGTGACTCCTCCTTTTACTGGTTTGTTTTGTTTTAAGCTGTTTGTGTCTCTCTGATCCACTTTGTCATGATTTTTAAATGTGAAACTGGTGGATGTCGGAAAAAGAACAAAGTTGAAAAGGAGAAGTGAGAGAAAGGCATCTTTCTTCACACCACAGCATCCACCCTAACGTTCTTCAACCTACAGGCAAAAATCCCCCGGTTTGACTTGTTAACTAACCAAATAAGGAGAATGCAAAAGGAGATACAAGATAAAACACTTCCTCCCTTGCATCTGTTTTTCCCCCTTTTAAAACTAGAAGCGTGTCAAGGATCATTTTGTGTATACTTGTGTGTTTTAGGGTGACCAAGGTCCTTTTTCCTCCGATTCCTCGCCCCCCAGCAAAGTACAAATATTTCCTGGAAAAAAGCGATGCATTTAATGTGAGTACATTGTGGACTGTGAATACACAAGCTCACATTTCTAACACTTTTCGAACCACAAAGATGTTTTTTATACAAAGTTTAAAAGCTTTGTTTCCTGTCTTGTGTTGCCAGTTTTTCTATTCTACCCCATCGGCTAAGCCTGAAGAAGTGATCACTGAGGTTGAAGACACTGGGAAAAACCCTGGGAAGTAATACAGGATGCACAGGTTGAAGAAGAACAACAACAATGATGACTTTCATTATATCGAAATGTATAGCCTGTCTAGTTTTTCTTATATGATATTTCATTTCAGGAGGCGTATACAGGTGTTAAATACATGCAAAGGTTGTGTTTATGCGTTTCTATGTATAGCCTTGTAATCTAGCCTTTCAGATCTATATATACCTTTTATAACTTTTGATACATATAAAGAGTGCATACCAATGTAACAACAGTACAAAGGTTAACTTTGTATGCCTTTTTTTAATATGTGAAATAAGGTTGGGGGATGAATATTCATTAGCTGTTTTGAATGTCATTCATACAGCCTCATTCATCTTAAGCCTTCTTTTTAGATGAGTGGTGAATTTGGAGTAGTTTAGCCTCTTAAGTGCATCCCAAAAAAAGCAAATATGGTATATTTAGAGAACTATTAAAAGTGCAAATTAAAATAAAAAGAAGATGAGGACTAAAGGGGAAACACGAACATGGGTCAGCCATGGGAGTCAAGCCAGCCTTGATAAAATGTGAGATTTTAAACAAAATGTGAATAAAGCCAAGTTAACCTCAAAGAAGAAGTCTGAATTTCTGAACCGGAGATACCTGTTTTCGTATCAGAGATTTACATGCTTAAAACTACTGTTGTGTATGTGAAGCTGTTATACTTACCTTAGCGCACCGTCTAACAGTAACAAATTCAATTTTCTCCGAAAAGTAAATAAATGTTTAACCGTTGCAGGCTGAGAAACACAACAGCAGTCTATTGTGTGGTTTTTGCACTTTGGTTATTGTAAAGATTGAAAACAAGATATAGACTGTGATCAACCTGATGACGCTTAGAGGTGCTAAGATGGATTTTCACCACACTTTAAGTTTATCTATCAATGTGTGATCATGGGAAATTGTAGCTCTGTAGAGGCAACCACCGCAAAGATGGAACTTCTGTGTTGGTATTTTTTGTGAATAGATTTTGTCTAGTGATAGCATGCCAGATAGTTTTGGCTAGTATGTGATCAAAATGAAAGCCAAGTTCAAACTTGTACACAACATAGTCAGTGTATCGCTGAGTATTTAAGCATTAACACGTACCGTATTTTTTGGACTATAAGGCACACTTAAAATCCTTTAATTTTCTCAAAAATGGACAGTGCACCTTATAATCCGGTGCGTCTTATGTATTGTGTGTTATGTATTATGTATTGTATGTATTATGACCTCTAACCAATTTTATGTGGTACACGGCACTCATTAATCTGTCAAAAAATGTTTTAGTATGACATTGGTAAGCTACAAAGCCACCGATCTTGATGGATTGTTGGATCATTACGGCTACCGTAGTCAGGAGCCTCGCGGAGTATTCTGGGTCCAAAACTCCATCTGCTTCAGGTCCCAAAGTCAAACAAACACTGCAGCATCACCTAGAGTTAAAAAACTGTCTAAATTCTTTCATTTTTAATAAAATGATCAGTGTTGCTGCTTTACCAGGTGTAAACATTAATTTTAACATCCAGGCATCCATGAAGTTAGAGTTAAAAGTTAGCAGCCTAAATATGATATAGCATGTTCTGACTGAGAGATATCTGAAAAAAATTAAAACGTACAGCTCTGCTTTCACTTCCAACATAAATGAAGACAGGAAACTAAACAGCTGTTACTTTTGTAGGGTTACTGAAGTTGGGCTAGCTGGTATAGAAGCTGGTATGATGTGCTACGTGATCGCTAGCGACACACTTATGTTAGCATAACATAAACACAGTGAAGCTGGAGGAGAATGATAACATTTTTCCACTCGAGTTAACGTGAGAGTTCCCGATAGTTAGGGACAGATGCAATTGCATGGCAAGATGCTGTGAACAGACCAAACTTCAGTCAGGAGAACAACTGAGATAATCCATCCACAATACGAGGTTTGCATTAATATACTGCAACAACATGGGAATCCGGTCTGATGTCACTAGTCGTGTCTGGGCTCAAACTCCGCTGCAGGTCCCTAACAAGTTAGCTCACTAGCTTCCATCTAAATAAAATATAGCATGTCCTGACAGGGATTTTGGGAACAAATTCAAACGTACGGCTCTGCTATCACTTCCAACATAAATGAAGACAGAAAACTACACAGCAGTGATGTTTGTAGGGTTACTGAAGTTGGGCTAGCTGGTATATAATGATGTGCTACTTGTCCGCTAGCGACACACCTATGTTAGCATAACATAAACACAGTGAAGCTGGAGGAAAATGATAACATTTTTCCACTCGAGTTAACGTGAGAGTTCCCGATAGTTAGGGACAGATGCAATTGCATGGCAAGATGCTGTGAACAGACCAGACTTCAGCCAGAAGAACAACTGAGATAATCCATCCACAATACAAGGTTAGTCATTCATATATTGCTGCATGGGCTGGGCTGTAGTTACATCGTAAGGTTTTAAAAACTGAGCTTAAATAAATGATTAGCGGTAATAAAGTCAACAGTGATCACTGACTGTTTTTAGGAGCTTTTTGAGATTAAATAGAAGAAAATACAAAACGTTAAACATGTTAACAACACAAAAGCCATATTAAATGCAGACTACTTTAGGCCCGGAAGCAGGATTCGTCACATCATCATTTAAAGACCGGATAGAGCAGCTGCAAGAGAATTCAACATTATTGAATCAGTGGTACAGACGTGGAGGAAGCACGAAGAATGACTCGAGTCAAGTTTGACTTATCTGACTGTTTTGTTTCACTTAATGCATCTTATAATCCGGTGGACCTTATTGTCCGAAAAATACGCTAAACTATTGCCAGGGGCTAAGGTGAGGCAGCTCTACATTCTGGTGTAGCAGTGCAGTGTGGGAAAATGAGTCACTTAGAAATAAGTCACAAAACTTTTCTACTGTAAACTGTGAGCACCAGTAAATGTGTTTTCTTCATATGCTTTTTTCTGGTGTTTACTGGTCATGGTGGATTTACTGCATTGTAAAGTATATAGGAAAATGTTATATTAGCCACCATGGCTGCTGTCCAATTCATAGACATTATAAAGATTTTATAAAGCTGGAATTAGGAAAAGCAAAACTGTAACTAAAGAATATCATCTGCTTTTTAATTTAGAAATTTGAAATTCTGGACTCCTTCTAGAAGGAAGTCCTGCTGCTCAGCAGCCATAAACCTCAATTCACAAGTATTACACAATGTATTACTGATTACTTTTCCACTATGTAGCTTAATTACTGATTGGAGATGTTAATTCTTTACATACTTTTTCTAATCTGTAAAATGACCTTAAATCCACCTTTACATAATTACCAGCTAACAACATAAAGGCTACAGTTCCACACACCGGCCTAAAGAGATTTCATGGCGATCGCCATAGCGATTCTGCTTTAGAAACATGAGCAGGCAGAAATAGAGCTGCAAGACTGACTGCTTACATCTGCCTTTGTTATATGTTGAAGATCGACCTTTCGCTACTGGGCTCTGAATAGTATTAAGCAGCAATTTTTTTAATTAAAAGATATTTTCAACAAAATATAATCAGATAACTAAGAGTAACTCATAGTGTAGAGATCTGTCTCAATGAATCTGGAACATTACACGTAAGCTTTACATTTATCACGTAATTTCCGGAGCAGACCTTTGCTATGTCCCAAAACATAGGCTGCATCCTTCTGAGGATCCGGCCTTCGTGGCCTACGTGGGCTGGGTCCTTCGAAGACCGAGATTCAGATTTGCATCACCGCTGTGTCAGTAGAGTTTAATAAACTGCTCCTTGCTATCTAAAATATAACAGGACACTGGCGTAAATTCTTGTTTAATCAGTTTTCTGTTTGACATTTATTCAGCTGTGTGAAAATCCCAGAGAAACCCACGCGATGGTTTAATAAAGTTAAATTTAATATAATAATCTAATAACTTTGATCTCAGCCAAACCGATTTACTCTGGAACAAATAAAACTGAAAAAAGCCAAACAATTACATTTTTTAGTTATCCGAGTGACTTATATATCATGTTTAACCTGAGTAGCGAAAGACAGCGGGGATCTGAAAACGAAGCCGGGAGTCCGTTGCTCTCACAGCTCGAGTGACCATTGAACCCCCCGGCAAGCTATCGAGCGGGTGGGTAACAGACGTCTCCCAAAACATCGGCGCACTTTTGCAAATATGCGATGTCTTGATAAACCGAGCAGATCTTTGAAGTTTACACAGCTACTTTCTCACCTGAAAATAAGTTAAAAGTTTATTTTGTGACCCAGAAAGATTAATAAGAGTAATATTAAAACTTAGTAGCAGCCGCCATTGTTGGAAACTGAAATTGGCCGGGCCGCGCTATGAATTCCAGGATATGGTGGGCCACAAAGGACACACCCAACCCATCCTTCAAATTCGGGGAAATGAAGGACGCATTTGAAGGAGTCGACGAATTGGGACAGCCTTCGTCGCCTGGCTGTGACGTAATCGGCCATCAAATGCAGCCTCCAAAGGATGCAGCCTACATTTTGGGACACAGCTCTTGTGTCCTCTTTCTTTCAGCTTTTGTCATCCCTCAGATTACATTTATTACACATTAACCTTACTTTTCTCCCTTAAAGACACAACAACTGTATCTTTAGCTAGCAAAAACACTGCTTGCTAATCTGTACAGGAACCATTTGAGCAGATGCTAATATTTTTTGAGCTGTTTGGAATTACTTGTCATACTTACATGTTTTTTTAATTACCTCATTTATGCTTGCCCCTCCTCTGTTACACTTTTTACGTGTTTATGTTACTCAATCTTTGCAGCATGAATGTCTGACAGGAACAAGAAAGTGTGCAGGCTTGTCCACAGCATCAGTGGGAAAAACCACTGGCTGCAGAACATGAAAACTGCATTAGCTTGAAAGCATCTTGTTTTAAACTGCCCTTAATGAATGAAGGTGTTGGCAAGAGTTGCAGCTGATGTGATGTTCGCGCAAGATGAGAAGCTCTGTTTGTTTTAGTATCCATCTTCTACCTGTCCATAAGAAAAGAAATTTGCACATTTCCACCCAGAATTTACTGTTTGTATACATTTCACAGTCACAGAATTCTATACAAAACTCCTATAATTGATCTGAGATAGTTTTTAAATATATTAACATTTAATTAGTAGCATAAGTTTAACAGATTTGATACCATAAAGTAATTTTCAGACCTGCTATCACATGTTGTCAGTTATTGAGAAGGGATGTGTGAAAATGAAAAAAAAAAAAAAGGACAATTAAAGTCGTTGCGACAGAAAGTTTGGTGCTCACAATAGATTTCACGGTCTACCTTTCCTGCTCTGCTGCGTTTGCTACGTCGTTACAATGAGCGAGCATAAACCGATAAACCAGAAATCAAACAGTTCACTGTACACGACTTTCTCAACGAGACAGAATGCAAACAAACGTCAACAACCTTGATCCAAATACAGCACTTGTCAAAACTTCTACAACATAAAACATTACATTAAGCCTGACACCATTTGGACAGAAATCATTGATGTACGCACCCAAAAAGGTAAGTAGCATGAGGGACCACATGTCAAGAACGTAGGTCTGATGAAAAAGACACTGCATAAAATTAAAAAAACAAAAACAAAAGAAAACTCAAAAAAACAGCAACAAAAAAGTGCTCCCACTCATGGCGTGTGTTAAAACATTTAAATATCTTTCAGTAGCAGTTTGCGGGCTACTGAAAATATGTCCTAAACCATGACTAAATCAACACAAAAACTGAAAATAAATACACAAAGAAATTGTGAAACGGGGCAGACAAGATGAGTGAGGCGCTGTGGTTTCTGTCGGTTTGATCGTCTGAGAGATTAAGAGCACGATGGCCTCAGTACACAGAGCTGCTGCTGCTGTTGTTCATTTCCATGTAAAGAAACTCTGTGGTGGAGATCAGTGAGACTGTGTTAGAGGTGACTAAATAGATTATGAGTCAACATAGACATTTTAAATGAGTTTACGGGTGTGCTTTTGCCTCCGTGGGTGAATGGGCCGTGTGTGTAAGCAGGGAAAAATATGCGCATGTGTGTATTTGTGTGTCATACCTTCGCCCAAGCTGTTTCGTACTCGTGTTTTGTCCAGGGGATCTGTGAGCGGGGCTATTCCAACTACAGCAGTCCTCCTGTAGCCTTCTAATAGTGCCTCCAGAGTCCTAAATGTTGGTGATCTGACTGTTGAATCCTGCTAATCAAAGAAACAATCCCACATACACAAAACTATAAATGCTCGCCTTATGTTGTGTTTGTGTGTGTGTGATCTATATCTGTGTGTACCCCCACCTGAAGGCACCAGCCATCGGCAGAGCGTAGGAGCCTGTAGGTGTGAACAAACGGTGCTTTCCTGTAAAAAGAAACACAAAAAACGACAATTCTTAAGTCCGAATGACTTTCTTTAAAATCTGGTGTATCTGAAAGTGTATATCTGAAAGAGACACAAAATGTGGTTTGGGGTGGAGGGTGATTCAGTGATTTCAGATGTGTGTTTCACAACCTGAAACGAGTTGCCAGAGCAAATCTGATTGATGTGTATATTCATATTTTCCTTTATTTTGTTGCTTATCATATTATCACCCTGCAAAACAAAGGTTGCAGTCTGATTTATTGTGTCACAGCATGTGGCAAATCTATTTTTAATAGAGGGCGTTGTTAAAGGCTTATTGTATTGTGCACATCTGACACGTAACCCCCTCCATATGTACTTTTGTTACATTTCTACATACGCAGTATGGGACACCAGCCACACTGCAGAGAACAGCCCAGCCTGGACAACATTTATGCTGGCTGCCTGCATAAGAGAGCTACCAGCATTACTAAGGACTCAATGTCAGGGGCTGTGACCCGGCATTTTGAATTCACTTTGTATTTTTTGATTTGTTATATGATATTGAATATATGCTTAGTTCTGGTGTTGCCATTATTAGTTAGGATTTAGTTGAGTTTTATTCTAGTTTAGGTTCCCATCTATGTCCCCTTCTGTGAGTCTGTTCTTGTCTTCTGTGCTAGTTGTCATGTCTACGTCTCTCAGTGTTTCCTGTTTTATTTTGAAAGTCTTGTTTCTATGTTTACTGTGTTTAATGTACCTTTCCCTGTTGTGTCATGATTGTGTCAGCTGTTTTCCCCATATGTTTCCACTTCCCCTAATCACCTCTGTGTGTATTTGGTCTTTGTGTTTTCTTTTAGTCATCGTCAGGTCATCTGTATTCCTTCATCATGTATTCTGCTCAGGTCGTGTTCAGGTTTCATGTTCTTGTACATCATATTTTCTCGCACGTCCCTGGTTAATGCTCGTGTCAGTTATCATAGCTATCACAGATTGGTCATAGTTCAGTTTTTCCAGTTTGGGTTTTAGTTTACTTTTTGCCCTGTTCGCCTCTGATTTGTTTTGGTATTCGTGTTTAAGCAGTCTGGCTCATTTTTTTTTTAAAGACACAGTTCTGTCTCCTTCCCTGTCTGCACTTGAGTCCACTTCATCATCACACCGCTGTCCCCTGCCGTGACACTCAGTGTCTCAGATTTGGCAAAAGATTGCTGTATTTTTGTTTGTTTGTTTGTTTTTTAAAAGGCTCTAACAAAACTGCACTTTGTACCCCACCCCGAACGCAACAATGTGGATGCTTTTCTGATTTAACAAAGATCGCTTCAGGTTCTGCGTAACTGAGATGACATTGTGAAAATTTTAGTCCAATAAGAGCTCAACCACAGCCAAGTATAAGAGTAAGATACTGCTTAAACATTGGTGCAACAGCGATATCGATCTGTGTAGAATATCAGTATATTAATCAGAGGGGCCATTTTGAGCTTGTGGGTAAAGTTTGAAAGCAGGAAGTATACTTTTTTTAGATTTATATTATTTTACTTATGTTTTCATACAGGGCTTATAATGTATTTTTAAATGGGGGCAGAAGTTCTTTCACCTAAGTATAACTTAAATACTTCCTGTCATAATTTTCAAGTACTACATAATAGCAGTTATAACCTCACTGGAGATTATGAAATTTTTAATTTTATTACACAGTGGAACTTAAGTCGTGGTTATAATCAAGATAAGATTAAATAAATAAATTGATTGGGCTGTTAATTTAATAATATTTTTTTTATTATCAATAATCCAGGTACTTTTATTTATCCAGGTAATTTTATTTATGCCACATTTAGCATAAAATAAAATAACATAAAATATTAGAAATGTTCTATTTAAATGCAACATTTATCAAATGTCGAGTGTAACAAGCATCGTTTTAACAGTTTTAGAAAAATGGTCAATTATTTCCTACTTACATAGTGGGGCTGCAGGCTGCATCCTAACTATCCGAAATAAGCATTATTTTTGGTGTATTCTATTCTGCGTAGTGTTGGAAACTACGTAGTGTAGGAAATTACCATTCCTAATTTTTAATATACAGCATGGAAAAATATGAAATTTTAAAAGACTGAAGGCGAGGGAGGACACAACCTTTCAGTCTGGACCTCTAGAACAGTTCATTATTCCAGGTCAGTTAAGTTGACTCAGTGGAGCTTTCTAAAAAACAGTTAAAAACTTTTTTGTTTAATCGGGACTCCTGTTGATGTTCTTTTGTTGTGTATGTTTTTCTTTTCTTCTGTTTTAACCTAGTTCTCTATCGATATTGATTGTGTTTTCATTGTTGTGCAGCGCTCTGTGACTTTCATGTCTGTGAAAAGTACAATACAAATAAGCTTTACTTACCTTGTTACACTCTCTAAAAGCTTCCCTTACCTTTAAACACATATCACTGAAATGCATAACAGCCAGCAGCCCAAAAACCCAGTGTAAGAAACGGGGATTAAGATACTCAATAATAGACCCCACACCCCCTAAAAATACTGAGTTATTACAACAACTGAAAAAAACGACAACTGAGCATTTCTCCTTTAATCTAAAATATCAGAACCAGAGTCCGAGATTGTAGATTTATATTGCTTCATTTTGTTTTTCACAGAGCATTTGCACATTTCAGTCTAGTTGTGTGAAAATGTGTCCCAGTTGTGGGACTACGGCTTTTCTGCATGCACGCTTGTCTACACGCACTCCCAGTGTCTGTGTGAGTGTTTTCTGGTTTCTTTTTTTCTTGTAAACCAATCCAACAGTAATCATTAATTATAATAAGTAAAGCATCATTTGTGTAGTTTTTATTTTTAAATACCAAGAAGGTATTTGTTACAGCATAATTAGTATCTCCTCATTCGAGACTGTCAGTTGTTACTCCCTTGTATCTGCAGTGTGAAATACAAAGTTAATATTACAGCGCTCTGTATATGTACTCATAAATACATACATAATTAAATCAAAAATATCCTAGCAAACTCATAAGTTTGCACAAATACAAGAAAACTGGCACTTTGGGTCACACTTGTACCGCTCCTCCGGCAGCTCACCTCACACACAGGCAGTAGGCCCCCCGCACTGTGCTGCTGTCTCTCAGTAGAAAGCTGCCATCATACCCGAATCTCTCCAGCAGCCGCTCTGTGTCCTGACTTCCAATACTCCCATAGTAAATTGACTGTACCAGCCTCCCTTCAGTCTCCATGTTGGCTCAATGGCAGAAACCCATCTGAGCCTTTTTTGCCAAAGTGCAGCAGACACCAGCAGCAGAGGAGTGTGTGAAAGGCTATGAGGCAGGAAAAGCCTTTCTGGTTTTCACACTTTTGTGTCATGCAGCTGCACTTCGCACGTTCTTGCACTTTTTTTAACCTGAATCACGCCTTTTATCTGTTGAAAAGCGAAAGTTTGTTTTCTCCTTTGCTGTTCGGCCCCTTTCGAATTGTTGTTCTTGTTCAGCAAGTCACAAAAGAGAGAAACAGAGGAAAATACTAATCACCCGTGTTCCACCGCTTTAGGAGTATTTCTAATGCTGCTGTATATACAGATAAAATAAACTGACACACATGTGTGCATGTGCATGAGCCACAAATGGGACTGAAAGAAAAAAGGGTTAAGCAGACAGTTTATATATGTCTGAAAATATATAAACCACACACATATGCATACACAGGTTCAAACTCAAAACCTCAATCACAGGTGTGGTTTGGCACTACCATGTTTATTTGTGGAAAAAAAACTTAAAAATGGAGCTGAAGTGCGTTTTTATCTTTTTAATAAGAAAGAAAAGCTTCGAAGAAATATTCATATTCACATTAAACAGCAGCATGAAGGAGCAGCCTAGCTATACCGATTAGCACATACAACAGCACAGCAACACAACTGTGCAAGCAGTGCTCTTACTGTTCATGCAAACTTTAATATATTTTACAAACAGATTGAAAACAGTTTTAAGACCTTTTAGATTCACAGAAGGATTTAGCCTCAGTTTAAGTAACCCCCCCTCTGTTGTTCCAGTAAACGGGACCATCACAGTAAAATAACGCTCAGTCTTGAGCTTGCCTCCTTTTAGATCCACAGCCAGAGTGCAGCTCCCTCCTGATCACTCTGCTAGTCTTTTGAATTAGTCCATCCAGTAACTCTATTAAGAGTAATGACCTTAACTTTTTCATGAAACGTGGTGTAAATCAGTTGTATATCACCACACGTTTTTTGGACGTTTATCTTATAATAATCACGCATAGTTAATTATGTCAAAGAACAGAATGGGACTCACCAAGCACTTTAAATGTGTGAACCTGATTAGCCTCATTGGCCCCTTTTTCCACTCCAGATTTGAGCATTCCTTGTTGGATTTTAACGTTTTTATATTTTAAAAAATAATCGCCTGTATATACTCCCATGTTAGTTGCTTTTATTGTTTTAACGCTCCCCTTTAACGATAATAATCGAAACAGCTATAAAAAATTTTTTTTAAAAAAAAGCAGCAGCAACAGGGATTTGTGGGGTTTACTGCATGTGATAACTATCTCCACCAGGTGTCGCACTAAGGAATAGCAGCCACCATTAAACCGCTGGAGAGGAAGTCGATTTCCTCGTTCCCCTCGACTGCTTCTGGACTGCTTCTGGGCAAATAATGATTAACCGTAAAAATTTGACCCGTTGAATCGACTGTGTTGTTCCGCCTCAGCTTGAAAAACATAAAGCAGCCACATAAAACTGTGCAGCCCGCATTTCAGCAGCAGCATTCAGGTTTGCACCACATCACAGGGAGGAGGACCTTCACGTTTGAAGCCTGTGTGGGAACTGGAGGAGATGGTTTCAGTGGTTGATGTGGACCGGTGTTGTGCCAAAAACTGACTTCCGGTTCTTGGCAAGAAGTGGCTGCCCATATTTGAAGTGTCACAAATAACACGTTGGCATGTAATATGTGAAATATATGTCAAACGTGGCCCTCGTGAATGATATGAAGTCTCCTTGGGCCACAAACAACATTTCTGTCACAAGGTAGAAGCCCCCATCAGTTTTTAGCAAAGTGATTTTTATTTATCTTTTATTTATACAGTCTAAAAGTCTGGTTGACATTTTTTTAAATGTGTTTTTAAGAGTAATCTGGCCAAGAGGGCTTTTCTACTCTACCTGAGCGCTCTATACAACTTGCCTTCTATGTAAGTGCTTTCTATCTAACATTCATACTCCTATGGATGCATCACATAACAACTTGGGCTTCGATATCTTGCCCAACGAAATTTGGCATGTAGACTGGAATCGAACCACCAACTTTTCAATTAGTAGATGTTCTACTTCCTGAGCTACAGCCACCTCCACCTTTATGATTTCTAAAAACATCATAATGCTGAAAAAAAGCTTAATAATTTTGAGCTGTCACCATCACCTGGTTCAAACAGCAGATCAGCATCACCAGTCCTCTCACCGCAGCCTGTAGCACACATCAAAGAACAGCAAGCATACAGAGTGATTGTTGGATACGTCATATTAAAGATACTAATGTTTTTGTTTTTCATTTAAACTGTAATCACAGCAAGCAGTGCAGTGGTTAGAACTGCTGGCTCATGGCAAAAAGGTTCTGGGTTTGAATCCAGCTGGGGCCTTTTGTGTGCAGTTTGCATGTTCCCCCCATCTCTGTATTGGTTCTTTCAGCCCTGTGATAGATCCAGTGTGCACCCCACCATTTACCTAATGACAGAAAATAAATGGATGGATTTCTCTTTTATTTATATAGCACCAATTCACAACAGTTTCCTTAAGATGCTTTACTGGTCAAAAAAAAAGAATTTCCTGTTTGGGGGGGTGGGGGGGTTGTCTCATTGTTGCCCCTCTGGTGCACCTGTTGTTAATTTCATTAACCTCGAAGCAGCTGAAACTGATTAACAACCCTCTGAAGCAGCAGTAAAGCAAGATGTTCTTGGACCTCATTGGAGGTGAGCATGTCACTAGCATGTGCATGATGTGCATGCACAGTAAAGACAATGAATCCGATCTCTTATATGAGAACCACCTGTGTATTTTCATCTCATTTTAATTCACTTTTGCATACACTTGTTTCCGCCGCTGAATTCACTCAGCTCATGTTGGTGAAATATTTTCCTAAAGTTTGCACTCCTCACTTTCTATGGGTCACCAGAAGAGCACATGCATTATATATAATGAATATATTTTCTTCACTGCTTGTTACAAGTAAAAATGACATCGGGTCCAGTGGGATAGTGACTCAATATTTTTTCCAATCTCCTCTTTATGTGAGCTCCCAAAGTCCCCACAGTCCCCGTCTGTCCCAGAAGATATGTGAATCGTCTCAAGATAATCCACTGTCAGTGGCATCCTAAAAAAATCATCTCATTTTTATCTTCCTGTCAGACTCTTCCCATCAATGACCGTCTTTGTCAAAACTCCTACAGATATCTTCCTAAATCCCATCAGGGGTAATTATATGTAAATCTATCTCTCATTTCACTTTGTGGTGCTGTGTGAGCTGTGCATGTTTATCATTTAGAAAATATTTTTCAGTATTTTATTACTTTACACATATTATGGCATTTAACATGTTCATGGGGTTTAAAACAGAGAAAAAAGGAAAAACCTGCCATCGCCTGACGTGAATAGTTTTAAAAAAAAATGCCTGGTAAAAAAATCCTCTATCTAGGACCACCGGATGAGTATTTGGACTCTTGCTGAATCAGCAACATGTCAGATGGTACAGACCTCACTTTCACCTTTTCACTGGTCCCCACACAAGTTTTCCTGTTTAGATTACCCATGTACTTGACGGCTACAGCGCTCATATCTGCACTCTCTGGAGGGTTTGTGAGTGATAGAGAGATTTTTAGGGCTGTCATACCTCTCCTGTCCCCAGCATGGCTGTCATGATTAACAAGCATTTCCAAATAGAACAAGAAGAAAGTTCACTAGCCTGCCTCTCAAACTGAAAGAGCCCGGTGCCAGTGGAGACGTTATTTAGGAGGTTCCAAGAAAACAACCCCCTCGCTCTCAAGCAGCCCGGATTAGTTGTTTACAACTGCTTTTACCTCCTGTGCTACGAGTGGTCTCCTGGCCACAAAGTAGAAACAGGAAATCTGTATGTGGTTTCTAACCACAGTCTTATTTTCATTCGCTACTCATATCTCAGGCCCAGACTCAGAGCCTCACTCACATTAAAGCATAAACACATTAGAAAAAAGTAGTTTTTACTTCGCATGCATGTGTCAGCACACAGGGTGCACAGCTGACAGCAGAGCCATCATAAAGCACACGCTTATGAAACAAATAGAATAAAAGATTAAAAGAGCAGGTGGTGGCTGTCGGCTGCTCTGTGCTGGCATCGTCCTGAGTGCACTGATACCCAAGTTTGAGATAAACCTGGATCCATAAATATCACTTTTGATTAAGTACAGTTTGGATTTGGCAAATTACAAACCAAGTCTCTCTCTAAAGTCTTTACCATCCATTTTTAAGTCATTTTGTAGATTTGGGTTGGAATTTCTTTTTTCTTCTGATGTTTTGTCTGCCATCTAGTGGGGGCCTTAAAAATAAAGTTCTGTCTGGGTACTCCGTCTTCCTCCCTTCCTTCCTTTTTTTAATTGTTTTTCCAGTTTACTGGTGAGAGAGAATATCAACCAAAAATCCAGAAAAACACAAGTTATAAAATACAAAGATTTGTATCCTGTCGCAAGTGGCAGCATATATCTAATCAAGCACTCTGACTGCACTTTAATACTATTTTATGTACGTATATACACATTCCAGAGAGAAAAGACTAGCAGCTTGCAGCTCTACCCCTCAGCCTCCTGGTAGATGCAAACTATGTTATTAATTTAATAATTAAAATCCTACGTCTCCTTGGTTTGTCTACACCAACCTCCTGCCCAGCTGGGTCATGACAACACTGAATCAGCCTTTCACGGTTGAGGGTTAAAAACTATATTTTTATTTAGATTTTACTTCTTTACATCTTTTAAAGTTATGGCTTAAAATAGAAAAAGAGCTCAAATGACCTAAGACGCTAAATAAAGTAATGTTCCCTTGCCCAGCTGCCAGCTGTTTCGCCACTTATTCGTCATGTGAACTACAGCTTTCCATTTCTGTATTTCAGTTTTGACAATGACTCATAAGGTGCCCATTTTTTATTACAATCAACTGAAAGTTAAGACTGCAAAAATGTGCAAAAAATCGGAAAGACTTCAAAAGACTTTTTTTCAAATATTATAATATAAATTTTTTTAAATAGAGCCCCACTGTGCTTAGATATAAAGCCCTCATCCTTCAGATTAAGTCCTGAAGTTAAGCTATTTTAAGTATATACACGGACACAGAACACAAAGTGCTCCTCATTCACTTCCTCCTCTTCCTTTTTCTTTGGCCATTAGAGAGTTGATGGTTTGCAGCTCTGCAGAGAACCTCTCATTAAGATCTTTGTTGGTTTGCAGGAACCCTCCCAGACTCTTCAGCCGCTCTGTGTCCTAAAGAAGAAGCAGTCAGCACAAGTCATGAAACATACTCCTTTTATGCATTATGTGTAAAATGCATAAACAGAAATGAAGGAAGGCCTTCTTTTCCTTTTCCCACCTGTGTCTGGCTATCAGTATCCTCATCAGCAGCTTGCAGCAGCTCCTGCAGAATCTCTTCTAGCAACTCAGCCTCCCATTGGCCGACATCAGCACCCGATTCCTTATGGCTGACAAAATCAACCTCTAATCCATCGCCCAAGTCACCAGAATCCATTTGATCCAAACCAGACACATATATTGACAAATTGAGGGTCAGCATCTGGGAAAAAAATACACAGAAACTATTACAGAACACAAACACACACAGACAATAGTTCGCTTCTATTGCAGGGCATTTCCAGCGGTGGCGCTACACAAACACGCTTACCTCGTCTATTTTGTTTCCAACTGTTGCCATCTCAGGTACGTGTCTGAACTGATTCACAAAGTGGTTCAGAGCGGTCCAGTAGTGTTGTATCCAATCATCTGTCACATGGTACTCAGAAGAATGCATCAGCTCGTTCCTGCATCGGATCACCTGGAAGCAAACGAACACGTTACAGAGTACCGGTTAAAACTATCATCACACTCTTTCAAGTCAATCTGACCAGCCATAGCAGGAATACAACTCTGGAAAATTATAAGACAACAACTGAATTAAATTGGAAAAAAGTATAAAGTTTTTACACGACTAACAGAAAACGTAAAAAGTGCCCGTTTGAACAAAAATCAGTGAGTACCTCTCTGACCAGTTTTGGATCCACAAATGAGAAATACTTGCAGTAGTTGATCAGGTTAAGCAGAGCAGGGGCGTCGCATTTATCCGCACCCTTCACCTTCGCCTGACCTCGTGGCATGAAGGCCTGCAGACAGAGAGAGAGAGAGAGAGAGAGAGGGGCTGCCATTAGCTCCATGCACTCTGCATCTTTCTACAAAATGCAATGTTTACATTTTTTTTTTTACTTTTAAAGTCAATTGTTGTTATTACATAGTACTTAACTTCAAGATATAACAAGAATAATGTTGTTAAGCAGCTCCAATCCAACGAATGGTTTGCAAAGACATTGAAACTCACCATCTTCTCTTTGCTCTGGTGGCTTCTGACTGCAGACTTTGACAGTATATAACGATATATATCGGATGACGATATAAAAACGTCTATTGTTTCATTTTACGCTATCGTTTGTTTCGTGGTGTCGCAAAATAAACTGTTTATGGCAATATTTTTTCATTGTTTTGATGGTCGCTGTAGTGGCTATATTAATTTCTTAAAGTTCTCTCTTTCTCTTATATTTAATATAACCACACTACGGACGGACAAGCGCCTGTTTTTATGCGTTGTGGTTAGCAACAACGACGGTAACACCATCGCGTGTCCGCTTGTTTATGTTCCACATAAACCTTTCACAATAAAGCTCAATATCCTGTTGAGACTTTTCAAAAGAAACTGAATCACGTGAAAGACCAGATTATTTACGGATGAGAAGTAAAAAAGAGACGCCAGGTGCTAAAAAATAAACCTTAGACTCAAACGTTAGAACAGGCTTTTCCCCGCAGCACGCTGTGTAATAAATACTTACAAAGAAAACGGCAGCCGTTACAACTTATGTCTAATAATGTATAGTTTCATGCATCGACTCCAGCTACATGACGTGCAGCTGGAAACACTTCCCGCAAGTCGAGCTGCCCGAGATTCACTGAATTTACAGAAAATGTTACATTTTTGTGATTTATATCGTTATCGGGACGATAGATGTCTTAATATCGGGATATGAGATTTTGGTCATATCGCACAGCCCTTTTTGACAGTGATGTGTAATCTCTGACGAGCTGCAAGTTCAGTTACAAAAATGCCTTTTTGACTGTAAATTTCAAGTTCCTATGAACAGCTGCCCAATGCAAAAATCCATGTCAGAACTTTTACCTCCTAATGTGGTCATAAACTAACAAGAAAACATCAGGCAGGACATGTTCATCACGCACAAAAGAGCCTGTGTGACGCTCGGAAAGAGTTCCCGATGCCTTCAGCAATCACCGGCTACATGTATAATTACTATGGTGAACTGTCTGCAGTACAGCGGCAAACTTTGGCTATGTGTCAGAAAATAAAACCATTTATCAAACAACTTCAAATCCTTTGTCTAAGATGGAGCAAAAGTGCATTTTACTACAAAAGCAAATCAATAAAGCTGATTTTCTGTACATTCAAAGGGGTGAAAAGGAAAAACAGCACACAATACATTTATTAAACTTCTTAAATTAAAGCTGAAAGCCTGCACTTCAGCAACATTAGAACTGTGTCATTGTTAAACACTTTATGAGTCTGTATGTTTTTGCCCTGCGCTGACACAGTTATTATAGCTTTCTATTTTCTAATTAGTTTTCGGTTTTATTTCATTCAGTTTTGTTTTGAAGTCACTTTCATTTCAGTTACTTTCCGTTTCACTTTTTATTGTTTGAAAATGCTTAGAGTTTTAGTTGTCATTAGTTTCAGTTTCTAGTCCTTTTAATTATTTAATAAGCTGACTCAGTCTTGTTAACATCAGGAATCTCACAAACACATCCAGCAAAGCCTCATCAGGGAAGTTGTGATAAGATTTCTTTTAAGCCAAACTAACCAAAAATAAAGCTTCCTCTATATTTTTTATTTTTATCTTAGTTAGCAAGTCAAAGTTCCACCAAGACTCAATTTTATTTTACTTTCTTTTTTTAAGTTAGGTTTTTCACACATAGTTTTAGTTTTTTGTTTACTTTTAACTTTTACTGTTAGAAACATGCACCTCACAGATTCTGCTGCTGTTTCTAAGTTGGGGCAGCAGCTCATATTACAGCTGCGTCTCATAACGCTGGCTTTGTTATGTGCTTCCTACCTTTGCCACCTCCCAGTGGTCTGTCCTCCAGTATGGAGGGAAACAGTTGTCCCAGTTGACTGTAACATCAGGCTGCCTGTGGTGTCTCAGGATCGCCTTCTGCCACTCTGAACACACCTTGCATCCCGACAGCTACACAAACATAAACATACTTGCTGCTTAAAACCTATGTGAGTTAGTGCGACAACAACAACAGCAACAATAATAATAAAAATAAGCTGAAGATCTACTGAGAGCACACGGCCTATAATAAAGGTGGCAATAAGCTCATAGTGGTTGTGGTTGATCACCTGCCACAGGTAAGGGCATTTAAGTGGCACCAGCGCATTAAATGACGAAACACACCTTATTCCCTCTCGGTCTACATGAATCCCTGCACGGGCTTCGGAGCACAGCGCTTTGATTAAGCAGATCTCCGTGGAAAGCCCTCATGTGTCGGTCGGTAAACGGGAGGAGGCCATCCTTCAGTATGAGCAGACAGCGTCCCGCTTTCAGCCAGTTTGTGTACTCTCTGTCGTTCAGACGAGCCGCCAGCTCCGCGCGGACCATCTTCAACTTTCTTCCTGTACACGACACAGAAGCAGCGCGAGTTCGCCTTCGTCATTAGCGCCGCCCACTTTGTGCAAACTGGCCGCAAGATGGCGCCATTTACTTTGCTACTGCTAACCTATTGGCTTTCAAGAAATATGGCTCTATTCAAAGGTCCTAAAGTGCTGTGTTTTAGAAATAGGTGTTGTGATTTATCCGTGTTTCTGTCACACAGAGTTCAAATGCCTGCAGAGAACTGACTTGAGGGCATGCTGGGGTGTGGACTGCTTTCTGGCAGACATTTGTTTGTCCAGAGTTATAGTGTGAGGGTTTAAAAGAGCCAAAGCTACTCCTGCGCAACAATTAGTGGAATGAGCTGTCACATTTTATCTAAAAGGAGCTCATTTGTGCATTTCTTTCTCCCCCTTAAAGGTTCCCATTGATCCTGTTGGGTTGGTAGCTTTTACTGATACAGCTGCAAAGATTAAAGGCTGACTCATGAGCGCTGCAGCTGACGCTTCATGACAGAGTCGAGATTATTACTGATGATAGCCCGTAGAAACATAACAGCAGCAGCTCCACGCACAGCAGCATTACAGGAGCAAAAAAATAGGTTGAGCTGACGAGTAAGAAGCTGTAGTTTGATCAAATCTTGGGGACAGCTATTTAAAAATGCATTCTAAATGTAAAAAGATGATAAATATTTGACGTTACAGGGCCAATTTATCCTCATTACAAATAAATAATGAATGCATCATAGAAGCAAACATATTTTTCCAGGTATTTGGATGAACAAGATGGGATTTCTACTGCCACCTTAATGTCCTTTGATGTTAGCGCCTTGAAGCACCAACTGCAGCAGTATGAGAAGCTGAGGAAGAACAGCCCTCGTTTACAGTGCGATCGAGTCAGCATTAGCAGGTTGAACGGGTGATGCTGAAGTAAGTTTTGATCGCTCTCTATTCCAGTGTGTTCCGCACTTTGTGTTGCTTTGTTTTCACAACCAGATTTATTTTCTTTATCACTTGCTTTATGGTCAGGTTTAAGCACCAAGGCTTGGTTAAGTTTACACACCAAAAACAAAAGATTGTGACTGGGTTAAAACGTACACATTAAAAATACAGTTTTTAACACTGCACCACTAGATGTCAGTAGATTGTTGATTGCAGGTGACTGAATTGTTTTCTTACCACTCCAAATTCAAGTACATAATGGACGCTGTAGGACATGGCGGCGTCCACAAACTGGAGCCCATACCTGAGCCCCGTGCATTTTCTTCTGTTTTCTTTTCTGTATTTTTAATGTCCAAGTGTCCATATGTTGGACACTTGGACTTGGACTTTGTGCATATCTGAGGGACGCTTGAAGCTTTGACACAGTATTTAAAACCTTATGAGTGAGAATAGATTGACACTAAGATACTTTTATTTATTTCTTTGCAGTTACACTAAATCAAGTTGCTTTCACAAATTTTAGTCTTTAATCACTGAGACTTAAAAGCAAACTGTAAAGGCAACATTGACTACCAATACAGATTAAACAACTGGGTTAACAAGTCTGTGCCTATATTTACCTATTTACCCATAATGAATGCATGGTGAATGTTTGCTCTCCTGTAAGCTTTGCTTTGGTCTGTAGCTGGCTCTGAAGCTGCTGCATGACCTGCTTTGTTCACTAGCGAGTTTCCAACTGCGTGGGGCTTTTTCACCAAAACTGTCTGGCCAGTGCATCTAAAAAACACACACACTGATGATAGCTTGCAAGAGCTATAGACTGTAAATAAAAGGTGCATGTTGCCTCTTGCTGAAAAGTGCAACTAAGGAATAAAGTCTTTTAAACCTCTAAAATTAACTAAAGCTTGCAGGAGATTAAAACAAACAGACTTTGTACTGAAGATATCAACTAAAGTTGAACTAAAGCTAGACTGCACTTTAATATAACATCCAATTAGTACCACAACATGAAAGTCAGGTAATCCTTTATTTAACTAGGCAACACATGAAAAACTTTCTTTTTTACAAGTCTCCTGAGGAAACAGTGGAAGGGATCAACTGTTAAAACAGTGCTCCATTTGTGGTGAAGGTTTTAGTTCAAATTTGCAGAGCATTATTACAAATGGTACTTTTAAAGCTGCAGTCTTTCTGATGGCCACCAGGGGGCATTGGATGAAGAAAGAAATCTCTTTGTATAGAAGTGAGTGAGAACGCAACCTTACTTCTCCCTTCATTTATGACTCGAGTAAACATTTTCCTGATGACTTTACAATCTCAACATAGTCTCAAGCATTATTTAATATAGTCTGATGTTTATTTTGTCAATTATGTATATGTATTTATAGTAAAAACAAAAGCAAGAACACAGGATATGACCATAGGCAATATAAAAACATTGGAGTAGTTTCATAGTTTCCAGGTTGGGAGAATGAAGCCAGTGAAACAGCATGCTTGTGGAACAATGAGTTGTCAACCGTAAGTCATGAGCCAATGAGCATTGACCTTCTCATCACATATGGGTTTTTGTTATTGTTGTTTTGTTTTCTAACCAAGATGCTTACAACATAACATGTTCAGTTTCAAAATACCAAGATGGTGACGTGTTCAACAAAATCCAACAAAACAATAAAGTTGTAGAATAAAACAAAGCAAATAACAGCACGGTAAGGAGACAAAGTGGGTTTCCTGCGACAAGCTACACTCTTTCCCAGATACGTGATTAGATGATTTATTGTAGATATAAAAATACATCAATTGAAAATCTAATTTTTCCAGCTTTATATCTGACAAGATGACGACATCGATACCATATCTAGCTCTAAGCAGGTCAGATCATCTTATACCTATGTGTAACGTATTACCAAGTGTGATTCCATAATGTGCTGGAGCTGCTACATTGTGCCAGTCCCTTATGAGAGGTGGCATCAGCAAGCTGCTACATCTGCTGCCTGAAAAAAGGAAGACTTGGATACCCAGAAGAGCCTGGCCAGCAGCTGCATGTGCTGACGTCCCTGAGGCTGCTGCTGGAGGTGTTCATCAGGGAGGAGCTGACAGATACCATGTATCAACTGAGACTTGGGGCTTGCCGGGGGAAAGAAACTTCTAACCCCTTGCTATTTCAAGCCTGAGCAGTATGGAGAAACATCCTGTGTCAAAAGAAAATACTCCCAAAAACACTTGTGCTTAACATTGCACCTTCCGTTTTTTAGAAATATTGTGATTTCTGGTGATGTGTTTCCCCACACTGCTGTAAATAACTGTCCAAACTCAGACATCATCACCATATTTTGAGCCAAGTTGTGGTTTCACACCATAGTATTTTTTTTCCTGTTCTCTTTAGCTATCTAGAGCTTCTGCAGCATCAACAGCAAATGTCAGCTTTTACCATCAGTATTAAAGGAAAATAAGCTAATTTTTCAAAAACTGGCAATCGATATTGTATTTATGTTAGGGGTAATGGTAGAAATGACTAAGATGCTTGGTTTACCAAACAATCAGCTTATTCATATTCAGTCGAGGTTTATTACAAACAGAAATATGAGCTGACTGCAGACCAAGGGGGAAAAAAAGAAATTAAAAACTGAAACTTGTCTCAAGCACAAGTGAATAGATTGCCATGAAACTTTGAAATAAGTAGGTCACCACATGGAGCATTTATCAACCTAATTTACTGAATCATTTCTGGTTCCAACAAGATTGCACTGTAGCATGCAAGAGTCGACTAACACAAAGCTCTGCTTTCATATTACAGGAAAATCAGATCCAAGAGCCAAAAACCCAGGGACACTCCAAATGAGAAGTCTATCAGGAAAAAAACATCACTGGTTTGTCAGTTGCTACACTATTTTGACTAGGGTGACCAAATCCCGGCAAGCTAACTGTGCGGCAGAGAATATGTTTGTGTGAGGAAGTTTGCTAATGCTCAGAAGCATTTAGAATGTAAAGTAAGTATTTGAATCCGGACATACTATAGGCATAAACAGAAGCTAAAATTTTACTGTAGTCTTCTTTCTTTCTTTCTAGTCTTCTTTTTGTCCCAATAACCTTTAAAACTGTTGTTATTTCATTTGCTGTTGTGGCTCGTAGTTGGGTCAGTTGGGTTTCAGTGGGGGTGCATCCAGCAACGGTCACGTCTCTTTCTGAGCTGCTGGTTTCTTGTGAGATGCTGACAAAAACATTTTAAAAAAAGAAAGAACGAAAACTCTCGGAGAATCGACCTCCACCAGTTTCAACCACTTTCAACAAGTTTCAGTTTTCACTGTATGTGCGTTCCTTTTATTTGGGGTATTTTCTTTTTCATTTGTGTATTGTGACTTTCTGGTAGCTTGCAATTTCCACTGTGGGTATAGCGTAGGCAGCAAATACAGTGAAATCTTAACCTGCAGGAAACCCTTGATGACTGGCTTTCTTCACAACCATTAGATACACGGCAGACTTTAGAAAAAGTACCTGTTTTTCAGGGTTGATTTTTGAAAACTAGAGCCAGTAAAATGTGGAACATTGTATCAATATGTGGTACAGTCCCACACCAGGTCACTCTAGTCCAGACTTTAACAAAAAAAATCAAAGACAACTAAACTCTCACCATCAGCTTCTGGAAGAGGCTATTTCTTTGAACCAGGAATGAAGCTGCCCATATGGAAAAGATATATATAAATCTTATAAAGTTTGTATCTGTCTTGTGTGAAACTTGTATGAAAAACATACGAGAGTGAAAACAGATGTAAGATCCCTTGAAAAATTATATAAATGAAACTTGTATATTTTGGATACTTACTAAAACAATATATGAAAGTAATAAGAAAGTGGCCACTTTCATGAGTAAATCATATAAGCCTTATATGATTCACTATATGAAGTAGGCCACATCTTATGCAAGTCTTTTATACGTTTTTTCTATTTCTTTTCCATATGGGTGAACTGCAGCAGAGCGTCCTTAAGGAGATATTGTAGTTTTGTCAACTATAATTAGAAGACTAAAGACTGAAGTTAGAAAACATAGTTCAAATGACTTTGCAAGTCAAAACAAGAATCAGTCGGAGAGCGTAAACCTCCACCAAGGCAGTTCACTCTCTGGGCAGTATTTACTTTTCAGGGAATAGCATTTAAATTTGTATACATACATTTTTTTCTTTGTCCTTTTTAAATGTACTTTAAAAAGTGTGTAGTGCAGTAAAAGAAGTGCAACGTGCAGGCTTTAGTTAATTGCCCTGCTTAAACCCATTTCAATATATTTAGCATAAATATATTGCATTAATTTCATTATTTAGAAAAATTCACTTCAAGTAAAAGACATTTTGATTAAATATTTTTAGTCTTCCCCCCTTGAAAGAAAGGGTGGTCAGAGGTCAAATGGGACATTGGATGCAAACTATAATGTGATATTTAGAACCCTATATACCAGTATTATTTCCTCAATGTCAAATCTGAGTCAAATTTGAAGCTAAGTTTATCAATAAAAGACATCTTAAGAAAGTTCGGCCTTATTTGACTTTAAAGAAGAGGTCGGGGGTCCAAAGTAATGTGATCTTTAGAATCCCCACATTAGTGATGGGATTTCCGGCTCTTTTTAGAGAACTGGCTCTTTCGGCTCGGCTCACTAAAAAGAGCCGACTCTTTCGGCTCCGAACCGGCTCTTCAGGTTGTTTTATTGCTTTAATTAATTTATTATTAACAATAATATAAAATTATGCACATAAGGAATTAATAATGTAAAAAAAAAAAAAGTGGTTTTATTTATATATGTTTATATGTGGTGGCCCCTAGAGACAAAGCACGTACAAACTCCAAAACACATTCCTAGAGTTAACTGAACTTCCAAAACAGAGCGACCCTAGATCACTTAAATTACACAATTGAAAGCATATGTGTATTGTTTGTGTATTTATACACAAGCACTCATATATATTCAAATAATTTAAAAAGAATGTTCATTTACCTGTTACTACCACACACCAAATCAGGTCGTTGGTACTTGCTGGCTTGTGTAGCCATTAGGTAACAAAAGCTCAACACTGCGCCCTAGCATCCTGGAGCACTTCTGTTGTGTTTTGTACGTGCTTCTGAGTTTTTATGTGTTTTGGAGTTTTTACGTGCTTCAGGGTTTGTATGTGCTTCATAGTTCGTACGTGTTTTGAAGTTTGTACGTGCTTTGTCTCTAGGGGCCACCGTAAATATACTTTTATTTATTCACTCCACATAAAATGTAATAAATAAATCAAATAATACAAAAACAAACTAGTCACAGTTCAACTTTTAACTATATAAATGTTCAGCTTTTTTCCTTTTGAACCAATTTAAAGTGAAACAACACAAAATACTGCAAACCACAACACAATTAAATATAAATTAAAATATGAAAACAAAAAGAACATGCACATTCTCTGTCATATGGGCCTGCATGAATAAACTTTCTGAATCCTTTATCATCCGCAACTGAAAATAGTTGTGGATGATTACTATACCTTTCTAATGTGGCGTTGTTGTCCCTGGCTCTCTTTCTCTGTCTCTCCCTCCCGCTCTGTTCCTGTGCTACTGCGAGTGTAACTACCGTCTCTCCCCCCTTTGCCCAGCGCAAAGCACAGGGCTCGCATGCGGAGTGAAGCAGAAAAAAAGTGCGATAGCGAGGGTGAGAGAAAGAAAAAAAAAAAACACGGCTCGCGATAAGGAGCCGGCTCGTGTCATTCACGTTTCGTTCGCGACCGACACATCACTACCCCACATATCCTTATATGCCTGTAAGTTGCCAATTACAAATAATGGCAGAAAGAAGCATAGTTTAGCTCGATATAGCATTAGCAGAATTTATTCAAAACTGTTTGAGCTATACAGACAGAATAACAAGCACGCATGTAAATACTTAACACATAATCTCCTCAGCGGATGTAAGTACTTGTAGTTTAATATTGTCAGATGGCGTATTACCACACAAAAATACCGTCTAAATATCAGCACGCTAGCAAGTTTGTTATGAATATGTTAGCATGCTAGTGATGTTAGCTGTTAGCCTAATTAAAGCCTCACAGCAATACAAGCATGCATGACTGTAGACTCTAATGACTTTGCTCTATGTCCTTTTCAGACTCAGGAAAGAAATGAAAGACAAACAACTCAGAAAATTCTTTTTTTTTTCTTTTTTGTTGTTAGAAGATTTGTTTGCTCTGTCCTTTGTTACTAACAGGAGGTGATTGACTGCCTCCTGCCTCGTGCATGCTGGGATACACTCTAGCCCCCATGACCCTGACTTTGAATAATGATGGAAGTGTAGAGGAAAAAAAAGAGCAAGGTAAAAAGAGTAAATCATGATTCTGTGTGGGTGCGTGCAAGTAAGCGCTGCACAGGTTAACGGGCCTACAAATGAAGCTGATATAAGCAGAAACAGTCACAGGAATCCCAATTAAAAGATATCACGTTACAATTATGAAAATGAAAAGACGTTTGTGTTATATCAAATAATTTCATCTTTACATGAAAATTTAATTAGTCTTTTAGGATGTACAGAGAAAAACAAATATCCCTCTATCTTTGTAATTGGATCTCTATGGATTTGATTATAGTTAAAGTAGATTAGACACCCTGGAGTATGTGTGTGGGGGTGTGTGCGTGGGTGTGTGTGCATAAATGAGCTGGGACAGTTGCGGGGACGCAACAATATTAATGTGACTATGTGTGTGCTCGTAGGTAGAGTGTGTATATAAATACATATATGCATTTGTGTGCACGTGTCAGAGTGTGTGCATGTGTGTGTGCCTACAGTCCCAGCAGGGTGTTTTTTTAAAGCGGTGGAGATCAAAGAGACATTAGTATTCTGAAATAAATCACATGCTCAGGCCTCACTGTGTGGGTCCCCAAACACATACACAGGAGACACACACACTCTCTGTCTCATTCTCTCCATCTCCTCCTCTCTCTTCCCCCTTACCATCTCTCTCTTCAAAAGACACCACCACGAGCACACACCTCCATCACCACCAGCACCTCCACCACCACCGCTACCCCTACCCTCTACCTCATCCCCCCCGTCCCCCTTCTCTCCTGGCCCCTAGCGGCCTTCAGAGCTATCTGCTTACTGGCTCTGAATCCTTTGTTACATCCTTTCAGTTTCTCACGTTCCAACTTGAGCCCCGTCTCCTCCCTCCGTCTGCAAATAAGCAGGAAAATGCTTTGTCAGAGAAAACTGTTGTTCATTGCCGAAAAAGTCAGAAACGCAAAGTAGGGGGTTTTGACAAGTATATCCTAAGGGAGAGACCTCTCATTCCCCCCCACCCACCTCCCTCTTTCTCCTTTTCTTCTCCCCAATCCCTCCCTCTTTCACACCTCTGCCTCTCTTTCTCCCACTCGCTTCCAGGCTCAGGAGCAGAATCATATGAGGCAATGGTAATTTATTTCTGTTTTTGGCGCGTGAATATCTTTTGGGTGAGGTGTGAGCACTTCTAAGACTTTTGACAATGTTATAACTCACTCACCAATTCTGAAGTAATGAGAGCTGTTCTGCCGGGCGGCCGGCAGCAGTCGGACTTTGCTTTTCCCTGAAAGATGGCCACTGCTTTTGCCAGTGGGGGAAAAGTAAGGAAGAGAAGTGAAACGAAAAAGAAGAAAAATGATTGACATGGTACAGCTGGGAGAGGAAGAAACTCATTTTTAGCCACAGAATTAGAATGAGTAGAGCATAAATGCCCCCTGTAGCTGCCTGACAGTTACAATATCCATGAGATTTAGGGTTTTTCTTTGTGCTTTGTTGTTTGAGTGTGTGTATGTGTGTGTGTGTGTGAGTGCATTTGCATGTATGTGTGCATGTGGGCACGTGTGTGGGATGGATAAGTTTAGGCCAATGTGTACATGCATGTACTTATTTATGTGTGTGCTTGTAACTGTGTGTGTATGTGTGTGTGTCATTTTGATAGCCACCCACATGAATATGCAGATCAGTTTTAGAGAGCGTATGTGCTCAGCATTAAAGCCCACTCTCCACTGCTGACCCAATTTCACACTGCGGTGTGTGTGTGTGTGTGTATGTGTGTGTGTGTATGTGTGTGTGTGCATGCGTGCACTCCCTTATCAATGCATTTTGCCGAGCTTTGGAAAATTGTGCGGTTAAGACGGAGTCGTCTGAGTAGGTGTGTGTGTGTGAGAGAGAGAGAGCTGACCTGTGAGTGTTTATAAAGAGAAAACCACATGTGATAAGTCTTGTCAACACGTTCGCATTCCCAGTTAAAAATTCACATTAATGCATGCTGACCAAACCCACAATGGTAAAGCAGCTCAACAACCTGACAACAATTCTGTCTTTATTTCTCACACAAAATCTGCATGTAGTCTCCACGCTTGCCTCACTTTGACTGTAGCCTTTTCAATTTAATAGCTATAATCAAGCTGTAACAGAAATAGTTGGACATCTCTGCAAAATCACTTTACAAGAGTTAGAAAAGAATAATACCACGTTGATAGCCACAGCCAGTGGGCAGCTATCTTAGCTTAGCAGACTATCTATATTTAATCATGGCTGAAAAAAACACTTAAAATCTCCTCCCTTTAGCACAGCTAAAGGCTGATAAAATCCATGTTTAATATTGTACACTGCATGTAAAAGGCAGACGTAGGTAAGACTGAAAAGTAAAGCCAGTGAGAAAGTGCTTCAAATCTGCATTCTTTTTTTACCACCCAGCAGGGTGCAACTCCATTGGTTGCAATCACAGACAGTACAAAAGATGAAAGTAGCTGCCATGATGTCCTTTAGTGCTGGCACATTGATTCCGTTCATCTGGATGCAGCATTTTCACATTTCATCACTCATCCAAGTGACTTCTTCAGTCCCAGCTGACTTCCTTTCATTCAGTATGATCCATATCAAATGACTGAGCCCATTAACTCATCAGGAAAGTGTTTACAGAGGTCAGAACAGACAGAAAGTTGTTTTCCCACAGACTTCTATACAACTGGAAGTCTTTTTGCAACCAGAGCTTTCTGGAGGTCTGAAGGCCATGTGTTGGATGTGCTGTATTTTCTACGGTTTTCTTCACCCAGATAGTGATGGTGTCAAGACCGAGTAAGCGTCTGCTGTTTTTCCACTTCCTTCCTTGTTTACCTGCACTTGCCTTCTGAGTGGAGCCTTGGTTCCTCACCTGCCCTGCTCATCTGTCATCCATTGACAATGATCAGCGAGGCTAAGGAGATCAACAAGGTTTTGGAAATAAGGTCCGATGACTGTCCCCAGTCAGCCACCGGTTTTAACTGCGCAAACCCCGTTTTCAACTCCCAAGGGAGCCCCTCCTTCTTTTGCTGCTGCTGTCTCTCCTCAACTCATGCTGGTGCTTTGTGACACTGTTTCCAGGGTGCCTGAACCCTTTTCCGGGTAACTGGGTCGGTGCAGGGTTTCCTATTACAGTGCTCACTAGTGTCCTCCAGGGAAAGTTTTACAAGTCCTTATTGATCAAACGAAGGATCAGTTAGCCTCTCACGAGGCTTGGTCTCTATCTCGTTCTATCTCTCAGGATTGCCAATCGCCTAAGAAAGAGAGAGGCAGAAAAGAACTACAAGTGCCATAAAGCCTTGTTGCGCTCCTTTCCAATCTCTGCATCTGCTGCTCCACTTCCCGTGTCAACATCCACTTCAGTTACCTTTCCCTCTTCCCTGAGCCTATGCAAATGGGCTGTTCACGACTTTCGCCGGAGGAGAGAGAGAAAGACGCTTTCACTTACGCAAATGATTTTACTGCGGAGCATCGGATCATTTTCTTGCCACATGTCCAGTTCAGCCAAAAGGTTGTCCCCACTGGTAATTTCGGGGATACAGACCTCTGACCAATTCCACGCCCCGGTTACTATTGCCAGTGTCTTCTAGTTTGAATCAAATTTACTTACCCACTTCACTTTGTCATTCATTCCGGTGCCAAACGGAACGTAATCGACACCAGGCTGTTTAAACTAATAAACCTGCTGGTTATTCCCACTTGAATCACCCGTACCAGCCACTGCACTCAAATAGATTTTCACCTTAATCACTCACCAAAACAAACCTGTTTGCCTGGTCACCAGGTAACCACTGACAGACTCTCTCGTTCTTCACCTCCGCCTCCACAGATACGCCCTTAATCCTCGCCACCCATGGTTAAAGAAACACAATCCTCACATCGACTGAACAGATCACAATATTAGAAGCTACAGTTTGTTTTGCCTTGCTAACTTCCTCACCTCAGCTATACCCTCAGGAACTCAACAATCATAACCCACCGTCTCTCCACCACCAGATCTCTCTCCAGTTCCCACAGAATACCATGATCTGCAGGAGGTTTTCAGTAAGGACAAGGCGCTGTCTCTTCCACCTCACAGGCCCTATGACTGCGCTATTCACCTCCTTCCCTGAGCCCAGCTGCGCTGTAGCAGACTCTGCAACCTGTCACCGTCCAAGATGAGGCCATTGAGAAATACATCCGTAAGTCCAGGGCAGCTAGCATCATCCACCTGTCCTCCTCCCTGGTAGGTGCTGGTGTTTTCTTTGTTGTCAAAAAAGACAAGACACTCTGTCCCTGTAATAACTTTAGAGGTCTAAATTAAATCACAGTTAAAAACAAGTACCCACTACTAGGGATGCACCAATACCGATACCGGTATTGGGTATCGGCCTCGATACCACATTTTCTAAAGTACTCGTACTCGTTAAAAGTCCCCCCATACTGAGGACCGATACCACGGTCTGAGACCTGTCTATGTTAGACACGAAAACAAAGGCGGACTGTAAATTGTGCTCAGCGAAATTGTCCAGAGGAGGCTCAAAAGGTAGCGCATTTAACACAAGTAATTTAATCAAGCACCTAAAATCCCAACACGACAACGAATACAAAGAGTTTACCCAAGCTTATTTACCCATGCTTATTAGCACAGAGGAGCATAGCTGATGCTAAAGCAGTGGGACGGAAAATAGTTGGGCATTTTAAACATTCCGCCTTAGCCTACTCCCGCCTCGAGGACATTCAGGGACAGCTCAACCAGCCAATAAAGAGACTGCAGCAGGACGTACAGACGCGCTGGAACAGCACATATTACATGCTCCAGTCCCTCATTGAGAAAAAGCGAGTGCTGGGCGTGTATGTGTCCGAGCATGAACTCCCTGACTATCTCACCGCTCACCAATGGGCTCTTATGGAGACGACTGTTGCCATCCTCGCCCCCTTTGAGGAACTAACTAAAAAAGTGAGCAGCTACGACGCCCTAGCCTCTGATGTCATCCCAGCTGTGATTGTGCTAGTGAGACTTCCAAACAGAGAAACAGACGAGGACCACAGCATCAAGACAATGAAAGCAACCTTACTGGCAGCTGTCAAGAATCGCTTTAGTGACGTCGAGACCAACCCACTGTACTTAATCTCCACCATACTCGACCCAAGGTAAAGTCTGTGTGCTATAGGTATTCAATGAGTATAGCTACAGTACTAAATGTAAGATTATTTTACATCTGAAATATTATATATTTGTAACTAAAATACACGAATACAAATGTATGCAATATATATAATATGAAATACATTTCCCTTATTATTACCAGAAAGTCAAATGGCTGGCATTTGTCACAGTGGTTTAGGGGAAACTAAAATCAGTCATATTTTTCCACATATTAATACATTTATGAATTTTGTGCAGGTATAAAGATCGCTTCTTCTCCAACAACACTGCTCCAGAGGCCAAGCTGCACCTGAAGCAGGAGCTGCAGATGATGTCCAGAGGTTCCCCACTTTGGCTAAAATAGCCCGTAAATATCTCTCAGCCCCATGTAGCAGTGTGGAAAGTGAAAGGCCTTTTAGTTCAGTGTCACACATTATAGATGAAAACAGAAACAGTCTGACTGCTGATAATGCAGAAAAGCTACTTTTCTTAAAAAAAACCCTGCCACTCACTTTTTCTCTCCATTAAGTGAGTCAATTTAGACTTGATGTTAATACCTACCTCAGTTGCACGGACTGCCACAGTTCTATGTCGGTGGATATTGTTAGTTTATTCAAATATTGTGCACTAAATGGCAAAGATGTTTATTAATGCTCCTTGTGCTGTCCAAAGCGGCAGAGTTTACAATAAACTGAAAAAAATACTTGAGTTGCACTGTCACTGTTTAAATTTTTTTTTCATAATTATCTATTCTGTAATATGTTGCATACAACATGCTTTTCATTATAAATAAATGTTCCAATTCCAAACCAGTCCCTTGTTTGTTTGTTTTTTGTTAAATTATAGGACTAAAGCTGTTACCTGTAAATTTAAATCATGTTTTTATTAAGTACTCGGTATCGGCGAGTACTGAAATGCAAGTACTCGTACTCGTACTCGTTTCCAAAAAAAGTGGTATCGGTGCATCCCTACCCACTACCCCTGATCAACTCTGCCTTTGCACTCATTCACGGGGCCACTATCTTCACAAAACTTGACTTACGCAACACCTACCATCTAGTTGGCATCTGGCAGTAGGATGAATGGAAAACAGCTTTCAACACACCCCTAGGACATTTTGAATATCTGATTATGCCATTTGGCCTCACCAATGCTCCAGCAGCTTTCCAGGCCTTAGTTAACAAAGTTTTAAGGGATTTTCTGAATATCTTTGTGTTCGTGTATCTAGACAATATCCTCATTTTCGCCAAGACTCTGGAGTAGCACTAAATTCATGTCCACACTGTCCTGCACCAACTCCTTGAGAACGAGCACATGTGAAAGCCGAGAAATGTGAGTTATACTCCTCATCTGTCACATTTCTCACTTATATTTTGGCAGGAGGATAGGTGAAAACCGACCCGACTAAGATACAAGCTGTGAACAAATGGCCCACTCCCTTATCATGCAAACACCTTTAACGGTTCCTCTGTTTCATCAATCTCTACCGGAATTTTATTCGGAAGTACAGCCAGGTATCCACACCACTTACTTGCCTCACCTCCACCAAGATTCCAATATGTCTGGTCCTTGAAGATGAAGCAGTTTTTGTTAAGCTAAAACAGTTGTGCACCTCACACCTCATAGCCATTCATTGGAGAGATGAACACTTCCGATTCTGAAGTTGGAGCCATGCTCTTTCAGCATCCAGGGCCCCAACGTAAGCCGCAACCCTGTGCCTTCTTCCTGTGTCACCTCACTCCTGCGGTGAGGAGTTATGATGTGGGTGACCGGGAGGTGCAGTAAGTTGTAAGTAAGCTGTCAAGTTGGCCCTAGAAAAATGACGGCAACTGCTAAAAGGTGCTAAGCAACCTTTCATCATTTGGACAGACCACAAAAATTTAACCTATATAAGAATCGCTAAAAGACTTAATGCTCACCAAGCCCATTGGCCTCTCTTCTTTGGTCGCTTTAAATTCTCAATCTCATATTGTCCAGGTTCCAGGAATATCCAGCCTGATGCCTTGTCCCACCAGTTTTCCACCAACACTGATCAACCAGAGCCTGCAAATATCCTTCCTGCCACCTGCAAGGTGGGGGCCATCACCTGGGACATGGAAGACACCATGCATCAGGCTCATTAAGACGAGCTCGACCCAGGTCCACCAAATAGCCACTGTGTTCCCACTTCCGCCCGTGCAGCTGTTATTCACTGGATACACTGGATACATAATTTGGTATGCTATTTGTTACCATACTTTCATGTTACTCCGTTAAATAGCTGAATCACACTGTCTCATAATCACCATTTAACAATATAAACCTGAGGCTACAACCCCACACACAAACACAAATCCCTAATGAGGACACACATCTCTAATACAAAGCTGACCACACAAGGCAAAGATGAAAACCAGCACAAAATTCAATTCAATTCAATTAAATGTAATTTATATAGCGCCAAATCACAACAAATGTCGCCTCAAGGCGACATTTGTTGTGATTTGGCAAAAAAGCTATCGCCACAGTGATTCTGCTTTAGAAACCTGGACAGGTAGAAAGGATGTTGCAGCCTGACTGCTTATCTGCTTATTACCTGTCATTTCCTCTTCTGACACGGAAACTAAAATCAGCAAATTGTAGTGCGAATGCAAGAACCGATAAACAGGATCAATATCCACGGAAGCCTACTGGGAACCAGTTTTCTACAAGAACCAGTTCTTGATCCCCATTCCTAGACATCTATTTGTTTTGCTTTTGTCAGGCTAAGCTAACTGCCTAGCTGAAGGTTCATATTTAATCGGCCAGTGTGATGTCTTTAGTCTTTTGTCACATTGATAGATTATAAAGCAAACAAATCCACAAACATCTCCATGTCTTGGAAGAAGCATTCTCCCAAATCATTCAAATTAAATGTAGCATTTTATTATTAAAGCTCTTGTTCAACAATCGTGTGAAAATTATAGTTAACTAACTTAATAATAATAATCCAAAGGCATGATTAGACATTTATTTTTAACATCTGTCACAACTTGGAAAAATATCACCTCCACTTATACAGGTCTGACAGATGTTCTGGATTGACCTCCACACTCATCAGTAACTACTCTGCTCATCCCTCCAATTTTGTATACACAGGCTAAACTTTTGATGAGTTTCAAACTGCAGCCACTCTTTTCTTGTTTAGTGTTTAGTGAGTCGCAACAGACATTACATCAGCTGACTTCCATGTTGTCAACTCAGCAGAGCCAGTCAGCACAACCACGCAAGACATGCTGGCACTGCATCAAGCCACCAGTAGGTGGAGATGTTGAGTGGCTGGAAGCCCAGTGGCAGTGCTGAGGTAATGGCTCTTTGGTCTATTGTTCCCTGTAATCATCTTCACCCTCCACCCTCTCCCTCTGCCTTCCAGTCCAAACTCCCCCTCATGGACTTCAAAGGAAAGGAAGGAACTAGAAAATAAGGTGAATTAATTTGCCCCTCTACCCCATGCCTACATGTTGCAACGGATATGCTTTTTAATTGCTTGTGCTAAATACATAACCCATTTTTGTATCTTTTACAAAAGGCGAAATGATGATGTGAGTAGAATCAATGCAAATGCTAGAAGCTCTCATGAAACATTAAAATTACCTCATGTAAGCAAGGCACTTTAAAAAACGAAAACAAAAAAAAACAAGTTACTGTAAAAGCACAGCCCGGCCACCTCATGGTTTAATAAGGTCTGGCACCCTGTGCTGCAAACTCTGACAGACATTCCTCTGCATCTTTTAACCCTCAACCCAGAAGCCTCAGTGCAGACTGAACTCTGTGAAGTAGATCAATGGGAGGATTATCGCAGGACCAAGATGCCAGTTATAGAGCAGCTCTGTGCTGCCTCAGTGAGGGGAGAAGATTGAGAGGCTTTCCTTTGATCTTGTGCTGGCGCATCTGAGAGGCCCGCTGCTGATGATAATGATGCTGAGGCCCATTGCAGAGAGCCTGGCTGGGGCTCGGCCCCGCTCTTCCTCCCATTCCTATACTGGTGATATAAAAGGCTGGTCTGCGGAGGTTTTGAATGGCACAAATGGATTTAGCCGGACAGATTGCAGATTCATGTGAATTTATCCCAACAAATGTTTTTTTTTTCTTTTTTTCCTGGAAAGGAATGTGATTGATGCAACAGTGGTGTGTGTGTGTGTGTGTGTGTGTGTGTGTGTGTGTGTGTGTGTGTGTGTGTGTGTGTGTGTGTGTGTGTGTGTGTGTGTACGTGAGCGAGTATGTATGTGCTCCAGTTGTTTCCTCACATTAGATCCAGCTGAACACCTCTGTCCTCTTTCAAGGACGCCCCTCCCTCCAGCATGTTTCCATTCCTCAGCTTCTCAGGCTGTCTCTCCCACACACACACACACACACAAACACACACACACACACTGGCTTCACACACTCTCCCTGTATGTGACAGGCAGCGGTGCTGGAGATAGCTGCTGACATTCTGGACAGTAAAAGGCTTAAGGTGAAGAGCGTGTGTGTAAGTGTGTGTTTGTGTGTGTCCAAAAGGCAGACAGAGGAACCTCGCATTTCTTCCTCCACTGTATCTCTGCTTCTTATCTGAGTGAGCGCTGTTGTCACACACACAATCTCTAACTCCACACCGATGTCTCATTCCTGACTGCTGCTGTCATTCTATTGACTCTGTTTTGCCACAGTCTGACTGTTTGCCAAAGCTCGATGATTATGATAATAGGATATGCGGTCAGTAATCTCTTAATTGGTGCTAAGTGGGAATTAGATTATGCTTTTGTTAATTTCACAAACCGCTCTAGTTAACCAGATTAGCACAGTGCGGATTAGGCCCAGGATAACGACCGAGCGGCAAAGGTTAGCGACTGGTGTCGGCCTCCGGTCACGTCCACGCTGACCGGGAACACATTATCTGATTGGCTGTCAGTCAGATTTGGCAAAATCAAAGGTGCGAGGAGAGCCGATCGGCTGGCAAGCAGGGACAACCTAGTGTGACTAGCTGGAGGCGAGACAGTTTGATGAGTTTGTGAGGACAACTTTTAATTGCTTCTGTGTGTGTTATGATCTCAAACTAACTCCAGACTCCAGAGCCCATCTAACACCGCCTTCACACATAGTCATGCTCGCCTCTCTCCAGCAGTGTTCTGTTATTTCTTTACTCTCCCGTCTCTCTCTCATCCCTTTGCTCCTAAAGAGCTTTTCTGTTCAACTGACCTCCTATCCACTTCATTTGATGGGCCCCCGCTAAGAGGACTCCATCCTCTCTCTCTCTCTCTCTCTCTCTCCCTCTCTTTTCTTTTTCCTCATCCCCCTCCCTCTTTTTCTCACCGTCTTTGCTCTCTCTCTTTCTGTCTCTCATCATCGTCCTCCCCGCCTTGCTTCCCTCGCTACCCCCCGTTTATGCTGTGGCCCAGCGTGGGTGGCTGAGTTTAATGAATTCTCTTTTCTCTCTGCAGCCAGGCACTGATTTCTGATTGTGAAGAGGTGTGTGCATGGGAATGTGTGTGTGTGTGTGTGTGTGTGTGTGTGTGTCTGTGTGAGCAAGTAAAGCACTTATGCACATTTTTTTTCTCCACTGGCTTTCACTGCCACGACTGTGATCATTTCATAAGTCTAAATAAATCTCGGCCTTTGTCCTGATCAAGGCTTCAGGTTGCACTTCCGCTGTCTTAAAGGAGAAAGTCGCCGGCTGTCAGCTCTAAAATAGATTTGCCCCGGGATGTGTCTGTTGTTGTGAACGCTACCTGCTGTCTCTTGCAGCCAGAAACATGAGTCAAGAGTCTGTTTTGTCCTCCGTCTGTGATGCCTAACTAATGCACAGGGGATCAAAGATGCAGTAAATGACTCCGAAAGGTATCTTAGACAAGACACAAATAATGAATTTTAGCTGACTGCGTTCAGTTTTTTTGCTGTACATACACTATACCCCCAGACTGAGTACACCCCTGTGCAACATCATTCAAATGTGAGTATCACCTTAGTAACTATACTTCTTAAGTTTAAGTGCATGGTGTTTGATCTCAGATGTGATTAAAATTCAACAGGCCAGACAGACGACAGTGAACATACGCATTTAATGCAAGCAAGCACACCCCTGCAACCAGTGCAATGTAAGTGATACACATGTAATTTCCAATTAAGGCAAACTGCCTGAAAGAGGCTATGAAAGAGCCTTTGAACACCACAGCTTTCTCAGTTTCGGCCCAGCTTGTGAATAATGCAACACGGCTCCACACGGTAAAGAAGCGTCTGAACAAGTAAGAAACTAGAACGTAAAACTTTATAAAGAAGAGAGAGCATCAGCAGGCTACTGAAAACGCAGCTGCTGCAGCGGTTAGGAGGTACGGGACGAGTCATGATGCAGAGGTCATCCTCGAAAAATGATGTCGTGCAATTCATAGATTGTATGCATGTTTCGATATCTAAATGAAATGATGACACCCAAGCTCACGACATAGTGACTGCAACCCCCCCCCCCCCCCCAAAAAAAAAAAAAACCCACGCGTTTTTAAGAAGTGAAAACGCTGACCTGCTCAAGTCTGCCGCTAAAATTGAAACCAAAGCAGCCTATCCCCTCAAGCTAAGAGAAAAATATCAGGTTAGGAATCACTGAGCATCACTCGAGAGATTTCTGAGAATCATCCAAACCCAGGAGGATTGAATCTGACATCAAAAATGAAGACAGGAATATGAAATGCTACATAGTATTTATACAGTATAATGAATGATGTACTGACTTTTGTTGCATTTAGGCTGTACTTTGATCACAGTACAGTATCAAAAAGAATCATCCCATTTCAGTGTGTACGATACCTTTGTTCAGGATGATCAGTTTCAAACTTGTAGCCTCTTTTTTGATTTGAAAACCAAATGACACGATGAGTTCTGTAGGCTCATTTAGCCTCTTGTTAACACACCTTCTTCTCTGAGACTTCTCTGGAACAGGAGTCGGGTATGTCCTAGAAATAAGGAAAAGATCTTTAAACCAAAATCTAGTGGAGATCAAAGCCTGGCTTTAATTAGTTAAACAAGTGACACTTTGTCAGTTACGCTGGGCTCGTCACGTGTTTGCTAAGGGTCCATAGGGTGGATAAATGAATTATGTTACTACTTACAGGGCAAATGTTGAATCTATTTTCTGTTGTGGCATTACTTCAAGTTTAGATCCCAAATTCAAAATTTGATTGAGAGGGCTGGAAGGATTTTTTGGATGCAACTTTTATTTTCCTTCCAGGACATATTTGAAGAGTTGGTGATAAAACAGGGTCTGAAAATCACTAAGGATATAATTCACCTCCTTTTAAAAGACTGTGAGTTGATGCCCTCGGGAAAAGGGTACAGGGTACCAAACTACAGTAAAACCCATCCAAAACACCAAACTGACCTCAAGACAAGAAAACTGGAACTGTATGATATTAACTCATGACAGCATTTCACACACTTAGCCAAGGTAAAATAATGAACTTCCCCATGACATATGGTTTTCTTCTACATATTCACATTCCATATTTCACATTTCAGATACTGAATTGATGATACTAATCTTGGGTGTCCACCTACAGTTTCAGCATTAACACAGTACATCAGATTTCAGTTATTCCAAGAGTCCATGTTCAAAATGTAACCTCTGTTATTAACCGCATCAACACTGACACTAAAGTAATTATATTTGTGCTGTAATCATAATGTGAAATCTGCATATTATGGGAAAAAATATGTTGCAATTAAAGGGGAATATGTGGCACATTCCTGTCTTTATATATCAAGATGTCTTGTCTTCCTCCACAGTTACATAATTGTACCAGGTAATTATATTGGCAGGCCATAGCTAAAGATAATTATATCATAACTTCGAACTTAAGTTTTATCTAAATTAATAAGTGTGCCCAAAAGTTGTAAGCAGTATCCATCCGTTAGGGTCGCAGGGACAGCACTCCCACCAAAGATGCCCAGACCTTCCTCTGCCTAGCCACCTACTCCAGAGGAGTTCCCAAGCCAGCTGACAGATATAATATGCTGCAGGGTGATTCCACCTCCTTTTGAAGTAGTAGAGTAGCAGCTCTAACCTGAAAGCCTCCTGAATGACCGGGCTCTTCAGCCTGTCTCTAAGCTAGAGTCCAGGCAGAGTGTCCATTGCTTTCAGCTTTATTTGAATGAATACTGAAGAAATTTGTTAGACCTCCAAAGACTGACTCTGGGGGAGCCAAAAGTGCATGGATCGATTCAATGCACTGGTCTGGACAGATATCGAAGAAACACTACTTAAAACTATAAAGTAGCCCTGAATGCGGATATGGCACTACAGTACCACAGACTGAAAACAACGTATGAAAATGAGGCAAAACTTTGCCTCTCATGTAAGTGAAATTTTGTAAACTGGGTTGCATCCCCCTTTTTATGCCAAATGCGAGACTTCAAAAGGATGGAACAATCCTCCCCCAGAATCCAAGCAGAGACTCTGAAAGTGGATCACCTCCGCATCTCCACATCTGTCTGAGGTGAGCAGGTGTTGCTGCCTCTGTCCTCCCTGCTGATTGGACAGATGGATTAGCTGCTTAACGAGGTGAATTTGTTTAATCTGATGATTGTCTCTGCAATGAAAACATATTCAGTAATTCTCTGTGGCCTCTGTTTTTCTGTCCTCCTGATTAAAGACACTTTCACTCTGGCACGCGCGAACAAATAATGGAACAGTTGTTGTTATGACCAGAAGACAATGCTCTGAGGTACACTGGCACACACACACACACAGACACTACACCATCACACACACAGAGAAATACACAGTCCCCTGTGTGTAGCCCCCCTGTGGTATGGTAATGAGCTGCTAATCTCTCTGGTTTACACAGCCAGAATGTGTGTGTGTGTGTTTGTGTGTGTGTAATAAGGTGCAGTGTAGAAAAGCCGGAGGAATTCTCTTAGGCTGTCAACCTTCTGCTCTCACTTGGGCGCAGGCTGTCAACACATTAAATAGTGGAATCTGTGTGTGTGTGTGTGTGTGAGAGAGAGAGAGAGAGAGAGAGAGACCGAGTGAAAGAAATGCAAAGTGAAAACTCAACAATAACACACTGGAAAGGGGAAAGAGAGAGGAAAGGAAGAAATTAGGGGAGAGACAGAAAGCATCAGTGTGGATCAGGCAGCATCCACACATTTGTTTGTACCCCTTGTAAATGTAGGCTTTCTTCATCTCATCTGTAAATCCCGACTCTAACGCTCTCTTCTGTGCTCCTTTTTTTATGTTTATTTTTTTTATTTATTTTTTTTGCGTTTTGATGCCGTATTGGTGTGTGTGCTCGTGTGCGCGCGTGTTTATTTATCGTGCTGAAGTCACATCGTTAATTAGTCCCTGGGAGAAGCCCGAGGCCATTTGCAAAATCCCACTGATTAAAAACAAATCCAAATCCAACCTTGTGTCGCATATGCACTTACACACACACACGGGCAGATAGAGAGGCACGTATATAATTTGCACTTGCACGTCCACACAGGCATGTTTGCTGAGGAAAGCTACTTACTGTCACAGCTGGAACACGTGTGGGCGAGTGTTTGAGAAACAGAGCATGCATGTTGAACGGGTGTTAGAGAGCTGTCACTTGTTAAGGCCAGTTTAATATTTAAACTCGCCGTCTACAGTTATCATACTCCAGGGTGGCTCCTGTCACACTGGAAACACACACACACATTTGGACGCACACGCTCAAAGCCTTCAGGAGCCTCAACTTGTCACAAATCACACTCAAGATGTCAAGGGCATCGCGCATTAGCGATTGTGACAGACGGAGGCAGAGAGACAGACACTTTACAAGATGGAACAGAAAAGAGAGAGAGAGGGAGCGTCGCTGTGCAATATTTCTCTTTCCACGTTACACCTTGCACAACCTGCTTCAGCCAGCGAATTAAAACCATACCGATTAATCCCATTTGAATTTTAATTTGAGCAAAAGAGGAAGGAGCGAATGGATGTGATGGATGGAAACGGAGGGATGAGACTGGAAGGAGGAGGAGAAGAGAAGGAGGAGATAGTGACAGCATGGAGAGAAGGAGGAGGCAGTGACGGATGATGGGAGAGGATGCGGTGAGGAGGAGGAGGAGGAGGGAGATGGTGATAAATTGCTTTGAACTTTAATGGACGTCTCAGATGCTCCTCTAGTGATGTGTTCGGACAATACACAACATTACTGGCACACGTGAGGGCTGATTGTAGCTGACAGCCAAAGAGGCCTGTCCCCATCGACCTAGAACACACGCACACACACACATGCAGCAAGATGGCTCTCCAAAAAGTCAGCTAAAGGAAGGAGGCAGGGAGGCAACTTTGAAGCAGAAAAGCACAGATGAGATGGATTGAACAGATGAACTGTGGGTGAAGGAGGAGGAGGAGGAAGGGAAGAGGAATGTGTAAAGTCCAGAGGGAGAACCAGGGAAGGAGGCGATCTGAGAGGAGACGTGAAGGGGAGGAAAGAGAAGCGAGCAGGGGAAGGTGCAGCCATATGGTCAGGGTTGGGTTCAGACGAATAAAATGTTGCCTTCTCTCCACAATGGTTAACTACACACAAATGAATCACTAATGGAGCCCTCATTCACAGGGACAAACCCATAGACACACACACGAGCACATGCACACAGTGTCACACACACACACACAATAGCTGACATGAGAATGAAACTCGAAGATATTCACACAGAAGGAGCAATAAATGTCGACGGAGGTGGGCGGGCAGGCGGACGGGGTGGGAAGTATGGAGGGTTGTTTGTGAGGCTGGAGCTGTGTGTGTCTGTGTGTGTGTGTGCGTGACAGTGTGTCGCTGGAACCGCCCTGCTTCCCTTCCACCCGGCTGCCTCGCTGTGAGTGCGTTGCTGTGTCTGCGCAGGCCTGTCTTTGTGTGCCTTTGAATGGGGGGTTTGTCCCTCAATCTGTGCCCCTCTACTTCGCCAGATTTCTAATGATTTTCCAATGATGATTTAGTTTGTGTGTGTGAGAGAGAAAGTGTTTGCGAGTGTGTGTCCAAGGGCTAATTCAGCCCCTCTCCTTTCTCTCCATTCTCCGCCCGGCTATTCTTCACGGTACCGCTTTGTGCTTCTTTTCTGAGTGTGAGTGTCTTTACAACTGCTATACGATTTTAATCTGAACACAATAGTTTCTCCATTTTGAGCTCGCTATAAAGTGACAGCAGTCCACACTGGATCTTGAAAGCTTAAGCCCACCAACTACAAATTGTGTATACAGCGCTTTGTGTTCCTGCTGATCGTTTCACAGAGTTTACCATACGATTTAAGTTTAATTTTGTAGCTTTGAGACAGCTGTTGTTTGCCATTCATTTCAGATCAAATTCCTCTCACCAAGGCTTACCTCTACAGATTGTAACAGGTAAGTCACCACAAACACAATGTTGTCAACCTTTTATTTCTGAAAATTCTAAAAATGTTTTGTGAAGCATCGTCAAGGCTCTGCTGATATTCAGAATTCAAAATCTTCCAAACATTACAAGGCCTTGGCCCTTCTCACAGGTCAAACTGTTTGTTGAATTAAAGAGACGAGCAACTTTAACACGAGCAACTGTGCGTATAGGGATCCCAATATCAGAATGTTGGTCCACCATACTGAACTATAAGAGACATCTAGTGCACTTGAATTAAATTTTGATTCACAATGCCAAGAAGACCATTGGTGGTGATCGTCATCATCAGCAGCCCATCAGGAGGTGAGATTTTGAATATTTCTTCTTCAGTCACCTTTCGCACTTACTATGTGTTAAAAGAGCTCTCTGCACTGAATCATACTTGTTATTAATCTGTCTCTCTTCCACAGCATGTCTTTTATCCTGTCTTCCTTCTCTCACCCCAACCGGTCACAGCAGATGGCCCCGCCCCTCTCTGAGCCTGGTTCTGCCGGAGGTTTCTTCCTGTTAAAAGGGAGTTTTTCCTTCCCACTGTCGCCAAAGTGCTTGCTCATAGGGGGTCATATGATTGTTGGGTTTTTCTCTTTGTGTATTATTGTAGGGTCTGCCTTACAATATAAAGTGCCTTGAGGCGACTGTTGCTGTGATTTGGGGCTTTATACATAAAATTGAATTGAATTGAATTTTTTGTAAGTTATGTTGTATTTGTATTTATAATATATCAGGGTGTGGAACAACATTTCAAGGATACTCAAGTTTCCCAAATGATTTCTAGTAATGGCGTCATCCTCGACCAAACAACACCAAAAGAACTTGGTTTCAAATTAAAATATTTCCAAAATTGATGGAAATGACAACAGCAGTAATATGAGGAACACTCTGTCAGGGTCGACCAAGAAAAATCATCTTTGCTGTAAAATGGGTAAAATGGGTGTTCCTCAAGGACTAATCCCTGGCCCACTGCTTTTCAGTGTGTTTGTCAATAGTCTGACTGCCAGTTGCCGATAGGCTGGCTGCCATCTTTGTGCAGATGTAGTTAAACATGTACCAGCTAAGTCTTCTACTAAGGCAGCAACAACCCTAACAGCACATTTGAATAATGTCCATCAGTGGCTGAGATATAACAGAATTTGGGGGAAAAGGCTGTTTCTATGTGTGTCTCTTTTAGAAAACGCGATTCACTTGAAGAATTAAAACTTAGGGAGTGCAGAACTAGAGGAGGTTGGTTTTGTTGTTGTTGTTGTTGTTTTTAGGAATAATTCTAGATCCACGGTTCAAATCTCAACATTAACACATTTACACTGCATGCCCACTCAGGTAACATTGTATGATATTTTCCATTTTACTTAATTATACTATAATTTAATAGATATTAATAATGAATGCATCATGTTTTAATAAATATATCTTTTTATGTGTTTTATTAAGCTTTTTTCTCTTTTTTCTTCAACTTAATTGTTTTTTATTGTAGTTTTCTATCTTCTGTGTGTTTTAGTTTTATATAATGATGTAAAATTATATTTGTGTATTGTGGATGCAAAAACCTTACTAGGGACAAGATTTGGAAATTAGCATTAGCTATAAACTGTCTGTGCAACACATCGGTTTCATGCTCTTTATTAAAACCATGTGAACTATGTAAACCTGCATTATCCCTGTTAAGTGAGAAAAGAAAGAAAACATGTTATCATTGTAACTGGAAACATGTTATGATGCTGGCATGAGCACCATGCAAAGCACTGCACTGCTTTTGAGCCTCACAGAAATGCTAAGATGGATGTTGTTATTCTAATGAAATGAAGTCTCTAGTGCCCAGTGGGCTTGCTGTGTAACAATGCTGTGAACCGAGCAGAAGCCTATGTTTGAAAAATATAGATGCACCAGACACTGCAGTTCTCCACATGCTCACTGTGGATGGCTGGAAGACTTGGTCAGAAAACTTAAAGTCGCATTTGGATAAACGGTCAGCAGCGATGAAAGTTCCAAACATTTGCAGTTACCAAAATAAAACCACCAGTGCATGCCTTTACTTGGCTGCATGGAGTGACAGCAGAAAGGTCTGCGAGTCTCTTATATAGGTCAGAACACCAAGGTTTTTCACCTAAAAGCAGATGAGAGAAATTGGGGAACAAACAAGACATTTGTGTTGGAAGGTGGCAGACGAGCTCCCAAAGCGAATGTTTAGTCCATGTGAATAGTGGATGAGCACGGAGAGCATGTATCAGTCTGAAAAAGAACATAAATGTTTTATAGTAAGACAACAGGGATGTATTTGTGTTAATGTTTCATAACTGTAAGGTTTAGCAAGGCATGTGTCCCCCCTATGTGTGTCTCCGTGTGTTTCTGTGTGTGTGTTAATGCAGGTGTGAGCACACCCATCGTGAGTTTAATATTTGATGAAGGTTTGAGGAGGGCGGTGTTGTGTGGTTGTTTATGCCTCGATGCATCCTCTTTGGGTTTATTCACAGGAGGATGACCTGTGAGCTCTAACGTGTGGCATCTGTGTGTGTGTGTGTGTGTGTGTGTGTGCCACAGTGTATGTTAGTGGGCTTTTGAGCGGGTGGGAGGTGGTGGTGTATGGGTTTGGGTGGGGGGGGGGGGGGGGGGGGGGCTAAGGGAGCCATAAAAGATTTAGCTCCTCTGGCTGTATTGTTGTGGAGATAACAAATGTTTCCATTTAGTGATCATGCATGAGTTATAACTCTCAGGACATAGCATGAGTGTGTGTGTGTGTGTGTGTGTGTGTGTGTGTGTGTGTGTGTGTGTGTGTGTGTGTGTGTGTGTGTCCTTTCACATTTCCAGCCCCCGTATAGCTAACGAGTGGTCAGACCCTGACAAAATGGGAGTTAAGGCATGGTGTAGCGCAGGCACAGAAGGATCCCTGCACGCCGTGACACGATTTTGGCGCCTCAGGTAAACACAAAGACGAATTTCTGCCGGACACATCTGTACGATTCTTCATATTCAGCTCGATTCTTCACACACAGATGGACACACGCACAGAAAGGCAGATAAAACACAGAAACACACACGCGCATACACAGCAGCCCTATTATGCAGCAGACCTTTCCATAAAATTTATCATAGCCATGAATTTCAGAACAAAAGGGAAATATTCTACCTCAGACAGCAGAGGATTTCTAACAGAATGCCTGAACGCAGCGCACTGCCCTCACCGTACACTTCTAAAGCCTTTGTAACACTGAATGACTTATAAAGTGTGTGTGTGTGTGTGTGTGTGTGTGTGTGTGTGTGTGTGTGTGTGTGTGTGTGTGTGTCACTGCATCCAGGGTAAGCTGCTGAGTACTTTAAACCAAGGGCCTAATCAGCAACTCATAGCCCACCCACACAGCCTCTCTCAGTATCTCCCCTCTTCTGCTCATCTTATTTTCATTCCCTCTCCCCCACTCCCACAGACTACCTTATGCATACTTCCACTTTCCCCTCCTTCCGGCCCTCTTTTTATCCCCTTCCCCTCTATCTGCTCTTCCCCCGAGATGACAGCAGCGGTGGTGGCTGTGGGGGACTCCTGGGAATGCTGAGCGTGATGGCGGGAGCTCATCCTCCGAGGTCAGCTGAGTGCTTTCCCCGTCCTGGTGGTGATTTTACAAGGTGAGGAGAAGCCGGGCTGATCTAGGATCTGAGTCCCCAGGGAGCAGGCGGTGACAAGGCCGCTGGTGAACACTATGACGCCGCTGAAATATTTACACTAATGGGATTGTGGCACTGCGTGCTTGTGTACGTGTGAACGCCGACATGCGTGTGTGTGCACGTGTGTGGCGTGACCGTGAGTTGCTCGTAAGCCGCAGCCACTTGAAGTGAAGTGGAGTGAACAAAGTGGAATGGAGATGGATAATGCATTACACTCTAAACAATGGCACGGATGAGAGATTTTTTTGGGCTGTAATAGAACAAAACCTGCTCTGAGTGTGAAAAATGGTGGAGGAGAGGAAACAAAGAGAAGAAGAGAGAGGAAAGAGAGGGGAAAGGGACAAAATGATGAGATGAGATACAGGGAGGGAAAGGGGGGATAGGAAGAGATGGGAAGAAAGGATGGGAAACAAGAGGCATGAAGAAAGTAAAACAGGAGAGTAGCATATAAAAATTAGAGAAAATAAGAGACTGTTAAGATCCCTCAGCTGCCAATAAGTAGGCACACACACACATGCACAAACACAGCGGCTTGAAGCTATCATACACATCGCCTGGAGCACAATACAGCTCGTTAGTGGGTACATGCTCAAAATGAGTCCCTCTCCCTTTCGCAACCCCTCCATCTCTCAAGCAGTTGTCAATGTTATTATTTCCAAATGAATACACACAAATGCAGCACATTGTCTGACAGAATATGCTATAAATACTCTCATGGCAAACACACAGAAAGAGAAAAGAAAGAGGGAGAGTGTCACGCCACAAAAACATCCAACTGTATGCTGCTATATGTTTGGGGGAGTGAAGAACATGAACAACAATTAAAAATACAGTAGTAGGTTGAGCATGTTTGTATGTCTGTGTGTGAGAGTGTGTGTGAGAGTGTGTGTGTTAGGAAACACCCACAGCAGCTCTTGTTCATGTGAGACCTGAGAGGAGTGTCTTGAAATCAGTGTTGCTGTGTGAAGCTCGTGGGCATTTGGTTAAATTATGGATTTCAGCCCTCAGTTTCTGTCACTCCCTCACACACACACACACACACACACTCAGAAGGCAGGAGGATGTGTGATTGCGTTGCTGTAAGATATAGACAGAGCGCTGTTTTATGATAACGACTGTGATGTTAATTAAATCCCGACATACACTCGCAAAGAAATAAGTTGAGCCCATTTCCATTTTGTCGGAGAGCGGGAAAGTAGGCCAGGCTTTGGAGGCACGCCACCTTCGCTGTCCTACGGATGAGAAATAACTGACAAGCCATGAGAGGAGAAGTAGACGCCCCCCATCCCGCTTGTTTGTTATCCCCCCTGACAATCCACACAAACAGCAGACTGCCATGCCAGTGTGTCACGCACTTGGGTTGTCATCAAGTCCCCAAAGGAAAGAAGTGGGCCACAGACTTGACTGCTGCTAATTCTTCCCGCCGCACCTCATCCCCATGCTCAGCGGGGCCCTCTGTGTCGCCCCGCATGAAACCCGTGGACTTGTCTAGCTTGTGAACACCGCTCCTCAGCCCCTGATGGCGCGCCTTGCCTTGTTAGTCCTGGGTAAAACACTGGTAGAGCAGCGCATTAAAACTCCGCATGAGACTGTCGCTTGTCCCATGAGTTGATCACATGAGCTAATTTGCATAAGCTGCCTTTCATTTAAACCACACACACATACACATGTAACCACCTACAGCAAGCGTACACATGCACACGCAAGCCTTCCATCAGCCCTCAGGGAAACACAGACACACACGGAGACACCCACACCCACAAAACCTTCCCCTACATGCCTGGTAAGATGCAAGGATCTAAGTGAATTTGCCTGCCAAAGGGAACCGTGCTCGATTTCATCATTCAAAGATGTTATTCCTACGCCTTAGGACAATTTTCCCTGTATTAGTGAACATTGTTTCCTTTGCCAGAAACGAGATAGAAAAGTTTTCCACTCCCATGCATCGGTAAGTTCACACTGATGTAGGCAAATAAAGTGGAAGGTCACTCTGGCAATATGCAAGAGGAATTTTTCTTTTCTGCAGATAACAGAGTATTTTCTGCTTCACAAGTGATAGATGATGTAAATTTCATTCAGATGAAAAGATACTCCATTATTCCACCAAGTCAGTATCTCCTGCGCCTCATCAAGGACGTGGCTTCAGGAGGTATGCTGCTCTATTATAATGTAGCAGAAGAACTGCTCCTGAAGTTTCAGGGTTTGGCAGAGAGCTGTGCAGATTTAAAATTGATTGATGCTGAGGGCCAATGTGAATTTGGAGATTAAGGTCAAATGTTCCTATTGAGATGGATTTTTGTAGCCGTAACCAGGTTGGACAGCAAATATGAGTGCATATTGAATTATACTAAATAAAATGTGCCGATTTTAAGGGACCTGTGTTTGATTACATGCATTTATTTTTTTCTTGTAAACTGACACCCAGTTAGTTTTATTTGTCTGTCAGTTTAACATTTTGGTGATATTTTTAAGTATAATCCAGTGTCATGATTAATCTACCCAAAACTAGTCAAAGAATTTCAACATTTAAAAAATGATATTCCTGAGAGTTCGGTTTTATGAGCAGACTGTCACTCTCATATCTACAGCCGGGAAACAGCTGGGTTAAGGCAGATTTATGGTCCCCAGTTGGTGTCTGTACAGAGAAAGAAAAGGATTATGGGAATTCCACCAATTCAAAGACTACGAGGATGCATTTTAAATCATGTGCAGCCCTCTCAAGTGCTACACCCTGCTGTTGACGGAGACCTGGCTTATCAAGTCAACAGCGCATCACCTTTGCACTGTGCATAGGCTGAATGCTGATGGGTTCAGACGTTGGCTTGAGTGGTAAAGGGAGCCACCATACCAAAGCTGTGAGAAATACAAAAAAAAATACAGCTAATGGCCGGGGAGAGCAGTCATCAGCTCCACAAAGAACCAACCCAGCACCAACGTGGAAGAACTACAGCTAGACTGGCTTGATCTAAATATATGGTTAACTTTTGAGGGAAAAAAATATCAATTGGTTTCAAAAATGTAATATAAATCAAAAGTAGCTCCATGTTGGTCAGCTTGGTTTCCAGTGAAGTACACAAACTATTCCATATAATAGTGGGCTTTGTTTACAGCTCACAAGAGAACCTTTTCTGCTTTGGAAAACCTTACTTTTGAAACATTTGAGTGAAAGGTTACTGCAGTGTGATGAGCTAAACCTGACTCTTTAAATGATCTTGAATAGATGGAACAGCTGTTTTTTTGTAAGATAACATAGTGTATTTTAAATATAAAGTCTATGAGATGGAATATAACGAAATGTAATGAAGTAGGCTATTGTGTCAAACGCCATATGCAGGAAGCCATACTTCTCACATCTTCATTTATTATTTAACTATTACCCCAGTATAGCTCCATACCGCTGTCCCCATCATGGCCTATAGACCCCATATTATGCTGTGGCCAATAGTAGAGGGTTCATCTGTCTCGTTAGTAAAACTCACAGGACTTGGCTGGTGAGGTATCCTGGGGCAGTCCGCGGGGGTTTTGCGGCTACAATATAACTCCCGCTGTTTGCGCCCATTCTGCACCGTTTAGCGAGGAAAACTCTCTGATGGCTTTTGTCTAGTATGGACTAATGGCAGAATGGCTCAGCACGACGTGTCTTTGATGCTTTTGATGCGCCTCATTAACACTTTAAATTTACACCTGCCTCACGCATTCCTGCGGGATCCTTCCTCACGTGTGAGTGGGAATGTTTGCTTCGAGTATTTTCAGTCTCTGATGTCTTAATGAAGTCGCAGCTTATTGGTTTTTTCAACATTTTTTTGAATATCATATATATGTCGTCGCCGGCTGTCCATTTGGAACACTGGGAGCGCCTTAATAGAAAGACAGGCTGTAATATTCCAGATGTGCTGTGTGCTGCGGGTATTTAACAGCCGGCTTTTAGTGCGTTTTCTTTCTTCTTTTTATCCCCTTGACCTGCAGCATCCCCGTTATTATATTGTACGATAATAAGAATGAGCTTTGAAGAGGTAATTGGGTTTGATTGATGTAGATTAGGTCGGCCTGAAGTCTAAACTAATGCAGGAAACTGAAGGTAAATTCAAACTTGTGTAAGAGAAGCCAGCCCGAAGGGAAACCCCCACGCAGGCTGCAGGCTCACGCTGGGAGCTATTGTCCTTAGTTAATAAATGCAAACATTTGTTCCTGATGGCTCACTTAACCTCTTAATTTATGTATGACCACCAGAATCTCATTCAGGCAAGAGCCATCGGTCAAACAGGCCTTCACCAAAAGGCACTGCTTGGCCCCTCTCCCTCTTTCATCTAAGCTCTAATCGCTGCACCGAGCGCCGCTGCGCAGTCAGAAGTGGCGCTCGAATGCGCCTAATTGTCCCGGGTATTCACTAGTCTGTTCCGGTGTATTACTGATTTTCCACTGCTTCGTGACGGAGCTCTGGCTGGCTTTCGGGACATCTGTGGGGGGGTCAGGGGTGAGGGCGACCCCGGAGCTGAGTCCATCTGCCCAACAAATACCCACGTCTTCAGACACAAGCCTGCTAAACACCTCTAATAGCCTGTATCACATTTGCATTATCACGAGCGAGCCGACGCGGATAGAGGATATTCCTATAACGTTATCAATGAAACACCGCCTGGAATCGCTGCGGGCTGAGATGAAAATAATGACACAGTGCAAATTTCTCTCCATTATCTTGGCCCACAGCTCCACAGCCTGAGTGGCTTTCTGTGCGCAATCAAAGGATATCAAGTTGAATCTAGGACACAGACATGAAACAGCAACTTCGAGATGGTTTCCTAATCCTCTAATCTTTTTTAGAAGGACAACTCTGAGATGTGTCCTTAAACTAAGTAGGTTGTTTGTTTTTTTAAAACTATACCAACACACAAACACACACAACCCACTTCCTTTAAACAATAAATGCATTTGAAAAATGAACGGATGTGCTGTAGCCTCTTTTCAACTACACCAATCATGCATTGTTTGCATATGGTTACATTTGTGATTTTAAAGTGCTTAATGAAGGGAGGCTTATTCAAACCCAAGTATTCCACACTGTTTAATTAGAGCAACATGCATATGATGAGAGATCCTGTTATCACAGCCATCACAGATGTAAGATAATGATGCCAGGATAGGAATGCACACACTAACCACTTAATTAGGAAGACTCTCATGCTATCCATCACAGCCACCCTGCAATAATTTCAAGTTTTACAAAGCTGCTGTTACATAGTCAGAATATGATTTTATTAGTGAGTATAATAAGGTCAGAGTGGGTGTGATGACGTCCCGGAGAACATTTAAAATTCTCCCTGCTAATTTGTCTTCCCCATTAACATAAAGCAGGGGCAGAGCTTGGTTAAACTGGTACCACAGGTGTGATATGACGGGCAGTTTATTTGATGGTTAGCTTTAAACTTTGATTTCCTCTTTAACAGCTTTTGTTGTACTTAAGCATCACTGATTAGCTTACTGAGTTGGGCATCGATAACAACATGAAGCACTGTGACGTGTACTTCAGGACATTTGTAGTGTAGTAAAAGCAAGTGAGGGCTTTTGTTGACATTGAAGCAGAGGTCAGATGGCCAATGTGACACGATGTTTTAAATCTTTATACAGTGCTTCCTATATGTTGATGACACATACCTCAACTGTTAGAATGATAGTTTCTAAATCAAAAGGCTTTTTGTCTGTTTTTGATGAATAAATCATTAAGTTGACCTCGAAGACCTTGGTGGGTTGTAATGGAGCACTAACGTGACCCCACTTTATACCCGTACAACGTTTTATCAGGATTCATTCAAAACATTTTGAGCTATCATGTTTACGGGACAGAAAGACAAAAACATGGTGATCATGGTGATCAGAAACAAACTGCAGCAGAAAGTTTGCAATCCTTATATAAGGCAGTTATCAAGCCTGCATTAACTGACTTTTTATAAGTAAACATATACAATGTGGCCAGTTTTCATCATGCAGCAAACAAAGCCATGCTCACTGTTTTGCGCAGCTTCTGCAAGTATTTCCTCTGAGGTCTGTTTTGGTCTCCACCTGCAGGAGATTTTTTAAAAATCAGTTGTTTAACGATGTGATATGTGCTGAGCAGCCAGCATGAGGCAGCACGACGTTTTGCTAAAAATATCTCAGCGCTGCTATGACAGTTGCTAAAACACAAAGATGTCACATTTAAAAGGAAAAATGAGCTAAAAGATGCCAAATGCGGTGCTCCATGGGAACTGTAGAAAAGGGTGCTAATTCAATGTGGCCTCCTCACGGCAAGGATGGCTGTGATGCAGTTAACAAAGCTTGTTGTCTACTAAGTGCAGGGTTGGCAGTTTGATTCCCACCTCTTTCCATCAGTGCCAGAGTATCCTCAGGCAAGACACTAGACTCCAAAGGTGTCCCCTGACCCTCCAGTTTGGGAGTTGGAGTAGAATTTGTCACTATATTATATTGCACAGCCATGTTAGTACTGGAAGCATAAAAATATTAATTGTAGCCTCTTTTGGGTTTATTCGCATGTTTTATTGATTATGACAAAATGTGCTCAGTAGTTAACTGCCGAGATTTGGAAATGTAGCAATTTGGCTTAACTAAAGAGCAATTTGGCAAGAAATGTGAGTGACGGGACGATCAGACGGATTGTAAACAAACCTCCAGAGTTAGCCGAATAACAGAGAAAGTAAAGCCACGCTGTAAAACGACCACACAAACTGTGTCTCGCACCCACCACGCTTCACAGACCTCCTGCTCGGCTTTGACAGCTTTTAATGTGCGTGTGCGCAGATTTTCTGTCACAACTGACAGAAATAACAGCCCTCTTCATACAAATGAGACCAAATTGAAATAAATGAATGTCTGACCAGTGGACGCTGTTGTGGAGTGGAGTTTTCAAATCACAGCACCTGTGATAAAGACATTATTCATTCAGTCACAGCCAGCACTGTAATTCCTTTGTGGTGCAGTGTGGCAAAAATAACAATGTGACATCTGCATTTCATGCTAGATCAGCCCAGGTCTCTGCAGTGATGTAACCAACTGGATTAGATCATTTAAGGATGAGCTGTGGAACCTGATATCCTACAGGCTTTCCAATGTAGACCGTTACATACGTTCACCTCCTAATACGTCTGCTCATTTATAATGAAAATCCAGGTTTTGGAGGGCCGGCCCGGCCCTTGTACCCCAGCCAACCCCACCCACAGAAAGCAGACAAAAAAGGCCGTTGCTCTGGCGGAACGAACCAAGTTTGGCCCACTCGTTGCGTTTGTTAGCCCCACAGAGACCCTGAATATAGAACAGCTATTCTATCTAATGAGGCAGAACTTCATGGCTGCCTCTATAAAACTTTGTCAGCCTTCTGTTCTCTGGCAACAAAGACTGAATTTTTTAAAGTTTCACCCCCCCTCTTTTTTTTCTTTCCGAGTGACACACAAACTGTTAAGATGAATCGAACGCGGGCTTTTTCCTCTCTGTGACGCGAGACAAGTGTTGCAAACAAAGATGACTATGTGGAGAAATAGGGCGCTTAGACGGGAGGAGCGATCAAGAATACCGCCTCCGCTGGGAGAGCTTTGACGACACGGGGTTGTAGTTTTATGAAATAGCCTACATTTGGCTTTGTTTCGAGGGCCTGTGAGGAATTGTGAGTGAGGATGTTTTCCCCTGCTTTTTATTTTCTAATCTATGAAGATACTTCCTAGACCCAGTACTCATTTGACTATTCCTCATTTATTGTGAGCAGAGATAATTGGGTGCTGCCTGCTGCGTGTGTTTGTGTGCCTGCAAAGATCTCAGTGTTTACTTTGCCTGTTTTTTTTTCTCCTCTTTGATGGCAGACCCAAAATGCGGCACGCGTTAATAGTGTTTCGTAACTTTATCACTCGAATTTAAAGTCCTGCAGCCATGAGACTTTATTTCAGCTTTTCATGCGTAAAAAAATGGGGCTCTCTGAGTAGAGGGCAGATTTAGGAGCAAAGATTTAACAGCACAATTAGGAACCAAACAAAAACTACATTTAGTAATGAGGCAAGATTAATTCTGTGTTTTACTATTTAAATAATCAGTGTAATAAATAAAGATGATGCTGAACTGTTTATTAGTATAACAGCAGGGCTGTAAAACTCAATTTTAATACTTTAAGAGTTTTTCCTTGGTACAAACCAAGTCCAGACCCACAGATGTACTGGGTGTCACACAAGCTTGATATACTCATGCTGAGTGGATGTAAAACAATAAGCTCATTCAAATGTAGCTGTTGGCAGCGTTCAATATAAAGCTGCAAACTTATAGAATCAAGATTTGTTTTAGTTAAGTTTAATGGTTTGAAGCTCTTATACAGTAAGCAAAGTTCAACCAACTGTGGACGCTAATTGCACCACAAAAGTATCAAAAAGAACACGTGCATTAGGAGTAACATCCACAGCCTAACACTTCAACTAGCAAGTGGAGATTGTACTGCTGCTCTGCTCCTTGAATGAATCTGACGAAGCCCCTGAGACACCCAAGCAGTCTGTGTGGGGCTGTTTGTCAGAAATGGAGAGAGCTAAGAGCAGAAAGAGCAGGTACCAGAACCAGAACAGGTTTAACAGCGAGAATCATGCAGTCAGCAATGTGAAAACCTAAAAATGTGAGGTTCTGGTGTATATAACCAGCACAAGACATAAATAAATCACCATTCTCAAGGTGCTTTAAATTGTAAATTTAAGACCTTGCTGCAGGGGTGTCAAGTATAACGCCTCAGGGGCCAGAATCGCCCCAGCAAGGACTCCAATCTGGTGAACATATTTGGGAAAACATAAAGGAGGCCATAAAATCTGGACTTTTAATTGTATTTTCATAAATCTTTATAGCTTGTCCTGCTGATAAAGATATCTACCACACCCATTCTTACTAGAGTAATAAAGTAATAGACAAGCAATTACATGACAAAAAAAATTCCTGTTTTTTTTTTATCATATCTGTTTATTTGTTTATTTACAATATATTGAGGGCAAAACAAACAAATAAATAAAACAGGACATTTGACAGGACATCAATGAAAGAAATCTGTCAGCTTACAGAAAAATAAAGCTGACAGATTTCTTTCATTAACTACTGCAGCATTTATTTATCATGTGAAAAAAGCTGATATGTGCTGTTGAAACCATAGTTCTTTTTCTCATACTGAGATATCTCAGGGAGCAGCTGTGTTGTTAAAGTTCTTTAAATTGACAGAAAGAGGAGTTTCACTGGTCTGACTCACTTAAGATCAAAGTGGGCTCTATGTGGCCCCTGATTTAAAATGAGTTTGAAATCTCTGCTCTGCTGTAATTAGCAACGAATAAACAATGATCAGATGATATCTTGTGAGAAGCACTTGGTGACAGTGGGAAGGAAAGACGCCCATAACAGGTAGAAACCTCCCACAGAATCAGGCTCATAGGTGAGCAGACATCGGCTGCAACGGGTTAGAGATAGATTGCAGGAGAATTTGGATCAACTGAAGGCGTTTTAGGGAGATTTTTAGAACAACCTAATAATAAAGAACCACACTAGTCCAGCCTAGAAGTAATGAATGCATGAACAAAGTGATGTTTTCCCACATCACTCTGAGACAGGATGTTTCTCATTTTAGAGATGTGAATGAAAGCAGTCATGCATATTTGTTTAATGTGTGCATTGAAGGACATATCCTGGTCAAAAATGACACCAAGATTCCTCACAGCGGTCCTAAAGGTGAAGGTGGGTCAAGGTGCCATCCACAGTAGACGCCTGGTTAGACACCATGTTTCTATTTGTTTTAGGGCCAAGTACAAAACCCTAATTTTGGGGGGGAATCTAGGACTAGAAAATGACAGGAAATCCCATCCTTGGACACATACCTGCTGTTTAACTAATTGATTAGTGTCATCAAGCTTAATAGAAGATAGTTAAAGGCTGCAAGATTGCATTTTGGGATTTTTTTCCCTCCCTTTTTTTGTCCTTAGATGGAACATTTACCTGCATGCTGTCAAAGTCTGCCCAGACATGATTGGTCAAAAGGACTCGGAGCAGATCAAAAACCAGAAACGCATCTGTTGCTAAACACGAGATCACAATGGTGCATATGGTTACCTTCTGCAGTCAGTGCATACTGCTCATAACTGGATTTGTACATGCCAGTGAAACTACTCAGTCATTCATTTCTGCCCGAGCCACAATCACATCTTCGCGGCTAAGTTAACCAAATCCATAACAGCTCTGTGTTTAGTCATAAAGCCATTTTTTAAAATGAGTTTTAATAGTTTTGAAAGTCTTTGACTGTCACCAAGGCGTGAAATCGGTAAATGCTTCTGTCGCTCTGTAGGGTGTGGAAAATGTTTAATTTGGAACTTGTTCATCTTCTGCAAATGACACAGCTATGAATCACACAGCAAGTGACAGCTGTGCCTTTGATAGAACTCTAAATGTCACCGTTACTTAAAGAAAACACATTTAGGAAACTCAAACTGTGTTAGGAGAACAGGTGAACGAGTTAGAGCACCCCACCTTTAAAGCAACAACAAATACATCACACTTTTCTTGTCGTCTAACTTTTTTTTTTTTTTTGCACGGCCCCTCACCAAAGCCCTTGTAGGTAATGTTCACATTGTCTTTTTTTCTTCGTTTAAACATTCAACCTTGGTTATTTTCGTTCCGTCGAGCATCATTTACAGGCACGCCACGTTTCCCATAAAAAAGTACAATTCAAAGTGCGCTGACAACAAACAGCATATGAGGTGTGACATCTGTGCTCGCTCACTCACACAGATATGCCTGCTCATAAGCTGTCAGGCAAGCGCGGGGTCTCGAGTGGCTCACTTCAGTAGCATCTCACCCCAGGCAGAGCGCGAATGATCCCAGGGATCTGAAAGGTAATTTTGTCCTTTAGTAGATAGCCCACGTTGGTGAGCGCATTGTCTTTGCAGCTCTGCCTCATTAGCCCTCTCATGGCCTGCATGAACAATCAGGGCCGGGCTGCTGAAATATTGATTAGTTCTATACTGGGCAAAAAGATATGTCTTCTACTTCTTTTTTTGTGCGTGCATGGTGGGGAGGGGATTGCTGGTGCACAGAGACCATTTGTTGCATATAGTTATTTTTCTTGTGCGGTTGTTTACTCTCAAGGGAAAACAATGCCTTCCCTTCAAAGTTGTGCTGGCACATGCAGAGAGGACACACTGATCACACAACACTGTGGTTGTGTGCACGTGCAGAGCAGCCTGCCTTCTTTGTGTGTGTGCGTGCAGTGCATTAGGAGTCTTTCCACTTTATGCGTGGGTGCATGTTGGTGTCCCCTCATATTTTGTGGTGCTTTTATATGAGCCATGTGCTGTACTGTTCAAAGAGAATTATATAGTATTGTTTATGAAGGGCGACTCCATAAACAGGGGAGCTTTAATGCTCGGAGCTGCATCGCTTGAGCGTAGCACCAGCTGGACTTGTGTGTTACCTGTACAATCCTCTTTAGTCACATTAATATAGCTCAGTGCCATGCTCTAAATAGCACTGTGGGGACTTGAAACAGCAAGAAGAAGTGGAGGAACTGAGAGGGAGAACTAGGAATGGATAAGATGGAAGAGGAGTGGGAGAAAGGGATAAAAGAGAGGAATTACAATGTAAGTGTATGTGGGAGTTCTGTTGCCTATCAAACAGGCAAATTTAAGAAGCATTTCCACCTTGGCTGCTAATGCACTGCCTGATTGTCTTGTGTGACTCATAGTCCATAAAGTAGGTTAGTGGGTTATTGCTTAAAGTATAAGAGCTAATAAGCCTGAAAAAAATCATGTTTTTCTTCATGATGAGAATCATTCTGCAGCAAAGTTAGTATACGATAATGAAAGGAATCATTAAAATTAAATGTTGGAAGTTCACACGGTATGAAATGACTTGTTTGTTAGACCGCGGGTGGAGTTCTTTGATCTTGTACAAAGTAACTGATAATCTGAGCGTTTTATGTCTTGGATCAGTATGAAGAAAACACTGGAGCAGAGTGGCGCCCGTGTTATGACAAAAGCAGCAGGTCTGTCATGATGAGGGAATCTAACGCATGGGCGGCAAAGCAAGGCGTGAACTCGGAAAACTACCTGTACTGTTATCACGCCAAACTGAGCCAGCTCCACTCCCTGAGCAGAGACTTTAAAATGCAGTTAAAAGCTGGAGGGGGGTACTTTATTTTACATAAAATGTGGCAAAGAAAGAACTTTCCCTCTGAAACACGCTGTTTTTCAAGAAATCTACAGGAACTGCCCGTGTAACACAGCTAAGTGATGCATCAAAACAGCCTCAGACTGCGTTTAAGGCAATATAGCAAGACTAAAGCACGAGCCTGTGTGGACAGCTGGATTGATTCAAATCTGTTCTGTCACACGGACAGCCAAAATCTTTTGTGCAGACGTGCCTTGAGCACCTCCAGCCTTGCCAGTGGTCTGTGAGGGTGTGCTAAGATTGTGCTAAATGCTAACAATTTGCATACGCACTCCCAGTGGCAATCCTGAGACACCCACGTTTAGGAAGTATTATTGGCCATAATCATACAAGAGCTTGTTAACATGCTAACATTGAAACTAAATAACCAAACTGAGTAATGTTAAAGAGCTGCAGAGCTTTATAGGAAAGCAAAGGCATTATACGAATCAATCCAAATGTCAATTAGAGAAAAGCCAACAGTGTTCATCCAAATGCACAGAAATGCAGGCAACTCTATCTTCATTAGATGTTTAAATAGAAAAAAAAAAACTTTTTCACACAGGCTATTTTGGCATGAAATGCTCTGTAAACACAGGTGCTACTAATGACAGCATCTTGTAGCTATTATATCTAGCTACAGGACCTTCATCCATCTGATCAGTGTGTCAATGAATAGCTGCACTCTGGTGAGGCTCCCGCAGGAAATTTGAAGCCTCTGACATTTAATTTCCATTTCTGGTGAGTTGTTTTTTTTATGCACCAGTTTGTACCTCTACCAGCACCAGGCTGTTCTGGCAAGATCTTAGGGAAAACACCAAAGCTCGACCTAAACTTTACACATATCCCGCATTATAATGCATGAGGCTCTCGGGCACACTGCACTGCTTTCAAATAATCACTCACAACTTTTCTCTACAATATTGTTCCTGCTGAGTGAACACACATGCACACACGCAGCCAAAATCTCTTATGTGTTTGATGTGCACGTGAAACATGCGAGAAGGTTTTCTGTTCACATGTAAATAAGAAAACAATATGTTTATTTTGACCTGGTTGAGACTAAATTTGTTCTCTCTGTCAAAACTTTCAAATAATCCCTTCAGCAGTGGGTGAGGTGACGTTGCACATCAGTGTAGCCACGCTGCGTGGACAGAAAGCTGTGAATGCTGCACCTTGTCACATGTTGATTTTGTTATTATTTTTCAGTGGAGTCTCACACTTGTCAGCTCTGAATAAACACGTGCTGATCTGTCTCTGAAGCAGCTAAAAAAAAACTTGTTTTTTCTTCTTTTTTCTTTTTCTCTTTTTTTGAAGCAGTGCTGCCATCCTACAAATATATTCTGCCTCCATAGATTCCAAAATCTCACTACCACTGCTATTTTTTTCGGTCAGCTCATCTGTATGCTGTGTTTTCAGCGCACGTGGACCACGCAATGAGGAGAGAGGTATAGGGGAGTCATAACTTCACTTGAGTGATATCCAGACGCCTGCCATTCCCTCCCTCCATGCTTCTCTTAACTCATCGGCTCCCATCTGTTCCTGTAAAGCACCGCGCAATCTGGCTCCGTGCAGCCATCAGGTGTGCACACACAGAGGCCTCGAGCTTTTCGCGAGCTCCCCCAATCTCTAACTTTTAGTTGCTGTTTGTCTTCAAACGAGACGAGAATGAGGCATTTGAAGAAGTTTTTATTAACGAAGCATCTTAAGAGGAGACACACAAGCAAGCCTCTAATCCCACCCACCCCCAGATTCTCCCGCTCTAGACTGAGTCAGGGGCCGACCTCGGTCCCATGTAGCCCCCCATATATCGTTCCTTTATTCGAGGCTGATGTGTGAATGTTTATGTGCGCTCCTCCTGACCTCCCCTGAATCCCCTGTCTCAGAATTGCAGAGTGATGGAAAACACTCCGAGACAAAAGCGGATGAAACTGAAAAGCAGTGAAAGGGAGAGGTGGGAGGAGTTTGGAATGGGGGGGAAATTGTGGGGAGTGGTGTGAGCTTTTAAATCATCATTGGAAACTCATTAGAAAGCTGGCGGGACCGGGCGGAGACGGCCGCACAGATTGCGCGCTCCCGAGCACAATACCGGTAATGAAGTGGAAGCGAAGAGGGAGTGTTCGTGGACAGATTTCTTTACACTAGTTACTCCACTGGCCCTAAAGTTTCCCCACAATCTGTGTGCGGGGTGTAAAAGCTGTATTCATGAGATGTTAACCGTTTTGTTTCGTCGGGAGGAATTTATTCAAAGTGTTGCAGCTATCAGCGACAGATGGGCTGGAAGGTGATGGATGTGCGCAGAAGTTAACTAAGAGGAAGAAAGAGGAAAGGAAGGGACGGAAAGGGCAGAAAGAAGGTTTTATGATACTGGACGTTTTCAATCCGGTGGCGTTCTGGTGCCAGTCTATTACCGCTGCTGTAGTTACATGTAACTCACTGCCTTAACTGTGGCCTGTACAGAAGTTACCAGCGTGTCCATTTAACAGCCTACATTATCGATTATACTGAATACATTAAGAAAAAGCACAGCCTGTGCGGTTTGTGCACTTAGATCTGACCATCATTAATTAACCATTCACTTAATAACAGGTCTATAAAGTTGGGGCATGGCGAGAAGGATTTTTATTGTCCTACTATTCCAGTGTAAGTGGCGCACACGAGAAGTCCCTTTAAGAGCTGGTTTAGATTAAAAAAGGTGGGTTGGGGCAAAACACTGTTGTATTATTCTTAATGAGCCGGTGAGTCTAAGAGCCCAAAGAATTGGAGGTGCAACTCAATTTTCATTTTTTTTCATTTTTTTTTTTTTTTACCATAAATACCTGTCTGAGCCCCAAACTAAAAACTTACACAGATAGCTCACAATTTCGGAACAAAGAAGCAGCAAAGACGAGCTGAAATACAACCCATTAAGGACCACACAATGGCTCCAAATGAACCCGCACGCCCCTTTATCATGAAAGCCATTTCGATAAGAGTTCGGGCATCACACATTCACTGGCGACATTTAACTAAAGTGCGCTCCTCAATTTAAGACCCTTCTGCAGGGCCGGTGACACAAGCTCCTCGAGTGCCGCAGACCGGAGCGTGATGGACGCATTCACTCTTAATCATTTTCATCAATAGACAGTGAGGCCATTACCCCGGAGAGCGCCTGGAGTGCGCTACTCTGGTGGAGAGGCGATAATTGGATAATTAGTGCTGGGAACCAATTAGGGCTCCGTGCTTGTGATGGCACGCGAGTTAAGCAAAGGTTAGCACTTGAGCGAGGATGGATGGAAGGGGGGGGGGGGGGGTCAGAGCTCTGATCGATTATCTCAGACCCCTCTCCCTCCTGCACACAGGCACGCACATCTTTTCTTTCTCACCTCCTGCTCTCTCACTCTCTCTCTCTCCTTCCACCGCTTATCTGGTGGACAAAAGCGACCAAATCGCCTATTTCCATCTCAAAGAGTTAAGCCCCAACAAGAGGCACGGATCGGGCGACCGGATTCAGACCCCAAATACCCGGCGATCACTAGAGCAAATGGAAGCACAATGCCGAGGAGAAGAAAGAAAGGGCACAGGCAGAGGGAGGGGGAAGGGGAGGGGTCCTCTAAAGACATATTTATATATGTTAAAGAAAATGCTAATGTGCCCCGTGAAGAATGGAGGGGATTTCGGAGACTCACTCTAATACTGCTATTGTTAAACTCGCGTGCAGACGTTGTGAGATTGACACGGGTGACCACGTGAGAGACTTCTTTGTTTTCTTTTCTGTTTTTTTTTTCTGGGGTGTGTGTGGAATCGTTAGTGCGTGAGGATGCATGAGTCTGTCCAACATTGTTTAAAACAACAACAAAAAAGTATGATGCACGCGCACGTGCAGAGACGTTTAATCCACGAGGCGAGACTCGACATCATTTGATTTCTCTGTCCTTCTGTGTGCGTGAGAGAGAGAGAAGTCCTGTGTACTCTAAACAGAGAGAAAGGAGAATAAACAGGACGGTTCCCACACACAGCCTAACATTACTACGCCTCAAATCAAGCCTCTCTGCCTTCGGTCTGGGCGGAGCAGACTGTTCACCAAGCTGCACAAAAATATAAATGTTTTTAAAAAAATATTAATGCTGCAACATTATTAAAGCTGGGATAATGCTGTTTTGTCCTACAGTAAATTATCACTAATCTTAATCCATTATCTTTTATCTACCATAATGCTTCTGTTACATTACTGTACAGTTCCTGTACACTGTACAATCTAATTAGTTCCCGTAACTTAAAGAATTGTGTAAGTAAAGCGAACTTAAGATGACCAAGTTATGAGATCTTACTCATTGTATGAACACAGTACTGAAAATAACTTGAGCAAATGTTTATTACGAGTTTAACTACATTAAAAAAAATTATGGTCACTTACTGTTTTAATTTTCCCAACAAACAAATTAAATGCAGCTGAATCACAATATGCTTTATCATCCTCGAGCTTGAGAGATTTCTAATACAACACTTAATCAATATAAACACTGTATGTAAGTGTAATTAAAAAATAATAATTAACAACACTTCCTGCAATGGAGTTAAAATCAGACCAACTTTTATTTTCAAATGCAAAAAAGTAGAACAAACAAATGTACTGCCACTATTGCAGCTTGTGCTATTTAATAATATTTTTTAATATGATCACATTTTAATTTTATATTTATTTGTTAGAACACTTAAAACTTTAATAGCTTTACAAAGAAACAGTCTCAGATTTAATTATTCTGAAACTAAGTTTAAGCCTCCCATAACTTTGTATTGTAGTTACATTACTGACATAATCAATATAAAAAGTATTCATTGTTCAGTCACAAGTGCAGTCTATAGATCAAACACCACATTTGTTTTGAATTTAAACACAGAAGCTTCGTATGTTGTAATATTTTAAAGATGGTTTGCTACCAGTCTTGGCATTACTGTGATAGATGCAGGTCATCCAAAAGCAATTGCATGATGAAAGTCTTTAATATTGTCACAGCCTCCATGGCTGTTGATGTGTGTTGGAGATGCAAAGACCTTGAACCTGCAGGTGACCATCTTTACTGACCACACCATCTGTGACAGAGCACTCATCTCTCCTGGTGTCCTGCAAGGAAACAGTCATATTCTTTGGATTCTTTATATTTGTCCTTCTTAAAACATTTTTTTCTGCATTTGCTATAGAACAGACTTCAAAATAGACAATCAAGCTGCATTACTGCTGCCCAAAAATATTGTAAATGTGACATAAACAATTATACCATCCATCCATTTTCTTCCACTTATCTGCAGTTGGGTCACAGGGGCAGTAGCCTAAACATCTGCAATCTCGTTCTTTCAGTCACTAACCCAACGCTCATGACTCAGGTGAGGGTAGGGACGTAGTTCAACTCAGCTCTCTCTTCACCACGACGTACCAGTAGAGCGTCCACATGACTGCACCAATCATCTGTCGATCTCTTGCTCCGCTTCTCACTCACTCATGAACAAGACCCTGAGATACCTAAACTCCTCCAGGGCAGCAACTCGTTCCTGTCCCAGAGTAGGCACTACACCATTTTCCAGCTGAGGACCATGGCTATAGATTTTAAGGTGTTGATTCTCATTCCCACCGCTTCAAACTTGGCTGTGAACTTCTCCATTGCAAGCTGGAGGCCAACACCTGATGGCTAACCAAGCCCAATAAGACTCCTTCTTCAGATTTCAGATTGATGGCTCTCTTCTGGGCTTACCATCACAACAGGCACCAACCACCTTGCACCCGGAGCTCCTTGTAGCAACCTCAGCTATGGAGGTGCAGACCATTGTCCATTCTAACTCAGTGTCCCATTCCTCAAACTGGGAGTTGAAGATCTCCTGAACTGGGGCCGCCCCAGTCCACCCTCACTATATGTTTAGGTGTGCCAGGAATATGCAGCCAGCCCGTTCTCATCCCCCCACAACCTCATCCAACCCACCACAATGTAGTGATCAGCTGATAGCTCAGCTCCTCTCTTCCGCCAAGTTTCCAGAACATACAGCTGCACATACCCAAACTGTTTATTGAGGTCAAACTCACACACTAACACAGGCTCCCTCCCCAATATCCCCCGAGGTAACATTCAATTTCCTGCTCGTCAGCCTTGATAACCCTGATTGCCACCAAACACACAATAATTCCATGAAAGCAAATTTTAAAAACTATGCAAACATGGCCACTTTTCATTCTGAAAGCCTTCACTCTAGATGTAAAACGAAGTCAATATTTATTTTAATTACATGGTATCTGTATAACTTTCATCGCCAGAATAATTTGGGCAGAAAATAAATTTCACTTCACTTCAACTTCTAAACTAAGTTTGTGGGATAGGATCTTTCAAGAAATGCAGACTAAACTGTTGTTATTTGTATTTACTTACACAGCATGTCTTGTAGAATTTACTGGAGTCAACCCCAAGTACTGCTGGAATTCCTTTGAGGACAACAGCATAGTGCAGTCATATTTTAAGTTTACATGTCCTGTGTGTTATGCATAAATGTACATGAGGGAGTTATCGCGGTTCGAAAACCCACAGAAGTTCTTTTAATAAGTTGTCGAGCATCCCTGTGTTCCCTGCAACTAACAGAGGAAAATATGGGAATCTTATCTGAATGTCCCACATGTGCTCTGTGTAATGCTGCAGTGTAAGCGTGACACAACCAAACTGGAACATCTTCATAAAGGGCTCCTTATCACGTGACAAACTTAAACTCATATACCGGCATTCTTATTACTTCCTCAACATAATATTCTTATCAGTGAAGTGGTACTCTAAGCATCCTGAATGTTACCTATTCCACCGTAACTACAAAATAAAACAAAACGTATTGTCCTACAATCATATGATCTTGATAGTGTCATTAATGGGAAAGTAACATAGCCAGTGTTGGGAAGGTTACTTTTAAAATGTATTCCATTACAGATTACAGAATACATGCCCCAAAATGTATTCTGTAACGTATTCTGTTACGTTACTCAATGAGAGTAACGTATTCTGAATACTTTGGATTACTTAATATATTATCATGCTGTTTACAACTACATGAATGTACAATTGCTGTGATTTATTACTGTTACTGAAGGTCCGCGGCTCCGAACCGTAGTAAAGGGACCTCTGACTAATACGGTGGGTTCGTGTCGGGCTCGTAGCTGAAAACTAGCTTTACTTTGTTGTCTGGGTCAACTTTGCTAGCAGAGACAGAGAGAGGCGTTGAAAGGCTGCTCCAACAGAACTTATTGTTTCAGAGGAAAACACGAACACGGTGTACAGTCGAGTCTTAATAGCTTACTTACAACTGGGCTTGTCAGGCACTCTTCTTGGCTGCAGTGGTTATTATTATATTTACATGCTTCCAGCTCCCGTTTTTGCTCGATGACAGCTTTGTACTTTTCCTTTTCTCCCTCCCTCGCTCACAGACACATAACGGGTAAGGCAGTCCATTCTCCCTGCAGCACGGGACTACACTGCCCATGATGCTACATTCTTTAGAGCTATACCTGTAGCATTCTGCCTGTTAGCTTAGCACAACAACAACAACAGGCGCTCTCTCACCCAGGAAACACGCAGAGAGAGAGCGTCGCCCTGTAACCATGGCAACCGTAACGCTGCCGCCTGGAACAACAGAACCTGACCCGCCACAATATGAAACAGGAAGTACCGCCGTGTAATCCATTTATTTCAACAAAGTAACTGTATTCTAAATACCACCTTTTTAAACGGTAACTGTAACGGAATACAGTTACTCATATTTTGTATTTTAAATACGTAACGGCGGTACATGTATTCCGTTACTCCCCAACACTGAACATAGCTGCAATGCCTTCTTAAAATTGCATAGGGAACTAATAGGGAAGTAATTTGCAAAATGTCCCTAATGTTCTGTGAAGGTTCAGGATGTTTGTCATCTATAAAGAACCTTTACAATATAGAAACTGGAACAATATGAGTTATAAAGCTTTGAATAAAACCTTTTTATGGTAGTTAGAAAGGTTGATTATGCACTTATTACACAAAAAAGTGAATGCATAATTTTGTCCAGGACCTTTTTATAGAGTCTGATCTGTCCCCGAGGGTTCATGCAGTCAAAGGATTTAGCACATCCTGGGTGTTGTTGGTGCCGATGGAAAGGGTTACCAATATTTCTGTAACAGCCATGTAGCTTTGCAGTAATTCATCAATCACAGAGTGATGTGCGCTTATCTTTTTAGGACAGGCCTGACTGTGTCTAACTCTGCAAGCTGCTTGACTGGATGTTGTCCATTCAGGGTCTTCTATTTGACTTTCTGTGGCAGATGGGTTCTTTATAGAACATGCCAAGTGATATTAGCTTCCACTGCAAGGCAAGTGTTGCCACTGAAAAGGCCGTGAGGGGGAGAGGAGGAGGAGTAGGAGGGTGAATGAGGAGAAAAGAGAAGCGAGAGAGAGGGAAAGTGAGTCCAGTGGGCGAGAATGAGAAAATCCCCTTAAAGATCCGTGACGGGGCCCGGTCCCTCTCTCTAAATGTATTTTAATAGAAGGGACCCTGATGTCCAGGGCAATTCATCTCCCATCTCCATGTAATGAAAGGAGTCGTGGGGAAAGGGGGGTGGAGGGGAGGGTACAAAGGCTACATGTGGCTTTGCCTCATTATGCTGCAGTTAGGCGAGGGCTGTGTGGAGGTTGCAGGGGGTTAGGGTCCCCACAACCGGCTCAGGGGGCCACAATACCGGCATGGACGCCTGCAAAAGGGAGGGCCCTGCCATGCCATTATCCCACCGCTACTAACGAGGGCTTCATGGACCTTTGATATAATCTCACTATTGAAATCCTGATAAATCCCCCCCGCGTTTACAGCCAAATCCCATTTGTAACGGGTGTGTGTGTGTGTGTGTGTGTGTGTGTGTGTGTGTGTGTGTGTGTGTGTGTGTGTGTGTGTGTGTGTGTGTGTGTGTGTCGTCCTCACCTGCGCCTCTCTGTTCTGGCAGCCGAGGCCAAAGAGAGTCGTATGTTAAATTGGGACGTTACACTGGCTTTAATTTAAAAAAAAAAAAAATCCCCCGCTCTCTCGTACAAGACATCTCGTGAGAAGATCCGACCTGAGACAAATTTAGAATAAAAATCGATGCTTCAGTGGATATAGTCCGTTTCCCGCCTCAAATATGATCTGATAGGAAAACAATTACTGGATTACAACACACAGGGGGGGATGAGTGAACATAGGGCAGAGGAAATTTAAGGAATTTATTAATGAGAATTTAAAAAAAGGAGCCCAAAAAAGAAAAAAAAACGAGTCTCTTACTTTCAGTTAAGCCACGTTTCTTTTTGAGTCATTCGGCACGCTGAGCTGTGTCAGCATAATGAGTCTATCAAAAGTAAACTACGTGAAATCCTCTCTATCCGTCTGAGCCCCTCAGTGCCAACACAGAACAAACGGTGTCATGTTTCCTGCATGTGTTAAGTTATTGTACTGTATCAGAGATGGAGAGGTCACTGGGGCAGTTCCCCTCCCCACCACCACCACCAGTGGCTGCTTCCACACTGACACAGGACACGCGTGCCTGATGATCCGAGCAAACAGCGTTTGAACATAAATCCGTTCATACTGAAATAAGGCTTGTAGAGGTAAAGCATCCCGAGCAGACACTCCTATTCAAATGCTTTGTCCTCTAGCTCAGGGACACTGCGCATCTCCGTGGCCCCCCTCCCCGCGTGTCGGTGCGCAGACTCATTTAACAGCCCCAGGAATATAAACAAGCAAAGGAAACTATAGCAGTATTAAATCAAGCCCCGCGTTTAGCCCACATATTGGGAGCCAAGTTTCTCCGCACAGTCCAGGAATCTCTAAACAGGGTATAGAGGTCTTTCTGAAGTCCCCCCTCTTTTTTTCCCCTCTAACTCAAAGCCCGGATTGGTCACAGTGAGGCTCATTTGCATGCCTCGCCGTATAAACCCTCCTGCAGACACTGCAGCCCTCTTGCGCTGAGAGAACAGCACACCTCCAGTCGAGAGAGAGAGCGGAGCGCATCCAGAGTGCGCATTGAAAGACATATGGAATATTTATTGCGGGCTTTATCTGAAAAAACAACCCCGGAGAGTTGATTAGAGGGCGGGAAGAACTCTTGTTTTTGTTTTTTTCTCAGGTGCGTTTGGTTTAAACTTTGAATTGGACTGAGTGAGGACGCTCTGCTGAATTTCAGAATATTTAGGAGAGAAGGTGCGAAGATGGGAGAAACAGGGTGGAACGGGCTGTTGGTGCTAGTGTGCGCCTCTCTGATAAGCCTGGCTGCTGTCACGCACGGAAAGACGGTGAAATATCAGACATTTGAGGAAGACGCACCGGGGACGGTGATTGGAAACTTAGCCAAGGACACTTCCTCCTCTGCCTCTTCTTCCAGGAACAGTTTCAGGATGATGAAACAGTTCAACTCGTCTTTCATCCGTCTGAGAGAGAGCGACGGGCAGCTGACCATCGGAGAGAGGATAGACAGAGAACGGATCTGCAAACACACCCTGCACTGCCTCATCGCTTTCGACGTGGTCAGCTTCTCCAAAGAGCAGTTCAAGCTCATTCACGTCGAGGTGGAGGTCAAGGACATCAACGACAACTCTCCCGAGTTTCCCCGGAAAGAGTCGAGTCTGGAGATCTCCGAGAACACAGCGGTGGGCACCCGGATCCCCCTGGACTTTGCCGTGGATGAGGATGTTGGGACAAACTACATCCAAAGCTACCAGATCTCTGTTAACAGCCACTTTTCGATCGACGTGCTCAGCAGGGCCGACGGGGTTAAATATGCGGAGCTGGTGCTCATGAAGGAGCTGGACCGGGAGACGCAGGCTTCTTACGCGCTGGAGCTGGTCGCCATGGACGGCGGCAACCCGTCCCGCAGCGGAACGACGCGCATAAACATCAAGGTGAAAGACTACAACGACAACAGCCCGGTGTTCGACAGGAGCAGCTTCTCCGTGGACCTTCCCGAGGACGCGCCGGTGGGCACCCTCTTGCTGGACCTGAACGCCGAGGACCCGGACGAAGGGCTGAATGGTGAGGTGGTGTACGGGTTCGGTCACCAGGTGCCCCCGGAAATACGACAACTCTTCAGAGTGGACAGAAAAAGCGGGCGGCTCACTCTGGAGAGCCCGGTTGACTTTGAAAGTAAGACCACGTACGAGTTTGACGTCCAGGCCACTGACCTGGGTCCGAACCCGAGCCCGGCCATCTGCAAAATTGTCGTGCAGGTGCAGGACGTTAACGACAACGCGCCGGAGATCTCAATCACCCCGATGACGTCCATCACGGCGGGAATAGCGTACATAACCGAGGCGGCAGCCAGAGAGAGTTTCGTGGCTCTGGTCAGCACCTCGGACAGAGACTCGGGCGCTAACGGGCAGGTGCACTGCACGCTGTACGGACACGATCACTTCCGACTGCAGCAGGCGTACGAGGACAGCTTCATGATTGTGAGCACCAGCCCGCTGGACCGTGAGAAAATCCCCGAGTATAACCTCACAGTGGTGGCGGAGGATTTGGGCTCCCCTCCCTTCAGGACCATCACTCAGTACACCATCAGACTCACGGATGAGAACGACAACGCGCCGGTGTTTAGCAAGCCTGTGTACGAAGTGTCGGTCGTGGAGAACAACGCGCCCGGCGCATACATCACCACAGTAGTGGCGCGGGACGTCGACATGGGGTCAAACGGGAAGGTCACTTATAAACTGGCGGACACTTATTTCATGGGCTCCCCCATTTCCACCTTTGTGTCTCTAGACCCTGCCAGCGGTTCGCTTTACGCGCTCCGGAGCTTCAACTATGAAGTTATGAAGCAGCTGGAGCTCCGAATCACGGCCAGCGACGCCGGCTCCCCGCCGCTGTCCGGCAGCGCGAGCGTGTACGTTAGGATAGTGGACCAGAACGATAACGCGCCGTATATCACTCAGCCGGCGCTCAACAACGGCTCCGCTGAAGTCCTCCTGCCCCGGGACTCACCGAGCGGCTACGTCATCACCCGCGTGGAGGCTCGGGACGCAGACGAGGGCGTGAACGCGGAGCTGTCCTACGGGCTGGCCACCGGCGAGCCCTCCGTGTTCTCCGTTAACAAAGCCACAGGGGAGATCTACCTGAACCAGGTGCTGAGCCAAAACGTGGACGAAACCCTGAGCGTGACCGTCACGGTGAGTGACAACGGGAGGCCCGCACTCACCTCCACAGCCACGCTCCACTTCCTCATCATCGCGGGCTCCCCGCCGAGCGACAGAACCGTGTACCAGCCGGGCGGCGGGGAGGAGGTGCACGCTCAGTGGGACCTGTCGGTGGTGATTATCGTTGTCCTCGCGGGGAGCTGCACTCTCCTGCTGCTCGCCATCATCCTCATCGCCACCACCTGCAACCGGCGTAAGCGGGACAAGAGCGGAGATGACAGCGACTCGTACGGGGAGAAGGGCGCTCTGGAGCGGGGTAGGAGCCACGTGGTGGACAACCCGCTCCTGCCTCTCCACGGAGCCGGGGGAGAGGCGGGTTTTGACGGACAGTCGTACAGCAGCCAGCCAGGGGCGTTCACCTCGGCTCACCCTGGGGGCAGCGACATGTGCTCGGCCTCGGAGGACGGCAGCGAAGTGCCCTGCGTGTATGACTCAGACAACAACAGCAAGCTCCGGGGAAATAAACACGAGGTGAGATGCACCTTTGGGACAAGCGTGCTGGGTGAGGGTGGGGAGGAGGAGGTTGCACACAACAAGCAGACACTAACCTCTGTTTTTCTATCCCCCCCTCTCCTGCAGGGCTACTCTACTCTACCCGGGTATGGGAATGGCAAAGAGGCGGTGAGGCCCATCACCATCTGGAAGGGCAACTCTTACACCACCATCTCTGCCAGGGACCCAGCCTTCAGTGGCAAAGACAGTGGCAAAGGGGACAGTGACTTCAATGACAGTGACAGTGATGTGAGTGGAGACACTGGCCTGAAGAAAGAAGGGGCAGCAGTTCCTCCCATGGGTGGCCAAAATGGTAAGAGCAACAAAATTAACTCAAGCTCAAATTATCATCAGATGAGATGTGAGCTAGGTGGTGTGCACCTAATCTAACCCCACCTTCTTACCCTCCTCTCATCCAGCTTTGTGGGCTTGCACCAATGAGTGTAAGGTCCTGGGTCACTCAGATCGCTGCTGGAGCCCCTCAGCAGTGAGAGCCAACGCAGCCCCATCTCCAGCCCCGACCCTCTCTTCCTTCAGCAGTCTTTCCAAAACGGCCTCTCTGCCCCGGGATCCTCACCGCAGGGACAACTACTACCAGGCCCACATCCCCAAAACTGTGGGTCTGCAGAGCGTGTACGAGAAGGTGCTGCACAGGGAGTACGACTACGTTCTGGTCACTCCACCCAGACCTGTGAGGGTGCAAGAGATCAGCGATATAAGCATCCCCGTTTACACCCCGACCCCAACACACTGTCCCAACAACGATGACTAAAATAGACACACACAGCCCTAAGCTCACTTGCAAGGAACTGTATAGTGTGTTCAGACTTTTAATTTATGATTAACTGACAATGAGAACAATGTAACTATTTGCTGTGGAGAGTGTGCACACGTTGATGTCCCAAAATTTCATTTGTTTTAATGTAAAAGCCACCTTTGAAGTCCATCCAATCACTTTGTGACAACTTGCTGGACTGGATGTGTATAATATGCAAGATTTGTACATTGAGAGATTTTTATTTTTATAATGAAAGTATAATGAAGCAAAAGATGTGTACATATGAATTGTAATTATCAATCTTTATGCATGCTTGCTATTTAAAACGAAATGGCCCCAATATCTGGTTTCATGGAGGGCTGGTGACCAATAATGTATCAAGTTGACAACCACATAAAGAAACGGACTTGAATGCAATAATTAAATAACTGTAAAGTCTTTTTTATCATCACAATACGCTGAAAGGAAATAAACTTTAAATTGTTCTGAAAAGACTGAGTTGATTGGTAATGAGGGCGAGCAGGATCATTGTTTTTTGGTGGGGGGAAGCGTTGGGTTTTGTTTTTTTGCAGGAGCATCAGTCTTGTAAAAACCAATAGGTGTCGCTGTTATTGCGGTAGTGAGCCTCTGTCCTTGCAACCCGCTGAAGAAGGTCAGTTAAGTTTTTCCCCCCCTCTGTGAATACGATTTTCGCTGGTGAGATGCCAGAACAGACGCCAAGGTTTTTTTTTTTCTTTTTGAGCAAATCACTCTCATGCATATCGAGCAAAGACCTCCATCGTTAGTCTGTGCACTCTTTCAGGCACTTAATAACTACATTTATTTTCACGGGACCTGCATGCTGATAGCACACATGAATTAAAGATATGTTCAGGTTTCCTTTATATAAATCATTAAAACCTGGAGAGCGCGCTTATGTGTGAGGCTCATACTGACAAGGGCCACGCGTAAAAGCGCGTCTGTTGTTTGTCTTCTGAGATTCCATACATCAGAGGAGCCTAAGAATAAGTTTGACGGTGCACACAGGAATCCAAGAGCACCTGTGCTTTTTCCTTCCTTTTCTTTTTTTGTCAAAGTACATGAAGTCCTTGTGGGGGAAAGCTTTCCTGTTATCCTGTCACGATGTTTTTTGTCGATCTGCCAAATGCGCACCGTGCGCCCCTTACGTAATCCCATCATTATCATTCATGGATTCGGGGCTGTTTTTTTTTTTTTTTCCTTTTTTTTTCTTTTTTAATAACAGCAACCACAGCCCTGGACGCAGACGGGGGAAAATGCGATGGGAATCTGTCCAACAAGCTGCTGCCTTTGCACAGTGCCATGTAAATACACCGTCTCCAGGGTGGGAAAGAAAAAAAAAATCCATGCGACATTCCGCCAGAGTCACCTTTGACCCCGAAACAGTCTGTAGAGCTTTGAAAAGCAGCGAGAGGGAGGAGGGTACGGTGATACGGGGAGACAACCCTATCCTTCCCTCGTCCTGCCAAATAGATTTCACGGTCTGAGGTTGTCACAAAGTCATATCAAACTCATGCAAGTTGCATGAGCAGCCTATACGAACTTCAAAGAGGGGGAAAAATCATTCATTTTTTTTTTTTTGACAGAAGGTATAAAACTGGCTCATAAGAGGTTACTGCATGTGATGGTCATCAGCGCGAAGTTTTAGTATTATCTGTAAAGTCAGGAAACCTTCAGCACGACAGCAACAGAAAAGTGGACTTGAGTGCCTGCGTGACTGAGGAGTGTCTATCCTCCCCCTCCCCTGAGAGAGAGAGGAGAGAGAGAGAGAGTGGACTGGGGTCTCCTCAGGTGTTTGGCTTCAGTCATGGCTGAGAACTCAGAGAAAGTACCGATTGCCTTGGCGGGACCCGAGGACCTGCATCAGTTCATGCCTCCGGTGAGTTGTACCCGGCCCGCCTCTCTGCTCCATGATGCAGGCTGTCCTACGTGTGTTTGTGTGTGTACGGGTTCTTACTATGTTGGTGGGGACCACAATCTGAAATCTATTATACTGGTGGGGACCGACAACTGTGGTGGGACAAAAATCCAGGTTTTCATGGGGTTGAAGGCATTATTCACACTCAAAATGTGGTTTTAGTGTCAGGGTTACAATTAGGTCATGTTTAGGTTTAGGGTAAGGCATTCATTTTTAATGGTTAGGATTAGGGCAAGCAGCTAAGGAAAGCATTATGTCAATGGAATGTCCCCACAAACATAGCAAACCAGACATGTGTGTATGCGTGTTCAAGACCAAAAGCTGGATAGATAACTTTGAATCCACCTAACTGCTGCACAGCCGTAACGCTGTGTTATCAAGAGTTAGCTGTGCTGTTGTACCATGCTCTCATTTTTAGAGTGTTGCTTGTTTTTTCACCTTAGGCGTACTCCGCCTTGGCGGTCAAACCCGCCGCCACCGGCCGCCTACTGAAGGCCGGGGTCGCGGTGCTCATAACCGGAGCCCTCCTGCTTCTGCTGGGAGCCGTCGGAGCCTTCTACTTCTGGAACAACAATGAAAACCATGTAAGAGTGATACTTTACTGCTGTTATATATATATATATATATATATATATATATATATATATATATCATATCAACTTTTAAACTGTATGAAAATATGATCTTAAACTACCTAAAAGTTATTATTCAAATGTAGTTAACATGCAAGTGAATATATGGAGCATTCCAGCTCAGAATCTACTTTTTTATTTGCATATTCCAAGATCTATTTAGGTATTCATCAGATCTTTATATATTACTAGGGACTGGGTGCAGCACAGGCTCCAAAGACCATTCCCTCTTTTATCCATGCACAGCCACCAAACACCCATTTAGTCCCTGCTACCAAAGAAAAAAACAGCTCCCACACTCTATAAAACTAACATCCCTTAACTGAAGACATTGTTGAAACAAGCTGTTTGAAATTAGGAACAAGTGAAACGTAGTCATCACTGGTAGTTTTTTCTCCTTCTCCTTCTTCTTCTTTTTAAACTTGTTTAAATTAAAAAAGTCTCTGCAGACTAAAGCACTTCTTCAAGATGGGCTATTTTTGCAGTGTAGGCAAACAGTAAAAATGTAAATGAAACACTCCCATTTCATGGTACAGTCTGAGGCAGAGCTTGGTGAATGGAGGCGTTGTGTGCCTGTGTGTGTGCGGGTGGTGTATATAGAGGACCCTTGGCTGGGTTGGAATGAGGGGTGGGGTTGTGGGAGAGTTTTCAGGGTCCAGCTGATGCTCCAGGGGCAAGAGGTGTAAGAAATGAGAGGCCAAATTTTGCTTTCTGAGTGTGTTTTTCTCCCAGTAAGAAGTTAGAAAATGTTATTAACGCATGATGGAGAGGCTCTGTAGGCGGGTAATTACATTACTGGGGAGCTGTGAGGGTACTATTCTTCTGATGAGCATTTGAGAAGGAAAAAAATGAGGTGGTATGTGCGAGGAGAAGTCACAGGGTAAGATTAGAGACGGAGGGAGAGTGAAAGAGCGAATGCCTGGGGTGGGGTGAGTCTCAGGACTTTCATACCTTACATGCCAGTCAGAAAAGCTTGTGTGTGTGTGTGTGTGTAGGTCTACAATGTCCACTACAGCATGAGCATCAATGGCAAAGTGGAAGAAGGTTCAATGGAGATCGACACTGCCAATAACATGGAGAGATTCAGCACCGGCAGCGGAGCAGACGAGGCCGTGGAGGTCCATGACTTTGAGATTGTGAGTTCAGGTCAATGTAACCACATGAAAAATATATATATATGTTAATGTGTATCAAGAGGCTGTTTAAAGCATCAGAGGAAAAGTCGATCAGACTGGTCGAAGCCATCAGCTCATTATCACGGAGCAGAAATTAACAACAAGCAGGCGAGTATCCCCTCAGGGGCAATCAGTGTCGAGATGCACTTGTCCCTCCAATTTTCATTACGTTCAGACTGGTGGTTTTTGACCTTTAATTAAAGTGCCCCAACCAGGCCAATCAGACTAGTGAAGCAGCAGTTTTAGCCTTTTATGTATTAAAATTTTGACCTTTTTAATCACAGTGTCCCCTGTGATTGTATTTTCTCAATCTGAGAGAGTGCTCACATTTATGACTGCCATAAATTCAATCAAAACCTGACAGATTTTATTTGTGATATGTTTGTGATGGAAACCTTCAGACTGTCAAGGGGGGAAATAGGTTAATGTCCCCAGAAGTTAAGTTAGGAGGTGTAGTGTACATCTTTTAATTTGTGTCCCTCCATTCCCTGGTTTTTCAAATTCTTTATCCAGGGAATCACAGGGATCCGGTTTTCAGCAGGAGAGAAGTGTTACATCAAGACACAGGTGAAAGCTCATCTACCAGACGTGGAGGCTCTGAACAAGGAATCGATGACGTTTGAGCTGGTGGGTTGATTTTATGCTGTATGTTTTGTTACCAACAGCACTTTTTTCCTCAGTACAGGCCTACCTTAAACTGAAACGCTGAAGAATTTGTGTTTAGTTATGCCTCCGTATTTTCCAGATGTCAGCGGTCACTTTGGACTTGCTTTTTTTTCAAATAATAATTTAAATTAGAGTGAATTATTTTTCCTTTACAAACAAAAGCTCCTCTCTCTTCCTTCATTCAAATAGTCAGGCAGTGTCGTGTGCTGGTCCATGCTACTGTATTGCAACTCCAGTTTTCCCATGAAATTATGGCCTCACCTTTATGACCTTCAGTAATCTCCAAGTTTTTCTTTGGAGGACTGTTGCAAATTTTAAATCATGCCCTGAGATGAGTGAGGTTTCAAGTTCTCAAAGAGTAAATGGCCTATATTTATATAGCGCTTTACACATCTAGTCATCTACCGGGCCCTCTGACCACCACCAGTAGGCAACGGGTGAAGTGTCTTGCCCAAGGACACAACGCCCGAGACTGTCCAAGCCGGGGCTCGAACCAGCAACCTTCCGATTACAAGGCGAACTTCCAACTCTTGAGCCACGATCGCCCCTGGTGATTTAAATATCGATATAATCTGAAATATCATAAGATTAGCCTGAATCATTGACAAAAAACCAAACAAACAGAAACTGCATATATAAACAACAACACATTTTGTTGCTCTCACTTCATCCTTGAGCCATCACAGTTGTGACATATCATGCTAGTTTGTGATAAAACGACATGTCTAGTTTAATCACAGATACATCGTGCTGTGGTGTGTAGCTTAGCCAAATAGCAGGCAAGCTAGTGGTCAGGTATGGAGAAATATTTTGAATCAGCTGTTACAGTCAACTGAGCAAAAAGCCAAAGCAGTGAAAGCTAGTGTAAACATTACGAGGGCTTTCTTTGTTCCTTGTAAATTTGAGAGCTCCTCTGTTATATGAGCAACCACAAAATACAGCAGCAATCCTGAGGTCCCCCACAGGGTCAGCAGTTATAGCTTTTTCGCTCACTTCTCCAAAAAACACCGTCACTGAGTCTGAATTTCAGTGTCACCAACATTTGTGTAAAAATGTTGTCAAATTAATAGCATTGCTTAGTTATAGGAAAGTAATTAGCATACAAAACAGTACACTAATTAGTAAATGATAGATGGGGAAAATGTTAAGCTAACGCTACTAATATTAAAGTTGCAAAACTTTACTGTGTCGTACGGAGGGTGTCAAGCGTTTTAGCATTTAACTTAAAGTAGCACTGCTCGAGCAGACTTACAGTTAGCACACTGTTTTATCAGACAGGAGCAAACAAATTTGCCCCTTTGGTTCTTGAAATGATCTGCATTATTTTTACTTACTTAAAACATGACAGCTAAAATAAGAAACATTTTACGGGATAATATGCTAAAGCAATATTTCAAATTACTCAAAGCACTTTTCAGTACAAGCAACATTTCCCTTTTCACACATACTCATACAACACTTTATTCTCAAGCGCTTTAACTGCCTTCTCACTCAGCCTGCTTTGAATCGGTTCAAATCAGGCAAAGCAAAGATTATTACTGATGTCACCAGTTACACTATAAAAAGCTCTCATAAAGTATCTCTGTTTAGCACGCTGTGTTCATTTGATCTGATGCTAAAATGGTGAAGCGCTCTCCAAGCCACATATGCGACTTTTGTGTGTGGCTTCCCATCATATAACTTGGACTCTATTAAGATTTCGAAATAAACCCAGCAGGTCTTCACTCAATATGAGGATTGTAATCACCAGTGCCACAGCTTGTGATTGTTCAATTGAGGCTGTCTGATAATTAAAATCATTTAGTTCTGCATAAGCCTCACATCCACATAAATCCACATCAACCAAATTGCTCTCGTGAGCACGCGGCTCATACACGCTCGCCTGTGCACGCGCACACTGGCGTGCACAAACACAATTAATTATCACGCAGGGCTGCTCTTATTGCCTCTATCTGCCTCATAAACGATCATTTATTTCACGTTTGCGCTTTTGTGCGCGTTTGCGTTATTGCCTCTCTTTGCCTCATAAATGATTATTTGGACGTTGTGTATGTGTGTATGTGCGTGTGTGCGTGTGCGTGTTTGTGTGCATGCATTTGGAGACATGGAGATGTTGTTATAATGGTTGCCGTGGGCTGGTCATTTGCTATAATTTAGAGTGATGGCAAATATGGGTTAGATAAGCACACACACACACATCTCCTTCCAGAGAGAGAGTGGGTCAGATAAACTCTTATCAGTCAGTCGAACAGTGAAGAAGGACCCCCGCTTTTATTTGTCCCTCCAGCAAATCATTTGAGCTGAGACAGAAAACACACACACACACACACACACACACACACACACACACACACACACACACACACACACAAACACACACACACAGAGCAGCACTTCTAAAAGGTTGGAGGATAACAGTCCATAAACATGTCTGTGGCTAGTGCAGCGCAGCCCTCAGGAACAAACGCCTCTGGGCAAATTCATCCCCACAGAGCCGCCTCCACCCCACCCCCACCCGTGCCTCACCTGCCCCTCCTTACCTGCAGGCTGTGGATACAGAGTATGTATGTTTATTCAGTGTCTCCTCTGCAAACCTCATTAGTTTATCTGCAGAAACCTGCAAATTTAGGACATCCAGTCTCTCCTCTTCAGAAGCTGATGAGTTCTGACACTGTGTGTACAGCGAGACGTCAGCGCAAAAGGGAAATGTGTACACTAAAGCCTCAAGGGCTCCCTTTTTACTACTCTGTTTTATGTTCACATAAAAGCACTAACAGCGCAGCATTAATTCAGATTAGACTTGGGCAGGATGCAGAGAGTGTGGACTGTTTAAAGCATAACAAGTTACACCTTTGGCAGCCGTGTGTGTGTGTGTTTTGAAAGATTTTTACTTGCATATCAGTGTCATCTGCTTTTCCCACCCACAAAAGGAGGATGAAGTGATTCCGGCCAAGTTTGACGATGATCTGATCTGGGTAGCAGCTGAAACACCCCTCTCGGACTCTGGTTTCCTCAGCAACAAGATCAAGGACTTGTGCGGCGACCTGCCAATCTTCTGGCTCCGTCCCACCTTCTCGAGTAGTAAGCAAACAGATTTTTCAGTGGTATGGATTTTTTTTTGAAAAAGACAAGAAAACAGTCATTTTTTCTTGTTTTTACAAAAAAACCCAAAGAGAATATGGGTCAAACAGTCTCAAGCATTCTCATTTAACATCGCAGCTGTTTAAGCTACAGAGAGAGAGAGAAAAACAGGCTATAAAGAAAGAAAGGCAGAAATCCTTTTGAAGTTTCTGAGCTGCTGAGTGTAGAATTCTTAGCGTGCTGAGAGGTCAAAAGTTCTCAAAACACAATTTTCCTTCTGCTTCAGCTGCGGACTTCAAAAATGCTGCCTGAGAAACGGCTGTGTGCCACATTAGTGCCATTCTGCTCCTAGATTTGGTCTGCTGTCAGATACTGAGAGTGTGATGTGTGCAGGCGGCCAGCGGAAGAGGAGGGCTGCCCCCCGTCAGCGCCGCCAGGCAGCCGGAGCCGCAGGTCAGGAGGTGGAGGAGGACGTGGAAGCGGAGTTCAACCCTGAGAACCCCTATCAGGTGAGTCACACACACAAACGTGACTTTCTTCTTCTCTTGCGTTTACGTTGGGCCGCGGCGTCGCAGCTGTCCGATCAGATCCGAGGCCTACCTGAGACGCCTTTCCCAGCGAGGGATTCTCACAGCTGTGCGAGCGGCAGCAGATGCCGGGGTCACGGTGGAGGGGCCCGGATTGTCACTGCAAATCTGAGTGTATGCGTGGGCGTGTAGTCTGTGCGTGCGGTTTTCTGTGTGTGGCTGTCCAAAGCATTCCTTTCAGCATTGAGGCTGTATGAATAATTCCACAACATCCCACCACCTCCTCCTCTTCAGCAGCCCCTTTGCCCCTGCTAAGCACACACAGAGTCCCATGCATACACACATGCATCCTCACCCCTTCATTACAGGCCCCACTTTCTTTTTTCCCTAATCCTCCACCCCAACCCCACCAAACCCACTCCTGACAACCACAGAAGGGGGTAAACAGCAAGCGCCGTTTCTGAAAAAAGAAAATATTTGACAACAAAAACCCACATCTGACAACATCCCCTCCTCCCCTATCACAGCCTGTCGGAAATCCATTTTTAATTGGTTTGAAACGAGCTTTTGCCGCCCTGCCGAAGAACGCCTCACTCTGACCGCTCTCCTCTCTTCTCCCTCCTCTCAGAGAGGCCTCGAGGGCGAGCAGGACATGAACATCGACCCCAGGCTGGACCACGAGGGCGTGTGCTGCAGAGAGTGCCGCCGCGGCTACACCCACTGTCAGAGGATCTGCGAGCCTCTCCAAGGCTTCCACCCGTGGCCCTACCACTACAGGGGCTGCAGGGTGGCCTGTCGAGTTATCATGCCCTGCAACTGGTGGGTGGCACGCATCCTGGGTCTGGTGTGAGCCTCCCCGCCCACGTGAGAGATGGTAGAGTGCAGGAGGGATGGGGGAGGAGAGATAGGAGAAGGATAAAGTTTAGAAAAGGAAGATGGTGGCTTCTCATCCTCAGCAGGTTGCTGTGACCACACATTATCAATGCATGGTAAAGAATCTAGGGCAGTCATGATCTCACACACACACACCATACTCTTGATTTCCATCAAGATCACACAGCTTATGATGTGCAGCTCTACACCACATAAAAAGGAAGCATGTACAACTACCCGCATTTAGGAAAAGCAAGGTGAGCTTGTATTTTTAGAGCTGATAAGCAGCCTTTTTCATTCATTTTTTGCTTTCTGTAAATAAATGTGCCTTCAGCCAATAATAGCAGTCTTAACTCGCATCTTAAACGCATGTTTTCCAGCCCTTTATCTCTCTTTCGCCTTCATGAGAAGCTCTCATTAAAACAATGTACTGCACGCATAGCCTCAGAAACTTTCATCTCCATGTAAAGCATTGAAGAAGTGATCTCAAAGTGCAATATCACTGAATAAACTTTTTTTTTTTTTAAGTAAACATTAAAGGCGTCCTCTCTTCCTTCTCTAATTGACCAAATGACTTTGTAGCCCGTTTGTAAATACACGGCGTTCACATCGGCGAGTTTACTCGGGATCACCCTCTTCTCTTTTCCGCTCAAAAACAGTTTTGAGAAGTGTCACGTCTGGCAGCTGCTCCAAAGGGATGAGCAGAAAGAAGTTTCCAGAGTTCTTTCATGTGAGAGCTGCAGCTCTAGAACTCTTTAATGAGACTAAAGACTCTGTAGCCGTCACGCTCCCAGATCTTACCCACGATGCAAAGCGCTTAGCTCCTTTTGATGTCACGGAGCTGCCTCGGGCGGGGGTAGGGGGTAAGGATGGGGGCGGTGTATTTGTGTGTGTGTCAGGGATAGCGAAGGAGTGTGTGTGTGTGTGTGTGTAAAAAAGTGTTACAAAGCTAAGAGTTCCATCCAGAGTCACAAATGGGCGTTTGATCGTCACGAGAGATGAAACGATGTGTGATGAATTTAACACTTAACTCAGTGTGAGAGGCTTGATGATGTGGTTAGGAGGCTGATCCATATTAATGCTCTCTTGCCTCGGCAGGACGCCCCCTCACAGTTTCGGCTGCCGCATATATGCGATAGGAGGACAGGGGAGGCGCCCGCTCCCCTCACATCTCCCCTCTGTAAATCACCGCTCCACCTCAGGGCCGCATCCTCACCTGCAGCTCCGAGCTCCTCCACTCGATACCAATCGAAACCCGCAATACATAAACCATATCCTCAAGCTGTCAACCGTATCTCAACTGCCTGAGCTCATATCAGTAATACCACATTTCATCGCTCCCAGCACATAATCACAGAGCACAGATCCCTGTTGTAATGTATTGCCGTTTTTGTGTTTGAGCGAGACTTTTCCGAGCTGCTCGAAAACAGTTTCCGGGAGACAAGAAACCATAAAACACGGGGCAAAGTTTGTGAGCCAAATCTTTTATTTATACCGAAGCTTGAATCCCACAGAGAGAGAGAGAGACCGGTGGCGAGCCAGACATGTCGCACACTTTCCAGATAAGTTGTTTTGCAGAGGACTGTTGTTTTTACAGAGTGCAAAAAAGAGGAGGAAAACAAAAAAAGCATGATCTGTGAAACACAATCAGTTGGTTTAAAGGTAGTGTTCACATATGTTTTAGCAACTTTTTTATACAAGTACTAATATTGCAAAGTCATAGAAGGCTCCCAAATATAAAGGCTGTGAGTGATTAGGAGGGGCGGCGGGAAGTTGAAGTGAAGCGCGTCAATTTTAAGCCTGATCTCAGTTCCCTTTTGAGTTCATTGGCCTTTAAAAGAAATCAGGTAATGTTGATCAATCCTTTCAACAGATCATCTTAATTAACCGAACATATATCGCAGAGAAGAGGCCATATGTAGTTTGCTTGGGTGATGGTGGGAATGCTTGGCTCTTAGTGACAAACACGAAGAAGAGGCGAAGCAGTGGCCAGCCATGCAGGCTGCAGGGCGGCGACGACGAATCCCGCTGTAGCTCAGATGGACAGATGTCAAGAAAGATGATGAACTGAGGTGGGGGGTGGGGGGGGGGGGGGGGGGGGGGAGTGATGGAGAAGTAGGGGATGCTCAGAACTTCTTATACTCTGCATCATCGGGCGGTTTCACTTCCACTTTCTTGTTGGCTACATCTCCCCAGTTGGTGGTCAGGACCGTACCAGCTGACTCCATCTGCACAAAGAGGAGAAGTCACAGGTTTTCAGTAGCAGTTATGCAACACTTTCTCTCTCCTAGTGAGCCTCAGGTAAGTCCACCGCAGCAGAGCTGAAGTACAAGGTGACTGGTAACCGTTTAACTTTTCATTGTTCTGATGTTTCGTAACAAGAACTCGTGTTTAAGATGTTTAAGCTAAATGCAGAAATGACAACTGATCACACCGAAGCACCGCTGGCTTCAGGCTGTATGCTGGAAATGACAGTAAATACTTTTTTCTCCAGCATCATGAGATCATATCGTTAATGAATGCCCATCCACGCCTTCATCCATCAACATTTGGCTGCAATCATACACACTTCCTTCATTACACTTTAATACACGCTCATTAACGAGACAATCTGTTCCTGCTGCATCAATCAACCCAGTGTGTGTGTGTGTGTGTGTTCACTCAATATAATGAGAATTGTGTAAATAATTACTGATGGAGCTTTGCATTTTCATAGCACCGCTAAAGCTTTAACTAAAGAAAATGAGAGCATTTTTTAAAATCTGGAACTTATTCTGATAATTGTTGCTGCAATTAGACATTTGTGTAAGTCTGTGGGTTGCTGTCAATTAGGCATGCTAGAAAACTAACAGTCAACAACAAAAGTTTATTTGAGGGGCCAAAAGTCAAATTTATAATTGTCTTGGTCAGTTCTAATTAATGATTTTGCTTTTTTTGGGGGCCAAACATCTGACCTGCCAATTACAATTTTGGGCCATTGTCTTTCCAAAACCTAACAGAGCTGAGCGAGTCTATACACGGACTCGAACCAATGTGGTAGATCACTGGCTTTCTTTAAAAACAGAAACAATACCCCAGTAATGCCAAATGATCAGTTAAGGATCTACAGCAACAACATTGAAATATTCAAACAATTTTTTTTTTCTTCAAAGGACCTGATATGTTATTTGCTAATTGGCCAACTTTACATCTAGTCTGGGTTAGTTAAGCCGTCCCAGAGCTGTCAGCTAGCATAAACTCTTAATTTCCTTCAACTGCTTCCAGAGACCAGAGCTCTGTGTTGTTGTCGGTCAGTGGAAAGTGTTTAAAATAACTTTTTTTAATTAAAAGAAAGAAAAGTGCAAAAAAAAAAAATGTTTTTCTGTTCTCTTCATGACTTCAATTCTGATTCAAAATAATAAATTATCATTAAATTATGCAAATAACAGCACACATTAAAACAGGTTTTTACCTGTATTAATGTGTGCAAACATAACACATTAGACTGCAAAAGCCTGTAAATATGATGTCCTGTGGCAGCAGCTAACAGATCGGATCGATGAAAAGTGTAACGTGAGACGTGGGCTGCTCAGGTTACAAAGATTAAACTTATTGACCTCTGTTATGCGGTGAGGAAGGAAAATTAAACCTTTCCTTTTAGAACTGAGAAGAGATCGTTTTTGCGAACGAGCACGTGTACGACTGTTTTCAGTGTGAAACACGCGTAACGCAAGTTAAACATAATACTCACAAAGGACTTGTTCATGGCTCGTTTGACCTCGTCTGAACCATCCGAGTAGATCTGCTGGAAGAGCTTGTTGAGTGCCGCGTCTCCCTCCACCTGCTCATTTTTCTCCTCCTCGTTTATCTCCACCACCAACTTGTCCCACTTGTAGGTGTAGTGGGACGATGTGGGGTACTGGTCTGATGAAGAAAGACCGCAGAGTCATTGAGCAGAAATCTTTGAATTCCATCAGAGCCCAAAATAAAAAGAGCTCACTGCTTTTGTGAAAACACTTCAAATGTTCATTAACATTTTTAATTAAATACGCTGACTTTTATCATCCAATCACAGCGCACAGACTCAACTGTCAGCTCCTAACCAATTTCACTCTCCTTGCCACCGAATTGTCCGACTTAGATGGCGAAGAATCCCATTGTGATTTGATTTCTATATTTTTCTGGATGCGATACACCCACCATAATCCCAACAAGAGATGGCGGGATGGGGGGGGAGAGCAGAAAATGTAATCCAGACGCAGATTTACATAAATACAGCAGCAAAATGCACAGCAGACAGATTCAGGCCAAGTGTGGACAAACTGAGATGCCGTGCCATAAAAATAAAATGTCAAATATGATGTTTAAATGAAACCGCAGTCCAATTTAAAAGCGAGCGCTAATAAACAAGATGTCCTAGAGAATGAGCTGGAGGGGAAAAAAACAACATAGTTTGGCTCCCCACTTAACTTTTACTCCCCTTCAAACACACACTTACATAAGTAATTAATCCTGTCAGTAATAGGAATGTGTGGGTTAAAATACTGAGTCATATTCCGCTGTCATACCTTTCCCTCTCACTGCCTACTTTCGCCGTCAGACTAATGAAAGACTCCAGCAGGGCTCGACTGCCCACTCTCATTTTAGTGCAGAACAGACAAACACAGGAGCTTATATTGATCTTTGCAGAGAGAGGGAGAAATAAGAAGGGAGAAAAGGAGAGAGACAGGAGAACAGTCTGGTGGTGGTGGTGGTGGTGAGAGGTGGGGTGGAAGAGGGCAAATGTCGAAGCTGCGGACTGACTTGGATTGAAGTGTTTGACGCTGGACTCGTGTCCTTCTCCCTCCAGCTTCTCCCATCTGACGGCTTCCGTCTTCTTCATCTTGATCTCCACCTGACGGAGGAGAAGAGGAGGAAGACACGAGAGGAGAAAAAGGGAGTTAACGATTCTTAAAAGAAGCAAAAAGAAAGGGAAAAAAAAATGTTGTCTTTGGTGCGTAGCACAAAAATAACTCTTCCACTAAAGTGGCAGCTTAAAAGTTCGGGACATCAGATCATTATTGAGGCCGGAGAGACCGGCTCGTTCAGAGCCGCCGTCAACTTTGTGTGTGTGTGTGTGAGCGGGAGAGAGAGACACATCAGGGATGTGCGGGGGCACAGCTCAATCTCAAACCTCACTGACAGACATACTGCACTAACGAGATGCCTGTCAGCCAGAGGGGCCAGTGTGAGAGACGGAGCGTGAGGGGGAGGAGGGCGGGAGATCCTAATTCCACACAGCAGCATCTGATCCGAATCATTACACCGGGAGAACATGGTAGAGGAAGAAAACAATGAGGCGAGAGAGGACATGGACACATGCTTTTAACACTGAGCCACACTGACAGGGCACATAGCAGCAAGACACGCGAGCAGCAGCTCCACGCGTCCCCCCGCCTCCCACAAACCTTCCACACACACACAGAGTCCACTTTCACCCATTAATGGTGCGTGTGTTTGATATGTGTGCATGTGAAAGACAGAGCTGGTGATGTCGGCGCAATTAAGGAACATTTCTGCTCTGCTAGGCGATGTGATTATTCATTTATGAGGGTGCCAAGAGAGGAGGTTAGGGACGGGGAGGCAGGGAGGCTGACTGACACAGACTGAGGTGTGAGCGAGGGGAGCAGATTGAGGGAAATGAGACAGTATGACCGCTGCTAGCTTCTCCGCCGAGGTGATGAGCTAGTGCGAGTGGCTTTACACTGATAGATCGCTTTGGTGTGTGTCAGCGCTTTCTGCTCCACAAAGGGCCTCGTGCACACGGCGAGGCATCTGTGCAGTGTCCGAAATTAACTTTTGGGCTCAGCTGCAAAGGGCTGAACAGCTTAAGAAAAAAACAAACAAACCCAAAAACACAAGGTGTCCCCTGACAATACAGGTTACTGCTGGAATAATTCATTGCCGTTTTAAGCAGACCAGCCGGATTGTGCGAAAAGGGAGAATTCTTAATTTCTAGTACACCGTCTACTCACCCCCAGGTACTCGCACACACACAAAAGCTGGCATGCTTCAAAAGAAGTGCCTGTCAGAAAGTTTCTAAGAATTAAAAAGAGGCTCGCATCCCACAATTTCTTTTGGGAAAAAATGTCAATTTAATATTGACGCACAATTCAAGCGCCGATTCTGTTTTGTTGCTTTCTTCACTTTTTGTCACTGCAAAGAATTGCAACAGTTTGAACATCTTCCAAGTGAAGTGAGGCAGCCTGAGAACGTGCATTGTTTTCGGAATATGCAAATTGCTCATTGTGTCTCGCCCCTCATCTCGCGCATGTTACGCAACCATCTGTGGAGCAGCTTAATCCTCGGGTTGGCATGTAACTCTTAATCAACTTATCAGTAGGAACACGAAGAGCTGTGCTGGGAGATATCTGATTCGCACAAAAATCACAGCCGCTGTGATGCTGTGTGAAATAGAAAATAAAGACAGAATGAAGGCATTTGGTAATTATTTAAAAGCCCGAGTTTAATTAAAAACCGCACACAGAAAACATCTTAAAAGATCAAAAACGAGAAACTGTGTCATATTTTGAATTGTCTGCTGCCTTAATAATACATGTAAAATGTATTTTGTCATTGTATTGCTTAAATAAGCAAGACCTCCACAGAAAAGGACTTTCAACGTGGCTCCACACGTTTGAGCCAACACGCAGTTTTTGCATTTTTGCTTCTGTACACCAATCAGACTTTCAGCTTTAACAAATAAAGGGACTGTCATCAATTTTCTGAGCATCCAAAAAGGTTTGCTTTTAGAAAGCATAGCTACAGTTATCCAGTGTGCATTTTTGTTTAAAAACTTAAACAAAAATGCAAGCTTCACTTCCAACACCGAGCGGAAACTTCACAAAGCTGGATGATGTACTCATCAAATTAGCTTGTGTTTGCATTCTAGATCATTCTCGGGTGGAGAACCCCGAACTTTCCCTCCACACTGCAACACTAAAGCATGCTGAGTGCTACAGCTTTTCGTCTGCAAAAGGCTGCGCACACACACACGCACACTGAGACATCAGCTCCAGTTCACTGGAAATGCAGTAATTTAAGATCTACCAGTCATACATAATTTCCTCAAAAAACACGAACAGATGGCCAAACTGCAACGTAAAGAATTTTTAAATGATCCCGGAGACGTTTCTACGGTTATTTGTTGAAGCTTGCCGATCAGTTAGGTTTTGCAAAAGCTCCCCACGGCATATTAAACACTTGTTTTTGAGAGATCCACCTGCAGTCTGGGGCGTAGATGCCTTTTGAGCTCCGTCAGTGGTCTCGTGATGTTTCGAAGACTCGTGCGCACATCAGACCGTTAGTTCAAATCACCAATAACTGGTGTTCAGCCCGACACCGCTTTTGTAGCAGCACTAGTGACTCAAAACAACTTGTAGTCTATTTAGAGACGTCTTCATTTTTTTTTTAATCATGTGATGTTTTTGTGCAATCCAATGAAGGAGCTGTGTCAAAAATACAGTAATCAAATTCTGTCATTAAATTAGAAACCTATAAAGTTCTAAGTTTTGCTAAACAACAGTGAAAGCGAAGCATCAAAGGCTGAGAGAATTAAATGTATTAACTTGGAATTACCAGACATAATATTTTTGTAGCGATGTGCATCGAATTGACACTGTGTGTGTTTCCGTGTGTGCTCCTAGGACATACAACATTAATCTGCTGCCACATCTGCGTTTCCTAGCTTTTAAGGGACATGGCAGGCCAGGCACAGTGTGTGTGTTTCTCTGTGTGTGTTTCTGTGTGTATGACAGGCTCGTAAAGGGATGTGACAGCAGAGCCACAATCAGGGGCCACCACCCACAGGACCCCAGAGGCTGGACTATACAATCCTGTGCTGCACAGACGCACACATGCTATTTACAGAGGGGCACTGAGGTCCCATGTCGCTTGTCACATGTGTTTGTAGCCATCGTCGCTCCCCCCCCCTTCCAGCTAGGGGGCCGGCATCTTCTCCCTCTTTTCCCCCAGATGCCTGCGGATTTTGAAACAAGCTCGGCTAAAAAGGACACAAATGAAATACACATAAACGTTCTTCGACGTTGACAGGCGTGCAAATTAAAGAGGGGAGACGCCACTTTAGCCGTTCGCCCAAAAGAGATGAGTTTCGAGCTGAACGAAGGAGCGAGCGCTCGTTCCGATACCGCTCGGCGTGTTTGCGTGCACGCCCACGTGTGCGCGTCAGCCGTCTGTTCTGATCAAACACACTGGTGTGTAATTGGCTCCCCGTTGTCGCGGTGACCCCTGCGGTTGGAATGTTTGCCGTGATGGAGGACAGGACGAGGTCGCACTGACGATAATGTCCTAGAGATGACACGCGCGCACACGTGCACACTTCAAATAGTTCCTTTAAATGGCACAAGTGTGTTGAAAGATTACTGTTCAGCCTCTGTCATTGTACCAGAGTGAGTGAGTGTGTTTTTTTTCTTCTTTTTTTAAACGCTCATTAGGGATGCATGCCAATCTGGAGAAACTTGATTTGCTGATGCCGTTGTTCATTTCAATGTTTTTATCCCCCCAGTGGCTTCCTGGCTTCAAAAGACGAAACGGCTCCAAAATATTTAAATGAGACATGCATCGAGAAAGCTGCTCAGTATTTCAGGGGGTTTCTCACGCTGTCATGCGCATGGGCTCGCACACATCCAGTTTATAAAGAGTTAGGAGTTCGTATGCCATTTTAAACGTTTGAATCGCCAATGAGGGCTTATACTGTTGGAGTGATGTGTGCATGGGGAAGGGGGCCGTGTGTGCCCGAGGAGCCTACTGGACCAGGGAACAGTTGGGTCTTTGTGGGACAGGAGGAAGGTTTGAGAACACCCTCTCTTGTTATCCTGAAGGGCGGTGTTTGTGTTTCTATCCACACACACGCACACACGGAGAGAACGACAGAAGGTGTGTCTGTCTGTGAGAGAGCCATAAAGAAATTAGCAAAAGAAAAAGGAGGTAAATGAGGATAAAGGGAAAAAAGGCCTAAAAAGAAAAAAAAAGACAGTAACAGTGGGTGGAGAGGGAGTCTAAGACCATCTTCAGCTGCGGTGTCTCTAAGACTGAGCCCTTGTTTAAGCTGCAACCCACGTGCACCTCTGGTATGCAGTGTCTGCTGTTGCCATGGAAAAGTGAGAAAGCAAGTACGAGGAAATGTGGCTTTTTTTTTTTTGAAAGGGGGCAGTTTCTGTGCAGGTCAGCTTCTATTCGACACAGTGGAGCCAGTGGATATAATGCTCACAATACAGACATCACATATATAGAGAGAGACATACAGGTTATGCGGTGCTCCATTTCTATGCTTTTTCCTTCTTTGACACCATACAGTATGTAATTCCAGCACCCACCGTCGTCTATGCCCTTTCATTCCCCCTGTGGCCTTGCTGCAAAGTAAACTTAAATAACTCCCCTCATTGCTTTCAGGTGCGCTCTGGCTCAGCTTGCTTAAAGATTTTTGAGATGTTTATATAATACTATATCTTGTGAGACAAACCTTTTTTTGATTTGTTTTTGCTAGTGAGATATATATATATTTATATATAAGTATTGATCTAACAGACAAAACAGGCTTAATTCGATCAATCAACTGGGGGCTGAAGAAATGAGATGTGTGCATCAAGTTGATCTGTTTAAAAGATTCACTTGAACACATTAGAAGACGCCGTATATGCTGGAGAACGTCTCCAAGCCTCCTCCACAAGATACCTGGATGCTCAAAGCACTCTGTGCTATACGCTGATCAGGCATAACATTATGACCACTGACAGCTCAAGTGAATAACACAGATTATCTCTTCATCGTGGCACCTGTTAGTGATGGGCTATATTAGGGAGCAAGTGAACATTTAATAGTCAGAGTTGATGTGTTAGAAGCAGGAAAAATGGGCGAGGGTGAGGATTTGACAGAGTCTGAGACAAACTGACGCTGATCAGACGCCTGGGTCAGAGCGTCTCTTGAACATTTCACACTTTCCGAACATTACTTATAACATTGCCGATCTAATTCTGAGTTGCTCCTTTTCCAGTGATTTTGTTTCAGTTTGTTTGCTGGGTTTTATTTTTTGTTTTTCTTTTGCTGGGCCTCTAAAATGGAAAATTTATCACTGTAGTTGTGCCACTTATACCAGAATTGCTTTGCAGCTTACTCCTGTTCACAGAGAACTGGATTATACATCATGGGAGTGAGGTAGGTTCATCTCAACAGGTGACACCTTTTTACCAGGTTAGGGATGCACCGATACCGATACTGGTATCGGGTATCGGGGCCGATACTGTAAAATGTGTGTGTACTCATACTTGTAAAATTTAACTGATACCATAAACAGATACCAACTTATTTCATTAATTAGAGGGTGGCTTGTCATTTCTGTTGTAGTTTTTTTTAGATTGGCAACTAGGGGGCCAATTATTATTTTATTTATTTTATAATTTTTTATATTTTATTATTTATTTAATAATAATTATTTTGTTTGTTTACAATATGGACACTCTGCAATCATTTAAAAGTTTATTTTATTCGCAAACCTAATTTGTATTTATTTTATTCCAAACAGAAGTGTTTATTTATTATTCTGAAAGCTCGAGACAGTGCCAATAGTTCAGTGATATTTTGTAAAATTACAATGTGGAGACTCTGCAATAATTTAACAGAAGTGCTTATTTTTCACCTGAAATTTTTTTGTAGTCATTTTTATTAAGATTTTTTTTATTGGCAGGGAATATAATAAAACCTGTCTTCCAATTAATTGTATTTGTGTGTGTGTGTGTGTGTGTGTGTGTGTGTGTGTGTGTGTGTGTGTGGTAGAAGTATAGTTTTTTGTACTCTGTATCGGCAAGTACTCAGATCCAAGTATCGGTATCGTATCGGTTTGATAAAATTGGTATCGTTGCATCCCTATACCAGGTAAAGTCCGACTTTTACCTTCTTGGGTGTACATAGATCACAGACGTTCCAATCCTACACTTGGATTGGCTATCTGTCCGACGCTGGACCAAAAAGCAATATCAGATATTCTAAGAACAAGCTGATGTGTTCAGTGCGCCGGTTTTTAAACAGCCGAGCTAACACAGCATCGAGGAAGCTAACAGCACAGGGTTTAAAAGTGTGGATGTATTTCGCGCCTGCAATGCAAACAGTTTCTTTGTTTTTCCTTTTCTCTTTGAACAGGACAAAAAAATGTGTGTTATTTTCTTCTTATTTATTTTTCATCTTGTTTATCGTCGATGTGTTTTCATCAACTTGATTAATATTTCATTTCACCTTTCTGTTGTGGGCTTCACTGCACGAGTATATGTGAGAGCAGGAAAGTGAGTCTAGCACACCCATAAATGACTCACTAAAAGTATAGACGCATCACCAAGGTCACAGACTTGATTTTCATTAGAGAAGGTCTTAAAAAGCAGGCTTTTTAAGAACGCAAACTCCATTTAAGAAAAGGCTGTTAAATGAAAGACATCTTAACGCAGGTTTACACGTCTCTTAGCGTTCACTTTGTTCAGGTCATGCAATTTGCAACAGACATGTTTGCGTGCAAAATCCTCAAAGTTAGCTGACGCAGCTAAACATAGCACAGAGGCAAGACCAAGACCTGAGCAAAGCCCAGTAATTTGCATCAAACAAACAAGAGGCGGGGTTGTTGTGGAGTATGTTCATCAAGCCTGAATGCAAACTTAATGATAATTGTATTTGGGGGAAGAAAAAAACAATAAATCACAACACGCTTCATCAGTGCTGTTCTGTCTGCTGATAAGACATTTATATAACGCCGATGAGTAGACTCATCTTTAGTATTCTAATCATCTGCATAAATACCATTTTCATTCCATCGCTCTCTGCTTCTGTAGGTGGCTTCGGTACATTTTGTTCATCTCTTTTTCATTTCCCATAAAGGTCAGCTACCTGCAGATGGAATACTTCGGAAGATTATAATTTTACCAACTATAAGCAATAAACTTTTTCTCCATGTCGAGTCTAACTTTGGTAAGTAAACGATGAGAGTCCTTTCAATATCAAGTATTTACCCACTTTTCAAATATGTAAGACTCACACGTTAAATCTAAAAGTCAGGAAAACTGATCTCTGAGTTTGAGAAACTCAACTCTGGCTGGGTAAAGAAAACAAACTGTTAAGGTTCAATATTCAGCCCAGAAACTTGTATAGTTCTATAATTTCTTTAGTATAAATTACATTCTGAGGTAGGGCTGTTCGATATAACGATACATATCGGATGACGATATAAAAACGTCTATTGTTTAATTTTACGCTATCGTTTGTTTCGTGGTGTCACAAAATAAACTGTTTACAGCAATATTTTTTCATGGTTTTGATGGTCACTGTAGTGGCTATATTAATTTCTTAAAGTTCTCTCTTTCTCTTATATTTAATATAACCACACTACTGACGGACAAGCGCCTGTTTTTATGCGTCATCGTTAGCAACAACGACGGTAACACCATCGCCTGTCCGCTTGTTTATGTTCCACATAAACCTTTCACAATAAAGCTCAAGATCCTCTTGAGACTTTTCAAAATAAACTGAATCACGTGAAAGAGCAGATTATTTACGGATGAGAAGTAAAAAAAGAGCCGCCAGGTGCTAAAAAATAAACCTTAGACTCAAACGTTAGAACAGGCTTTTCCCCGCAGCACGCTGTATAATAAATACTCACAAAGAAAACGGCGGCTGTTACAACTTATGTCTAAAAATGTATAGTTTCATGCATCAGTTAAAACACTCGACTCCAGCTACATGATGCGCAGTTGGAAACACTTCCCGCAAGTTGAGCTGCCCGAGATTCACGGAGTTTACAAAAATGTTACATTTGTGTGATTTATATCGTTTTCGGACGATAGAATTCTTATATCGGGATATGAGATTTTGGTCATATCGCACAGCCCTATTCTGAGGAGCTGATTTCTTTAAACCAAATAACTTGAAACAGGCAGCATCTACAGATGCTTCTTAAACAAGAGTCAAGAGAAAGAGCAAAGCTTGATGGAGTTCTGTATTGACAAGACCGGAATGATCAATGCCCTAAAAAAAACAAAAAAAACCCCCCAAAAAAAACAAATCCCCTCCTTAATGATGAAGAAAAAAAACACAACCAACCAATCAAAACAAGTCACACAGAAGGCTGTCTTTTGATCTGCAGGCTAAAGCCTGACAGGGGTCTAAACCCTGAATCAGCACACACTCAGCCAGCACACTCATTAACCCACATCTTCTATAATATACACTAATTAGTCTATAGTAAAAAGTGCCCTTCCTACTCATTAGGTCCATAATCACCTTAAAAAGGGTTGAGGAACTCGCGCGCGTACAGCCGTGTGTGTAGGAGTGAGGATTTGTGCATATGTGTGAATCTCCTGTTAGCTGCACAGATGAACTGCAGGAGCCGCACTGTATACAGCCAGAGTGGATTTTCTCATTTCTGCTCCAGCTGCAGTGAGCTTTACCAGCATTAAGGAATTATAGGTAGCGACAGTCTACTTTATACTGCTTTAAATCACTAGAGAGATTAAGATGTTGATCTCAGAGTGGTAACCAAAGTAATGATCGGTCACAATTTCACTAAGCTGCTTAAACTCGCATTAGCACGCTTTTCCATGTTGCCTTTTTACTGCCATCTGACACCCGCTTCATTATCTTTTCTTTTTAATAAAGAAAAGTCTGAATCCACAGAAACCAACACGCCATCCGATGCATCTGCACTTCAGAGCAGTAACAACATTTCTACAGCGTGCAGCATTACTACGTCCTATTCCCTTTACAGCGGCATAAAACGCGTCCCCTGACATGTTTGATAGTCTGCTGCTTTATTGTTGAGAGGAACTATTGGCGTGGCAGGGATAAACACAGTGCTCCCAATGATTCCGAGTAAAATTCAATGACTTTTCGTTGACTTTCAAAAACTCAGCGGAAGTGTTTCTATGACCTAAATATGTTATTTCTTCCTCGTTTGTTTGTGTTTTTGCTACTAAAAAAAATTGTAAAGTGGCACACAGACTTATTTTCTGCCAAAGCCGAGTCTGCTGTGTACAGAAAGCATCTCAAAGTATTTCCTGAATTCTCCGTGGCTTGAATACACCTTTTTAAAACTTCAAAAAGATTCCAGAAATGACCTGGCAATGATAAACTGTATTCTGGCAAGCACATCATCACCCCGCATGAGGCCATTTATCATCTCAGCTGTTTGAGTGTTGGTCAGACGGGGTCAGTGTGACCCCAGACTGGACAAAAAGCAAGCAGAATACACACGTCTCAATTTTTCAAAGTACATTTTACAGAACAATGGACCGTTAACACAACTGCAGGTCTGATTCGTGTGGTCTGGTTCTGCTTCATGAATCGGTCTTGATTAAAGAAAAAAGAACATTTAAAAAGTCTTTTAAACCTGTCAAAACACTAAAATCATGCTCGATGTAACTATGCACAGCTGCTACTGTTAAAAACAATGGTGGGAATTTTAAGTGTTTCCCCCACAAAGATGATATTTGACCCTTGACGACTGTTCTCGAACCCTTAATGACGGGTTTTGCCACCTCATTAAATTTCAACAAAGACGTGGTTTGTTGACCATCGGGTTTTCCCAAGGGTAGCCCTAGTTAGAGATCACCCTCACCAAATTCTGATCACACGCAATCATTATGTTCTGAAGTCAGGCTTGAAATGTGGCAGAAACCACTCAGGGGGTAAATCTGTTTGTATTTTCCAAACTTAGCAGGTGTCCAAGGGGGAAACAGTTAAAGATTTTTTTACAGCACATTAACTCTGCTAGCTAAAGTTAAAGTGATACCTTAGTGGTGAGGATCTTGAAGCTGCTCTGTTGGGGGACAACAGGGTGCAGGAGGTGGAGGTTGAGGTTGTAGTTATCCCCTGATGGCAGCTGTATTGTGGCAGACATCTGAAGGCATCACACACAAAAGATATAAGTTATTTCCCCTTATATACTGGCATTAGCTTTGGTAGTAAACAATTTGTGAAATATACACATATGAGATGGTTTTAAAGGTAGGACCATGTCCACGAAGTATAAATAATAAATAAATATGGAACCATCTGCAAGTTGGAATTGTTGCATCAGTATACAGATTTTATGGCACAGCGATCCTTAGAAAAAAGAGATAAGGAGGGAGGGGGGGGGGGGGGTCGAAGGTGTCAGAGTGTCCATGAGAATGATCATCTGATGTGGCTGGTGTGACGGCCAGTAGTATCCTCAACCTGTCCCCCTCAGCCACACAGTGACCAGTGACGAGGGGGCATCAGACAGCTCCTAACGGCCTGTCACTCACTCGGGCAGGGTAGGTGGGCGGCTTGTTGTTTTAGAGGGACAGGGCTTCAGCTACGGCCCAAACCCTCACACTTCTAACATGCTCATCACTTGGCAAATGTGACACTCATGCAGTCTTGTACTTTCGAATCAACAGCACACTGCCCCAGCAGTGTATTCAACTGTAATCTGCAACCTAACGCTTCACTAAAAATGGACTTTTCTGATTTTGGACCCATAATGAATGAGGAAAAAAAGAAAAAAAAAATAGTTCACTGGGGATAAAAGCTTCGAAAGTTAGCTCAAGTTGCTTTTGGGCAATTCCACAAAACTATCAAAGCCTTAATATTCATTTCAAGTTGAATTCCTGCACTGTCTGTAGGTATACAGCTTCTGCAAACGCAGTCACCAGGGAAAATAAATGGAACCGCCGCCTTTCATCTTTAATTTCTTTTGTATATACTGACCTAGTAAAAAATATATGAACTTATCTGTAGTTTGCACCACGGTAGGAGCTTAACAAGTGACTGTGTGATTCGAAGCGAGTGAACAATTTCTTTTGAAATGGGGTAAATTCAGTTTGTTATTCTATTAGGAAAGACAAAGCTGTTCCCTGGGGTGCCCCACAGTTACCCCTCGGAGAGAGGGAAAGAAGGCAAAAGGCAGAAAAGAAAAGAGTAAGAAAGAGTAAGAAAGGGAGGTTGTCCCTAGAGGGTTCTGCAGCTGATCCTAGATCAGTTATGCCTTCCATCTATAGACAATTAGGAGGTTGGAGAAGCTGGGGAGGGTAAATTGTTCTTAGATCTGTACTTTGGGGGCAATGTTAACAAGGCACCACTGGAGGCATAGTTGGGTCCATGGGGAGTGTGTGTGTGTGTGTGTATGTGTGTGTGTGTGTGTGTGAGACCCATCTAATGGGCCCCCCTGAGGAAACACCCAAGAGCTAACCCATCTCTGCTCCACACACCGAGCAAACAGAGACTCAACACAGCATTCAAGTTTGTGTTTATACCTCCTTTTCCATGAAGCTGACATGCACGCCATCCTTGGGCACATTTTTCACCATCACTGTGACAATGACTTGCGATTCTGTTTGGTACCAGTCGTGCCTGAAAGACAAACGATTAAAAACACAAGAATTAACGGCACAGGAAGACTTATTTGAATTTGACCCCTTAATCCACTTATTGCGACAAAAATGGAGATTTCATGCATAATAATAATTTTAAAAAGCAGCCATCCTCATTAACATATATTTTCTGTGTACATGGGATTTACATTTTTATAAAGAAAGGGGCTGCTTTGAAGCACTGAGGCTCGGTTGAATATTAACTCTGTATAATAAATAAACAGCAATACCAGATAGGGCGTATTTACATTTGTGCACTTACTTCACAGGTGGAGCCGCTGGTGTCTGCTGGGTCATTCAGCCCACGAGACGAGATGACAATTAGAGAGGAGGACGTGGTGGGAAAGCAAATGGATGAGACAGAAAAGCACAGGAATGAGGAGGGGGGGTGAAAAAAAAAGCCATAACAACAACAAAAGAAGCTTAGTATGGTGTCCTTGTTTGAAGCCAAAGCGTGGACAAAGCCGTGCTGATGCTGAGAGCAACAATGCCCCCAGGTGGCCTCAAAGAGAAACTCACCGTGTTGACGTTGTTGTTTTGTGTCTTATCTGTAGGGGAAAAAAAGGAAAAAGGTGGGCTTTCAGCTCGAAACATTTAATACACCCATAACTGGCTTCACTGATCTCTGTTAAAACATGACTATTAGATTACTGGATAAGAGCAGAGGTTCCAGCGCCAATTTTAAATGTATCTATAGGTGAATAACGGACAATAGGCACAACACAACATAAACACACACATACACTCTCTGAGCCTCTCCACCAGTTTGTTTACTGGTCCAGCCACGCCCATTAAAAGCCCTGTGAGCCCGAGCGAGCCCAGACACCGTTTACCAGCATGCTGTCATACATTATTCACAGACTTCATTACATAGATAGATGAGATGATAGGAGGCGTGTTAATGTTGTCTTAATGAGGTCGAGCTTGAAGTGACAAGGGAGGGGGGGCTGCTTGTGTGCGACTGTGTGTTCTGATGCATGCGGGGTGCCACATGTGATGGAATAACCAGGTGCTGTGTGTGTTTGCTCGCAGTAAACAGTCACCAGGAAAAACTAGGGAGATAAAAAAAAGAGGCTGTTCCCGGTGTGAGCAGTAAGAGTGTGTGTGTGTGTATGCTGTCTGCAAGCCGGCTTATCAAGGAGGCTGGGTCTCATCGGGGGCTTTCAAACATCAGTAACGTTAACTCTGATGAATCATGCGCTCCTGGGAGTACGTATGCACGCGGGTGTGAAGCGTGTTTGTCAAAACTCATGCTCTTGTTTACTTGAGATGATCCAGAGGGCCCAGGCATCAGCAGCAAACAGAAACACACCACGCAGACATGGCATGCATCTTTTATTGGACTAAGCAGCTCAGCCTCCACCAATGTGAGCGCATACTGTAGATCCATGGACGTGTGCGTGCTCATTTGTTTGATCAGATGGGCTGATCTGCTCCCTGACGGTGCCATTTAGCTGCGCGTTTGATGGCAGGCAGTAAATAGGATATACTGCACAAGTTAAAGTTTGCAAGTCTGAAGCTTGTTTGAACTAAAAGTACCCCAGGCAATTTTGTTTACTTACATTTAGGGTGTTACAACACAGATCCCCCCCCCCCCCCCCACACACACACACACACACATCTTCAGATGCATTATTACTGGTCAAAGTTCCATAAAACTACAGTGTTGTGCAAAAGTCTTGAGCCCCCTATAATTTCTTTATATTTTGCTACAAATAGGCCCAGTCATTCACTGAAACGTGGAAACCTTCACTGAAAAAGGCAGCTCTATTCTTCAGCACAGCCTGAACTCGTTTTTTTTGTTTTGTTTTGTTTGGCATTTCTGCAAGTCAGTAATGTTGAGGTTTGGGCTCTGCGGAGGCCAATCCATGACTGACAGTGTTCCACTGTGTTTTTCTATCCAGGCATGCTTTTACTGCATTGACAGTGTGTCATGCTATACAATGAAGCTGTTGTCAATCAAATGCTTTCCAGATGTTACCGCATGAGGGCTCAACATCCAATAGTAATTTTCTGTGTTCATAATTCTATGAATATTAAGCAGATTTCCAGATATTCAACATGACTGCAGTTCCGCAGCACTGACTGCTGTACATACCGACAATGATTTGAATCAAAAATTCTAATCAGTCCACCAGAGCACCGATTTCCACATCTCTCAGGTCCTGTGTCAGGTCTTTTCCTATTTCTTTGGAACAGCACATTTTGATACTTTTTATCTTATCTGTTTTTGGTCAAACACACAAAACACACTGTGCACACGATGACAAGTTTTCTGACAACAGCTCTTCAGGATTCACCTTGTTAGTGTGAAAATGTCAGACTGTGTTATCATTGGCATTTTCTGAAGATTCAACTAAAGAAATGGAAATTAAATGTGTTTTTGTTACAGAGTCCTAATGGCAAAGTGCCTACAGACAATTAAAAATACTTGCAGTGACCAGTGCTACCCCTCAGCCTCTTAGAAGATGCACCTATAATATCAATTTGAAAATCCTATATTGCCTCGTTCTCGAGTTATCGTGTTCACAATCTTGGGTGCTCATGCCACCTTGCCCACCGGGGTGACGACAAACCCCATCAGCCTTTTTTGGCTGTGGGGTTAAAATTGCTCTTTGCCAAGTTGTCTGTTATGTGTAGATATGTCACTGCTTCATCCCTTGATTTAGATGCATTTTGCATGTGTAAAAGCTTCACTGGTCAAGTGTTAGCTTGAAAGAATAAAACCTGATTCTTCTGAAAATTGTTAGGTACAAGGAGTGGACTGAAAATTAGTGAAAAAGTAGCCAATGTCCAAAGAGAAACTTTGAAAGACTTTCAGAAAGCCTGATGAGCTATTGCAAACAATGGCTGGATCAAGACTTTTGCACAGTACAGAGAGAGCTACTTACTTTCCATCATCTCCTCACACCGCTTGATCCAGACCTCAAAGGTTTTGTCAGAATCTGCAAAAAAGAATAAACACTCTTACATGTTTAACACTAAGTAAACACTGCAACACAAAAAGTCATTACAAAAACACATAACTGCATCAGTAGCTGGTTACTCAAGTCTCAAGTGCTTTAAAGAGGACATGAAACACAACACATACAAAGGCTAATTTATATCACAGTCCTCATTCATAAAGTGCTTTACAAAACTGAACATTACAGCTAACAGGTGAACTTTCCCGATCACTTTTGTGCTATCCGCCCTTGGTGCTGTATGTAACAAGGTTATTATCGTTAACGAAAACTAACGAAATAACGAAAACTAGAAGTGAAAAAACATTTTCGTTAACGGAAATAAAAATAAAAACAAAAAAGGGAAAACTAACTAAAACTATAATGAGTGTTCACAAAACTAACTAAAACTAACTGAATTTATAGCAAAAATGTGTTTAGTTTTCATTGATGTGTGCGTGTCATACAGTAGTCAAGGGTGAAAATGAAGTTTAGTTTTCCAGATTTTTTTTCTTGCTGTCTAATTATGCCAGCAGGTGGCAGTACGTTAGTCGAGTCGTCTGTGTTGCTGCTCCGTCCACGCGCAGAATCATGTCAGGAAAAGTCGGGAGCCAGAGTCCAATTTGGGATTACTTTGAATATGACTGTGTTTTGGATAAAGCAAGTGTCTTGTAGTGGAAAGAGACAAATTATGAGGGACATTTCTAAAGGGAAAAAAATCCCACAAACCTTAAAGTGCACTTGAAAAGCTCACACAAGAAGGCTAACCTAGCTTACCTTGAGAAGGTAAGGGAGCACACTCAACCCTCATCCCCAGAAAACAGAAGCTAACCCCAGGCAAGGCAGCGTGATGCATCCCGAGACAACAGGACGGGGATATCTACACAACTGTGTGAGTCAATTACCTTCAAAAAGTTTATCAATTCACTTGAACCAAAATTACGAACACCCGGTGCTGCAAGAGTTAATAGTCTCATTGGGGCCAAGATATACATTTTATAGTTGCCTGGTATCAATGGTTGTTCATCTGCCTTTATTTATTTATTTATTTATTTAACCCTCTGGCCTTGTTAAAAATCACTACCCTTTCAGCTTGTTCGTGGCCAAAAATGGCCACCCCTTGTTTACGTTTACAAAATGCTATAAAATTCATATATATTAAGAAAAATTCCCACTTTTTTTGACATGATTTTTTAGATTAGTACCAGTGCTGTTCATGAAAATCAAAATTTCATTCAAATTCATAATTTTAACCCTTTAAATACCAGTTAAATCAAATAATCCTAGGAACTCATAAATGGAAAAAATCACAAAACCCCAATTTTTTTCCAAATAAAACATGCCATCTGATTTACTTTCTAACCATGATGGAGGTTAGATGCATAGCAATAATTAACAGTATCAATGACTTTTATACATCTTTGTTTTTTGTGCAGTGACAGAAAAACATAAAAACTTCCTCTCAGCTTGTTCGTGGCCAAAAATGGCCACCCCTTGTTTACGTTTACAAAATGCTATAAAATTCATATATATTAAGAAAAATTCCCACTTTTTTTGACATGATTTTTTAGATTAGTACCAGTGCTGTTCATGAAAATCAAAATTTCATTCAAATTCATAATTTTAACCCTTTAAATACCAGTTAGATCACATAATCCTAGGAACTCATAAATGGAAAAAATCACAAAACCCCAATTTTTTTCCAAATAAAACATGCCATCTGATTTACTTTCTAACCATGATGGAGGTTAGATGCATAGCAATAATTAACAGTATCAATGACTTTTATACATCTTTGTTTTTTTGTGCAGTGACAGAAAAACATAAAAACTTCCTCTCAGCTTGTTCGTGGCCAAAAATGGCCACCCCCTGTTTACATTTACAAAATGCTATAAAATTCATATATATTAAGAAAAATTTCCACTTTTTTTGACATGATTTTTTAGATTAGTACCAGTGCTGTTCATCAAGACCAAAATTTCATTCAAATTCATAATTTTAACCCTTTAAATACCAGTTAAATCAAATAATCCTAGGAACTCATAAATGGAAAAAATCACAAAACCCCAATTTTTTTCCAAATAAAACATGCCATCTGATTTACTTTCTAACCATGATGGAGGTTAGATGCATAGCAATAATTAACAGTATCAATGACTTTTATACATCTTTGTTTTTTTGTGCAGTGACAGAAAAACATAAAAACTTCCTCTCAGCTTGTTCGTGGCCAAAAATGGCCACCCCCTGTTTACATTTACAAAATGCTATAAAATTCATATATATTAAGAAAAATTTCCACTTTTTTTGACATGATTTTTTAGATTAGTACCAGTGCTGTTCATCAAGACCAAAATTTCATTCAAATTCATAATTTTAACCCTTTAAATACCAGTTAAATCAAATAATCCTAGGAACTCATAAATGGAAAAAAAAATCACAAAACCCCAATTTTTTTCCAAATAAAACATGCCATCTGATTTACTTTCTAACCATGGTGGAGGTTAGATGTATAACAATAATTAAAAGTATCAATGAGTTTTATGCATCTTTGTTTTTTTGTGCAGTGACAGAAAAACATAAAAACTTCCAAAAATGGCCACCCCCTGTTTACATTTACAAAATGCTATAAAATTCATATATATTAAGAAAAAGTTCCCCTTTTTTTGACATGATTTTTTTAGATTAGTATCAGCGCTGTTCATCAAGACCAAAATTTAATTCAAATCCTGACTTTTAACCCTTTAAATCACAGTTAAATTACATAATTTTAATGATTTACAAAGGGATAAAAGCATAAAATCCCCATTTTTTTCCTAAATAATACATGCAAACTGATTTATTTTCTAACCATGATGGAGGTTAGATGCATAGCAATAATTAAAAGTATCAATGAGTTTTATGTATCTTTGGTTTTTTGTGCAGTGACAGAAAAAAAAAAAAAAAATCCCTCTAATTTTGTTCGTGGCCAAAAATGGCCACCCATGTTTACGTTTTCAAATACTATAAAATTCATATATATTAAAACATTTTTCTACTTTCATTGACTTGATGTTTTAGATTAGTATCAGTGCTGTTCATCAAGACCAAAATTTAATTCAAATCCAGACTTTTAACCCTTTAAATACCAGTTAAATTACATAATTTTAATGATTTACAAAGGGATAAAGGGATAAAGGGATAAAAGCATAAAATCCCCATTTTTTTCCTAAATAATACATGCAAACTGATTTATTTTCTAACCATGATGGAGGTTAGATGCATAGCAATAATTAAAAGTATCAATGAGTTTTATGTATCTTTGGTTTTTTGTGCTGTGACAGAAAAACAAAAAAAAACTCTCATTTTGTTCGTGGCCAAAAATGGCCACCCATGTTTACGTTTTCAAAATACTATAAAATTCATATATATTAAAACATTTTTCTACTTTCATTGACTTGATGTTTTAGATTAGTATCAGTGCTGTTCATCAAGACCAAAATTTAATTCAAATCCAGACTTTTAACCCTTTAAATACCAGTTAAATTACATAATTTTAATGATTTACAAAGGGATAAAGGGATAAAGGGATAAAAGCATAAAATCCCCATTTTTTTCCTAAATAATACATGCAAACTGATTTATTTTCTAACCATGATGGAGGTTAGATGCATAGCAATAATTAAAAGTATCAATGAGTTTTATGTATCTTTGGTTTTTTGTGCTGTGACAGAAAAACAAAAAATCCCTCTCATTTTGTTCGTGGCCAAAAATGGCCACCCATGTTTACGTTTTCAAAATACTATAAAATTCATATATATTAAAACATTTTTCTACTTTCATTGACTTGATTTTTTAAATTAGCACCAGTCCTAGTCATGAAAACCAAAATATAATTCAAATTTAGATATTATACGCTTTGAACTGGGTGTGGTTCCCAATCAGCCAGAGTTCACACCCAGTTTCACACCTTGGCTCAGGCGATTAGAGGATCATCAGGGGGTCCCTTTGTCCCTCTTGGGGTGGGGGGGACACTCCCACCTTCTTGCCATATTGCCAGAATAAATGGTCTGGAAGCTGTTAGGTTGACTTACAGCAGTAGCAACGTCTGCACCTGCATAAACTCCAGGACACGTTTACAAACAGTGTTTGTTGTTGTTTGCGCTGCAGCTGCAGGTTTGAACTGTGCAAAATGTCCTGTGATTGGGGTTTTTTTTTGTTTTTGTTTTTGTTTCTAGAGTTAATATTTTGGGTATGGTCTCTTTTTATGAAAAATACAAGAGTAAAAGTGCTTTTCACATGTGCTTCAAAGCTAAGTTTGACTGGGAACCTCAAAGCTTAATATCCTGCATCCACAGGAATTCACTGCAGCCTATGTAATGTTTGATGCGTCATTATTTATTCCAGTCTATCTTGCAAATACATGTTTGTGCTGCAATGTCATGCACAAACACAAACTATCAGATCCTTAAGACCAAACCTATGTCAAAATTGTTTCATTATATTGGTCCATTGGAGTGTGGTAACCCATCAACCCCACCTAGTGGAAACCAAGAATATTACATGAAATTGCTTGCTTGGCAGAAAATGGGCCAAGGATGTCATGTGGTAGAAAAAATGAAAAACTACAATTTTCATGTGTTGAGTTTAGAATGAAAGCAATTTTACCTAAATTGCATGCTATAGTACTGCCAGTAACAAGGAATCAAAAAAGGTGGTTATAATGGGTTTCAATTGGCCAAAAATGGCCACGATCAGTAAAACAGGAACAAATTGGTGTATAGTGAATATTATTGACATTATTAAGTTGAAATGTTGAAAATTAAAAATTTTTTAAAAAATGCACACCTTTGGAAAGTTTCATTCCATTTGCATTAACAGAACAAAAATGGTTGAAAACCGAATAAAGAAAGTGGCCAAAAATGGCCAGATAGAGACCAGAGGGTTAAAGAACCCATAGGTGGGAATGTGAGTTGTCTGTCTCTGCATGTTAGCCCTGCGACAGACAGGCGACCTGTCCAGGGTGCATTATGGTAGCTGGAATAGCAACATACCCAAGGATGAGCAGAATGACTGATATGATGAAACTGGGATTTTGTTACACTTAATTGTTGCAAACACAACTAAAACTAAACTGAAACTAAGGATTTTCAAAAAAATAAAAACTAAACTAAACTAGCAAACAATTTGTAAAAACTAATTAAAACTGATATAAAATTGAAAATCTGAAGTCAAAACTAAATAAAAATAAAAACTAATGAAAATTGCAAAACTATTAAAACCCTGGTATGTAATCCCTTAAAATGATTTTTATTGTTAGTGTCCTTATTTTCCTCTGAGCTATCAATTCCGTCACCTGTTAGTTAACATAAACTAACGTAAGTCTATTAGCCGCACCAAACCAACCACGTGACGTAACGTTTCGTACTGACTGAAGATGGCGCTATACGTGTTCTCAAAACTTTAAGCACTTATATCTTAAATCCAGCTTCACAGACAGAGTTACATCTATGTCAGTTTTTGAGAGCAGGGCTCCGTGAGTTAAATTAGCCCTTATGTGTGTAGCATTTCATGTCCCCTTGAAGTAAAGGCCAGTCAAGGTTGAAGGTATTCATTTCAAGGCATTTCATCTAAATCAGGAAATCACTTATAATCTGACTTGGTAAGCAGATGTCCAAAAACACTGTACATGCCCGAAGAAGGTGTGGGGAAAATAAAGTTCTTGCATCACAGCAATGTTTGTTTGTTTTTTGTTTGTTTTTAACTGTGCATCATTTTAAATCTTTCTTCATCTCCCAGTGATTTACTTCTAAAAACAAATTCACTAACTGCTCCTTGAAGACACTCGGGCAACTTGCCAAACTGCCACTAAAGCCCTAATCAGTCAATGCTCCATAATTTCACCTGTGAGAAGCACAATGACAACTTGTACTGCAAGGAAATATTTGTGTACAATGTGCTTATCAAACACTACTGAAGCCTAACTAACATTAATGCTTTAGTATCACTTTATTCACACTATGCAGGCCAGCTATAGTTAACTGACTGTATGGTGGAGAAGTTTAATTTTTCTGGAACATTCCTTCCCATGTAAAGACTTTACTTGCGTGGGGTGACCAGCTAAATCAACAGTGGCCAACTGGCGACTGAGTTTAGCATAATTTAATTTTTTTTTTTTCATATGAAGTCCAACTGAAGGCATCGACTTCATTCATAAAATGAGGGACAACTAAATATATAGTCCTGTTATACATTTGTCACCAAGTACTGGGAAAATACTTGTAAAATAATGTGCAGCCGATCCAATTCCCAAAATGTTCAAGCACTTATTTGGAACAGTATTAGTGGGATTATTGCAATACTGGAATTTGGAAAATTCAGAGGACATGTTAGATTTAGATTTAAAAAAGACAAACCTGAGAAGGCCACAACGTGACAGTGAAGTACACTTGCTTTAAGACTTCTAAAGGAGCATCCAAACAGGAAATGTTTGGCCTGCGAAGTATGCCTTGTAGCTGAAGTTTGGTCACTAGCAGTCATTCCATGTACTGGTCGTCAAGGTAACCCCTAAATATATTACTAATCTGTCATATGTCCATCAACGGTATCCTTTGTTATTCAGTCTGTTGCCTTAAAGTTAAGAATAGTTTAACACAGGACAAGCCACCTCATGTTGCCAGCAGTTATTTCACCAGCCATGGCTTTAAGTTACTGAATGTCACTGACACTGACTGTCTGTGGTCTGTGTAGTCACCTCCTGTATGTACACCTCTTTAAGATGGTGTATTGGTCTAGAAGCCCCTGAGACTGAAAAAATAAAAAAAGAAGAAGAAAAAAAAAAGCCCAGTACTGTGTGTTAAGGACAACCATCAGATGCCATTCACAGCACTAATACGCAGCACTAATACAGTTCTCATGGTGGGTTTTCATTTGATTTACTGCGTTGGGCAAGCACAGGTGATACCACTGCAATGCCTGTTAATGCTAATGGTTTCCAACTATTCCACACAAGATTTGGAGCAATGCATCTGCAAATATGTTGAACTACCCAAGCACCAACTACACACATGTGAAGAACACACAGGCTTTTCTAATGTAAGAACTGAATGGAGAACGGGGAGTTTGACCACATCAGTGAATTACAGTCTACAGTCTGCTCAGACTTGACCATTTGAATACAGAATGTCATCACTTTGTTATTTTATCTGTATGAAACTGTCAGTTTCATAACTGTCTGTCACAAACCGCAAAATAATTCTGCTGTTATGGTAAGATTACAGTAACCTTGATCTCAGATGAACAAAAACTATGCAGTTCATCCATAAGACCAAGTGAACATCTGTGCCAAATACAAGGACAGAAAAAAAAAAAAAAAAGGTTTGTTCTCCAGAATGTGACGCACGGATGTAAGATGTCCAAAAACATAATGCCTTTGGCTAAGGTGGTCGTCACTGTGCAAGTCATAAAAAAAAAGCCCTAAAGATAAGGCCCAAAACTTAGCCATGAAAACAATGAGGAGAGCAAAGTGGACAGGACACTGCTGCGAACAGTAGTTGGTACACAGTGGAATTAAGGAACCTGCACTTGAGGCCAAAATGAGCTGCACTCACCGTCCAGTGTGTGTCCCTGAGTGAAGGCTGCATGCGCTGACTCATAGTTGTTCAGGTGATATTCGGCTATTCTGCAGTTGGGCGAGAAAAACATGCCACATGAACTTAGATCAGACAATCTTGGAAAAATAAACGCAGCTTTATCTGACAAACAACATCTGTATGATTTCCCGTGTTAAAGCAAAATGTTTTGGTAGGTTTTGTGTATTAACTTCTGTGGAAGCGCAGAAATCAGACTTTTTACTAGTATAACTTTAAAAGTTTCTGACAATTCTTACATTGCAAGGCGTAAAACGTTAAGTTTTACATAATGCAACCACACCAAATTTATATTGTGACCACATAATAAGAACTATAAAGAAAAAAAAAAAATAGTTACAAATTGCTTTACAAAACATGATAAATATATAAAAACAAAGAGGTAACAAATTAAAACAAGGCATAAAATCTGAACATGCTGTGTGAATAACAGGTGAATAAACACAACAAAAAGAAATAATAAAGGGGCAGTAAAAATAGATTTACTAAGAAAAGTATGGAGCAGTGATTTCAAAGTACTGAGTTTGCTATGGTAACAGAAAACACTCAAACACCTATGTACTGAGGGTATTGTGGGAACAGTTAGAATGGTCTGACCCGACAAACGCAGCCAGTCGCTCAATTAATACCAACCAACTAAATCTACAGTGCGGGTAGGATGAGCCCATGCAAGGTTTTAAAGTAACAACAAATACAACTTTAATAAAAGCTTCAAATCAGCTCAACTTTGAATCACTTTGTCTTGTCTCTGTGAATTTGTTTTGAATGAGATGAAGGCGGGTGACTGAATTTTGTCTGAGACCCGAGTAGAGTGGATTACAATAGTTCAAACGTGATGAGACGAAGGCCAGGATGACTCCTCCGAGGCCCGCTTGACATGAAAAATGTGAAAAAGCATGACAGTACGACCTTGGTGATTTGTGTGTCAAAACAAAGCTTTAACCGAAGTCTGTTTGATGGACGAGGACAGGTTTTCAAAATTTTCCTTTAAGTTAGAGGTCAGGTTTGGGGTGTGGGGGGAGCACTGAACAAAAGGCCTTCAGAATTGAAATCACTGAACTGAAAGACGTTTTGTGACAACTGTCAGATAACATCAGAAACATGAGCCATACACAGCATGTTTCATCCCATCTTGTCAATAAAGCTGGCTGTGCGTTTGTGTCAGAAGGGATAATTTTTTAATCAATTAAACTATATGTTTTAATTATTATTTTTGTTAATTTACCTTTTTTTTTTTTTAAGTGGTGAGATGAACATATCAAACGGTGAATGAAGTGCAGTCTAAACTGAGCTAAACATCTGCATGCCAGGGTGGACCCCTGTGGGTTAGGTTGGTTATTCTGAATAGGCCATGGATGTGAGGAAGGCCCACAGTGTTTTTTAAGCTTTTCTTGTAGTGTAAAGTATATTTGTACATTGCTAACTACTAGGGATGCACCGATACCGGTATCGGGTATCGGCCTCGATACCACATTTTCTAAAGTACTCGTACTCGTTAAAAGTCCCCCGATACCGAGGACCGATACCACGGTCTGAGACCTGTCTATGTTTGAGCGGCATGTAAGGGGTTAATCACAGGCGCCGAGTGCCCGCCCCCAGGCCCCGGCTGCAGCTCAGAATGGGGAGAAGGCGAGGCGAGACATATCAGCCCTGTGGAACTATTTCAAAGTGAACGAAGACGCGAAAACAAAGGCGGACTGTAAATTGTGCTCAGCAAAATTGTCCAGAGGAGGCTCATAAGGTAGCGCATTTAACACAAGCAATTTAATCAAGTACCTAAAATCCCAACACGACAACGAATACAAAGAGTTTACCCATGCTTATTTACCCATGCTTATTAGCACAGAGGAGCATAGCTGATACTATAGCAGTGGGACGGAAAATAGTTGGGCATTTTAAACATTCCGCCTTAGCCTACTCCCGCCTCGAGGACATTCAGGGACAGCTCAACCAGCCAATAAAGAGACTGCAGCAGCACGTACAGACGCGCTGGAACAGCATGTATTACATGCCCCAGTCCCTCATTGAGCAAAAGCAAGTGCTGGGCGTGTATGTGTCCGAGCACGAACTCCCTGACTATATCACCGCTCACTAGGGGTGGGTTTTTATAATCGATTTATCGATTAAAATCGATTCTGGCTTGGATAACATAAAATCGATTCATTAAAATCCTGAATCGATTTTTTTAATATAAATTTATTTTGCCCGAAATGCCAGAATCTCAGGTGAAAGATCACAAAATTTCAACAACCACCAAACAGCTAAGACAGTAAATGAGAGCAGGAACACGGATTCTGCACAAAAATGTAAACACACAGCGCGGACCTGCCGATGGATCAGAATCAGTGAGATGTCGCCTTTTTCAGCTGACGGTCGGGGCTGAAAGCCGACAGCTCGCTGATTCTGATCCGCGGGTCCGCGCTGTGTGTTTACGCCCTTTTTGCGCTGATCATAAAGCTGTTAGTTTTATCTCTCTCAATATTGACCGAACCAGCAGCAAAAGAAGATCCAAACTACGCTTCACATAAACATCATCATGAATTCCCTCTTACTTTTACTGTTTTGCTTCCACCACGTTAAAATCACACTTCATGCACAGCTCTCTCTCTCTCCCTCTCTCTCTCTCTCTGTCTCTCCCTGTCTGTCTGTTTTCTGCATTATTCGCTTGCTTGTTACCCACAAGTCTACCGTTGTTTACAGCGCTGTCAGCCGACGTTTTTTTTTTTTCGTTTTACTTACTTCCGAAAAGAAAACCTAATTTCTGCCGTTCAATACTGAACAAATTTCAACTTTTTAAAATTATGCAAAATGCAAAACGCTGTGTCTCTAATAAAACCGCTGTAACTTCAGAGGTAACGTTCATGTGTTGATTAATGGTTTTCTTTCGTTTTTGATGTACTGCAGAATATTTTTATTAAATCCCAGGCCAGGAAAATCGCCTTCATGTTTTTCTGTGTTTTATCTTCAGCTACTTTGACACAAAGGCCTCTGCTGTGATGCTCACACCTTTGATAAAGTCTGGAAAGTGTCAGCTTCCTTTTTATTGATACAAAAATATGTAAATGTACTGATCTGAATTATAATATTTCTGACTGTCAAAATTTCCCAGATTCAAATCGAATTGAATCGAATCGAATCGAATTAAATCGAATCGTGGATCGAATGATTCGGGACCTTGTGAATCGGAATTGAATCGATTCTAGAAATCAGTGACGATACCCAGCCCTACCGCTCACCAATGGGCTCTTATGGAGACGGCTGTTGCCATCCTCGCCCCCTTTGAGGAGCTAACTAAAAAAGTGAGCAGCTACGACGCACTAGCCTCTGATGTCATCCCAGCTGTGACTGTGCTAGTGAGACTTCTAAACAGAGAAACAGACGAACAAATTTAAAATTAAATTTTGTTTTTTTTATAATTATTTATTCTGTAAGCATGTTGCATACAACATGCTTTTCATTTTAAATAAATGTTCTTAATTCCAAACCAGTCCCTTTTTTTTTGTTAAATTATAGGACTAAAGCTGTTACCTGCAAATTTAAATCATGTTTTTATTAAGTACTCAGTATCGGCGAGTACTGAAATGCAAGTACTCGTACTCGTTTCCAAAAAAGTGGTATCGGTGCTTCCCTACTAACCACACCTGCGAGCACTATTTGGGGATTGTCCTCACTTGCCATTTTGCCCCTTTTAGTAAATTTGACCCTATGAGTGGTCAGTCAGGCTAGAAAACTGCTATGTAAAGGCGTGCATTTCACAGTCCATACCCTGTGCGCATGAAAGCAAGGGAGAGGCTGGGTTTTAGCTGTTGTGCTTTCTTGGCGTCATCAGCAGCACCTGTGGACACAAAACAAAAATAAAAAAATTACTATGTTTCTTTATGCAGTGCATATATCCAGGCTTAGTCACATGCAATGTAAAACCTCAAAAGCTAAACAACAGGTATTTGTAATGCTCACATAACGTTCATGCACTTCATAATGCATCTAAACTGCTATTAGTGTGGTCTGTTTCCACATGTGCTGTGCAGACTTACAGCTGTAGTTCTTGAGCAGTATGTGGGCATAGGCACGCTGACAAAACCACTCAGCGTTGTCTGAGTCTCCTTGTAAGGCCTCGTTAAGCTCCTGAAAATAATAACGAGGTTGCTATTATTGTATAAAGGGCTTAAAATCGTGTTTTCAGCTTCAAGAATTGTGGCAGGAAAGAAACTTCTAGAAAAATGCTTAAATCGAAAGTAGCAGTTATGCATCTGCAACTTTCACTTTCGCAGTCGGATATCGTTATAGAACAAGCAGTTCTCCGTAAATCTATTTGAATCTGTGTTATTCCTGCAAACCAAACTGTAATAATTTTCATAATACTGCCCCGGTTAGTCACATAAATAACCGCAGATTCACCAAAGGCTTTTAAAACAGCAGAAATAAACTTCACTGGTTTAGTCTGTTCACAGTTGACACCAACTTCATGTCAGGATGACAGGGCTAGTATCCAGCAAGCAGACTATTTCGAGCTAACGTTATGTAGTAATACCTCCTCACGCATGAGACATATTTAATTCTTAATGGTATTAAAGAAACAGGTGACCGTTTGATATGATAACGAAGCGCTTCTGGGATTACTTTTATTCATAACTAAATAGGGCTAGCAAACATGTTGGCTAACTTCGCTAGCTTGTTGGTAATATCAGAAACACAAACACCACGGGTATTACTCAATTTCCTTTCTAGAGTAAGTCCACTGAATTTAACGTTAAATGGACATCTTGCAAGAGCCACCGTACATCACACAAACTTGTTTGTGGCTGAGGCTAGTCTTTTACCTGCAGAGCTTTCTGTGGATCTTCGTCAATGAAGCTATCGGGGAAGCTGCTAAAAGCAACAAAAAAGCAAGTTAGCGTTAAATAACTGAAAGAAAAGAAATGTCTGCTGCTATAAGAACAGTTCATTGATAGATTTAGATGAACTTACCGTTCGGTTGCCATCTGCTTCTGTGGATGTGCACTGTTTCTGGAGTGACAGGAAAGTTCTAGATGTGGAGACTACGAGAAACGTGATAGCGGTAACAGTTACAGCTCAAACACGGCAGAGAGCCTGTCAACATCCGGCTGCGCACAGCTCATACTGCCTCTACTCCCGCTAACGGTCCGGAGGAGTTATTGCAAAACAGCGATAACTTTTTTTGTTTGTTTTTTTGTTTTTTTGTTTTTAAGAAGACGATTTTCTGGACAGCGAATTAGGCGGCAGATCTGTCAAAGAATAGAAAATGTTTAAATTGAAACTGGGTACCAGCCAGTGGGTTGGTACCCATTAAACCAATGGGTTTAATATAATATAAACACAAAAGATTTAGACTCCCTCAGACTGTCAGGAAACATAAATGATACAATATATCAGAGAATTATGGAGACATGGCTTATCTCAGTCAGACTTCAGTCAGACTTCCTGTGAGCGCTGTGGTACAATGAACCTATTATGTTAGCACAAAAATGTCCAGTGATTCATTGGGAGGATGAAATGCTCCAACATCAGCTGGATCTGTAATCAGACAGAGAACAACAGAAATAAGACAGAGATTCGGCTGTGGGTTGTGATGTTGACAAATTTGTGTTGCACGTCTCTTTAAGGAAATAATGCGAGACGGTAAAAGACATCCATTCTAGGTAGTCGGTGTGCATTATTTACATTCACATCTGGAAAACAAGAGGTAAAGTAGCTATTTGATCAAAAGATAACTACCAGTGACACTGCATGTGTTTAAAAATATTGTTGCTGATCTCAGGAGGAAAACATTTGGACTGAAGAATACTCCTCTTCCCTGGGACATTTTAAGTATTTAGTGTTATCTATCCTTGTACATGCTTTATGTATGTGTAACATGTAACATCCTGTTGAATTCAGTTGCGTATGTCCACAAAGACCAGCAGGTCAGCTGATCACAGCTGGTACACTAAGAAAATCTGCTGGAGCTCACAGAGGAAATTATTGTGAGTTCTCATTCTTTTCCCCACACTAAACCGCTACAGTGGATTTTGGGGTTTCCCCATGTGCAGAATCCACTTTAACCCCTGACACATTTTCTTGTTTAGAGGAAACGTCACCCTCTACACTGCAGGCAACACAAAATAAACTTCTTCTTTTTCTATGTTCATGTTCTGCATAGTTGATTCAAGTTGAATACATTCATTAGAAATAAATTTTAGATCAGGAATTATATAATAAAGACTGCATTGCCATGTACTACTGTCATTTTACTATATTACGATAGCTCAGTTAGCTTTGCACAAAAATAGCTGGTATAGAAAAGTCCTCCAAAGAGCTACTTTACTTTGAGTACATTTCAGAGCCTGTACTTTTCACTTCTAGAGTAAAGAAGTCAAATCAGTACTTTAACTTTTACCAGAGCACTTTTTAACAGAGGTATTTGCACTTCTGCAACCTCAGATTAGCACCATTGGTATGTTAAAAAGACTGGTGGTCACTATTGCTACCCCTAAGCCACCTACAAGCTCCTCAATGGTATCAATTTGAAAAGCCCATGTGACATTTTTCTTCAGTTAATATGTTCACAAGATTTTCACAGAGCTTGACCTCTGACAAGGTAACAGAGATGCAAACTATGGTATCAGTTGGAAAAACCTACATCAGCTTGTTCAGTGTTAATGTGTTAAGCCAAAAAACTACTTCGCCAAATCAAAAATAGAATTAACACCTTTCTGACAACAGCAAAAAAAAAAAAAAGAAAACCAAACTGATCGTGTCAGAATTCTGTAGAATTCTGACAGATCTGTATCATTGCATTAGGCCTTTACTAATAAAGCAGCAGTCGAACGCACTGCTCAAATGTGACATATACACTCACCAAGCTATGTCTACTGATGCTCCGAGTCTTTCAAAGGAACAATGATGGATTTCACACAATGACAAATGTAAATTTATTTTATATAATAGACGATTAGCTTTAACATCACTGGACAGCATGAAAGCAAACACAATACAGCATAAAAAAAACAAAAAACAAGCTCCACCTCTGCTACAAGCTTACAAATGTATTAAGGTAAGACATTACCAGGACACACACTGAAAAGCAAGGGGCAAAACCCCCCAAAACAAACAAACATGGTTTAACAAAGTGAAAATAGTTCTGCATAAGAGTTCCCTGCAGGCACAGTTACTTTATAAGCATCTCTTTGCCAAGTTTAGCCTCTCAAAAAGCCAGCCTAACTTTCAGTCTTAATATTTTTTTTTTTAAATTTGGAGTGAGGTGAAGTTTGTAAGCCAGCTTGGTGAGCCTATGCTAAGACCGGGCAAAGAGAAAATATTAAACTTACAATTTTACTTTTACTTCTTGCATAGAGTACATAATATGTGCAGCACAAAAATGCTTTATAAACCTGAGGGAAGGAAAAAAAAATGGCATCAAAAGAACAAGTCAGGCGCTTTCACAGGTATACAGTACACAAAGATCAGCCAAAACATTAAAACCACCAGCCTGGTAATATGTAGGTCTGCTTTGTGCAGAGATGCCGCTGCTGGCGCCTTCTGCAACGCTGAGCTCGATGCTAAACCCACGTGAATGCCAGCCAAACATTGCACTGTAACCAAATGTTCACTTCAGCCAGCACAGTGGTTTTAATGTTGAGGCTCTACGGTGCGTAATAGACGCATACAGATAGAGGATTCTGAGTTTAATATATGCACTCATATATGGATAGCTAGTGCACAAGAGAAAAGCTAAATAGTAGCACTATCATTTTACAGGAGGCAGGGTGGCTACAAGGCCACTTCACTGGTGATTGTCAAGAAGAAAATAGAAAAAAAGAGTCCCATGGTGTAGATACACAAATAATAAACAGCACAAGTGCTAAAGTACTACTTTGAAAAAAATAACAGTGATCCCTTGTTTTCAACATTTCACAATGCAGACAAAAAAAATGCAGCAATCTTAAAAAACAACAACAACAACAATAATAATAACAATAACAATATGGAATGTTTTCCCTCATGATTACCAGGAATAGGATGGACTGACATCTTCAGGCACTTCAGAAGAAATATACAGCAGAGGTAAACATTAGTGCAAAGCCACTTTTAAGGCAAAGGAATGCTTCAGCACGTGATTGCATAAAGACACAAAACTAAAAAACGTAGGAGAAAGTGAGAGCAAAAGGCAGAGACGAAGGGCACAGTGTGGTGATAAGATAATCGCTTCCAGGACACTGGAGCTGAAGTGCAAGCAGAGAAAGTGTCTGCAGGCAGTGCAGAGAGGCCAGAGATTCCAGTGCATGTCTGTCTTTGGTGTTGGTTTAACAAAGGGCTACACAGAATGACAATAAGGCGAAATGATCAGATTTCAAAGCTGAGAAGGTAAACTGCTGTTTCCTGTCAGCGCTGTGAGAAAGCACTGATCTGTACTTATGATCTAAAATAATATTCTACATCAAAAGTCCCTTTGTTTTTAAATCAGCATTGTCATAGCAAAGTGCAGCCCTGTTATTGGTCCTGAGTCAGTGGAGTGTACAGGCATCTGTGTGTTCGATAGAAAGTGGGCACCTGTTATTTGTATTGGTCAGAGCTAATCAGAGGCATAAGCTGTGGAGTTTTTGGTCCTGGGTGCGACTTTTTCTCGGGCATCTCCGGCGCACCTTTTCTCCCTATGGCCACCTCGGCAGCGGCAGCGGCCTGCCGCTCGCACAGACTCCCCAGCAGCTGAGCCGTTTTGAAGACTGACGCATGACCGGCGGGTTTGAGAGACTGGACCTTTTGCAGGTTCTGGAGCGTGCGTAGCATCTCAGCCGACACGATAGGCAGATGCTGTTCCTGGATCAAACTGGAGCTGGTGGGACGCAGGACGGTGTCGCGCTGAGCTGAGGGCCTGGGAGCGGGCCTGGTGCGCTGTGAAGCGGGAGCGCGGCCGGAGACAGGGGAGGATTTCTTTGGCGGTGGCTGAGAATCTTCCTGCTCCTCTGCTGAATGGTCACTAGACGATACGGTGCTGTCAGAGTCGTCGCTCAAGCCTTCGTCGTTGACGCTGTTGTCATCGTGGTCCTCGTCGTCTTCCTCTTTGGTGCCATCTCCATCGGTGATGTAAATCATGTCTTTGGGGAGAGAGGTGAACTGGTAAACGAGGCGCTGGCCTTCAACCTTATTCAGTATGCCTCTCTGGTAGTAGTATCTGCATGGAAAAAGCAGAAACCGACAGCTTTCAAACCTGCTACAGTTTTTAATTATTCACGTCTCATTTGTAAAATCTCAAATTAAAATGACAAAAAAACCTTTTGTTTTTTGTCAAAAATATTTTTGTCTCTTTATCGATGCATTTTGATCCTGTCTTACTGAATACAGAATACCGTTTTCTTGGTGTACTGTGATTAGGTTCCATACCTGCCCCTTTCTTACTAGCCTAGATTGGATAAACAGTTGCATTTACATACATAAATTAAAAATTAAATGAGCTAAACTGGTTTAAAAATTAAAAAAGGTTAAATTAGTACTATACAGTAAGCTTCCACTTGATTTTATTAAGCTCGACTATTTATTAGACCTGTCATAAAAACAAGAAAACACAAATATTTTGAAATCTGCCAAATGTTTGTTTAAAACTACAAATGATATTGTTACGTGTTAGACAAACAGCAAACTCAATTCACCTTTTTATACCCAAATTTGGGGCAACACACCGGACTTTTCTGAGAAGCCGGGAACGAATCCGGCATACCGCTCAAGCACTAAAACTATTTTTTTATGTTCAGGAATGTAAGTAAATAATCGTTATTTGGCATCTTAATAAAAAAGTAACAACATTGTGCTCTGTTGAAAATTCATGACTAACAACAATTATTGTATTTCAGCATTAAAAATATCATTTTATCACTTTAATGCTTGTGTGTGTGCTCATAGACTAACATTAAAATAATTTTGTTAATTGACAATACTGCTGATTTAGTGGCATTCTAATAAATTTGTTAAACATTGTAAACTGAATGATTACTCCACACTCTTAAATGTGCCAATACTTGTACAAAGCCAAAGCTAGGAAACGTGTTAATGGCTGTTTATGTCTTTGCTTTCAAGTTGTGCTTAATAAACCCCCCCCCCCCCCCCCCCCCCCGAGTTAAAATGTAGGAAAATTAGCATAAATGACATTAAAAGGCACTTTTGACATCTATGATTGTTCATTATTATTATTATTATTATTTTCTTTCAAATTACAGAGAGAGAAATTTCAAAGAACATTACAATTCTATCTGGGAGCTGCCGTGTTGTACCTGAGTGCTCTGCCCATTGTCTCATAATTCATATCTGGTTTGTTTTTGTGTTTGCCCCACAGCCTGGCCACTGCTTTTGAGTTGACCAGCTTGAAGATCCCCGCTTGAGGATTAGTCCATTTGATGTAACGAGGGCAGACTTGTCTATCTTGCAGCAACTCCATCAGGAACTGCCACAGGTAAAGGGTGTTTCCGCCTAAAGCGCGTGAACGAAAAAGAAAAACAACAGATAAGATTTGGGTTAAATCACTTTGGTGAAGACCTACTTTCACAGCACGCTTCCCCAAAACAAGCACAGTTGCATAATTTTACTTGTGCAGAACTTGGTAGGGGTGAGGTGCACACACATTTATATCATTTCAGGTGCAGTCAGGTGACTTGTGCTGTGCCTTTATAGGGAACAGGGTCTTGTTCTGTATGACAATACCTTTGTTGTATTTGTCCTTCTTTACTGTAATATCTGGCGTGGGAGACTCTGCTCTTCGATGTCGAGGTTTCCTGCCTGCACACACAGGCACAAAGTCAGTCACAAACATTTTACCCTCGAAATTCTACCCGTACAAGAAGCTGAGCAGGAAAGTTACTGACTTTTCTTTTTGGACCGCAGCTGCGACGCAGGCTTGTTTCTGTGCAACGACGACCACTCTGACTGATTGACGGTTCCCACAAGCTCCTCCCCCACAACAGGAGTAGTGATGACATCGCCAAGCGATGGTAAGAAGGTCTGCGCTGCAGGGGTTCAGAAACAGATTTGCTAAAAAAAAACAGCAGCACTGTAATGCCTAAAAATAAAATCTTGCACCGAAATAATCAGGAAACAGCATGCTCGAGGTGAGCACAGCTGTGCTTACAGTAGTGTTCCAGGGAGAGGGTGTCAGCGCACTCCATGTTGAGTAACGAGTCAGGAGAGACAAGCGTCTCCATGGTCTCTTCCTCCCCACTTTCACATGGCTCCACTACAAAAAATAACAACCACAAAAAAATGATCAAAGAGTAAAACTTGTTTTTGTTGATGTAAATTTGGAGTGTGTCCAATGCAAATAGTTACAACTATATAACAGTGAGCTACTAAACAGCGTTTGTAAGGTTCTCCTTAGTAACAGCAGATGTAGTTTCTATTTACAAACTATTAGGGTTTTTTTTTCTTATTGTTGGGAGAGGCATCAAAAATGTTATTGAGGTAAAACTAAACAGGCAAAGTTTAGCAACAATTATAATGTTTAGAAAGTGGGCATAAATGAATATGAACATCACAGCATTAAAAACAGACTGGACAGTCCTGTGGTAGAAGTCGATGCATGTGCTTTTGGACACTTGAAACTGTTGTCAGTGAACTCAACTGCTTTCTAGCCACAAAGGTTAAAACCACCATGCATATATATATATATTTATATATATAAAAACCCTCAACATATTAGCAAATTTTAGAAAGGCTTCCGCTCTCTGATTCGAGCTTACTCTTATATTGGGCTTTTTTACTCTAGTAGAGCACTTTATACATACATGCCTCATTCACACATGTATTTTTTCTATGGCGAAGTGCATTCGGTCTAACATTCACACGCATTCATACTTAGCTGGACAGACAACAACTTCAGGTTCAGTATCTTGCACAAGGGTACTTTGGCAACCAGACTGGAGCAGCCAGGAATCAAACTGTCAACCTTCCGATTAGTGGAAAACTACCTTCTGAGCTACAGTCACCTCTGTGACATGACAACAAAAACCAGCACATCTGCAAGGACATCACTAACGCTGAGTCAGATAAACAGGTTTTGAAGGACAACATGATGACTAACAATTTTTGTTTCACCGAGACAATCCAGACAATGTTCTTCACATGTTACAACAGCGTGGATCACTAGTAAAAGAGGGTGGCTGTTAAGCAGGCCCGTCTGCAGTCCAGACCCACCATCCATTAAAACATCTGAATACATTTTAAAATACAACAGAGGCATCAAACTGCTGAAATCCTTTATCAAATTTCCTTTTCCAAACAAATAAAAAAACAACAATAATATTTAGAGTGAATTCTAAACACTCCCAGAATGTTTACAGAGATTTTAATGCATGAGTGACGCTTATATATACTATATATAATAGATGTATATCTATTTTTGAGGGTAAATTATGAAAGACAATATTTCGAACTGCGTAATTCGCATTTGGTTATCCAAAGCTATTTTTTGAGCTGTACTGATGTGAATAATTTTGATGATGTTTATATGTATTTATTCATTTGCTTCCTTTTGCAGGGTAAAATATATTTAATGAGCAGAATGTAGCGTGGGTACATATAAGTACTGCTTATGCTCAAGCCAAGTCATGACTTAGTACACAAAGTTTATAGTTTATATGTGCTGCTTATGTGTGATGGCTGGATAAAAACAAACATCTGGCTTGTTTTTGCTATGCTGATTTCAGTTAAATAGAAAAAGGCTTACGTGACAGCAAATAATTGCACTCTGTTTTACACTTCCCTTCTTTTGGGAATGAAAAAAAAAAAAGAAAAACACACAAATACATTTAATTATTATGCAGATGCTACAAACTCTTCCAGCATTAGTTCACTTTCATTAATGTTCACATCAGTAGCAAATGAAGCCAATTCTATAATTAATTTAAAAAAAAAAAAAACTAGAATAGAAGTCCAAAGAATATTTGCCTCCAAAACACAGCCGGATGGAAGAGCACAGAGTAAGCTGGGATTCTTACAGACAACAAAAGAGCTTAGTGAAGTGCAGCTCTTGAGTAAACTCAATGACACCGAGTCACGGTCACTGACTCCAAGCAGTTTGACCTCAAGTGCTTTCCGTCCAGGTAAATAGCACTGACAGACTCATATTCGGCTGCTTGTTAGCTTCACAACGACACTGTGCTGTCTAACAGCTTACATCTCCCCACGTGCATGTCCTCGAGGCTAAACATGATCAAAAGGGAATCTGCGTGTGTGTGTTTTTTTATGCGCATCTTGTTTGTGTGTGTGATGAGCTGCCCGTGAAGAAGCAGTGAGCTAGAAAACATCTGCTAGCTAACAGCTGTTTTGTCGTGGACTCGAAAACACTTTCTGCCGTCGGGAGAAGCAAACCCACAGCCTGTCACAACAAACCGCCACGTTTAGAGAAACATACGAGATGGGCTGCTGTCCCAAAACGGTTGTAACGTTCAAGTAAAGTGTCTGTAAATTATCCACAAGTGCTGCTGTTACTGTGAGCTAAAGTTAACCGAGCCTCCTCCTCGCCATGCGCCGATTCAGTTGCTCCCTCCAACCTGAACACTGACGGAAATATAACCCGACACGGCGATATCACTTACTTTTCAAATGTTCGTGTGAGGAACAAGCTATAGCATGTGTGCTGTAGCTCGCTTTGACCACGTCTACATCCTAATATGATTCATTTAACTGTTGTTTCCCCCCCAGGAACAAGCCAGGAATGTTTTCTTTTTTTACTTCCTGAATTTCAGCGGAGGGTGGTCCATGTGCGCGAGGGGCAGAACACGCATGTGCAAAGCAAGGCTGGTTTTTTTTTTTCGAAACCGCGAATTACTTTTATTATTTTTAAATAAAATTTGAATAGAAACTTTCGTTTTCTTTTTGTAAAGAAAAATAAAAGAATTGCACCGTGTCGCAGACGACAGGGGATCTTCTATCATGAAATGTGAGCCTGACAGGTAAAGAAAGGCTGAAGTGAGTGCGTATGTGTTAGTGTGCTTGTGTGTGTGTGCTGACCTTTGACCAGCTGCTGGTGATCCTGTGACTGTTCACATGCTAGACCTGTATATGAAAACAGGTGTGAATGTGGAACCTGCTCTACAATCACCGCAGGGCAATCTGTGAGACTCCCCAGCTGCAGGACACAAAAACGGCATGAAATTAGACGACATCAGAAGTTTGCCAGCAATTCCACACAAAGAAGTTCATCGCTGTCTAGCTCTGACTCACCTGTGACATGTTAAAGTGGTCACTAGCAAAGTCAAAGATGAGCTCTGACTGTTGCAGCATGGCTGAATGTCCCAAAGCACGCGTACAAACTCTTAACTGGGCGAGGATAGCATCACAGCGTCCCCTTGAAGTCTGGTAAGAAGTGAAGAGGTCTGATGTGTTGTCGAATCAAGGCAGGTCCCGTTTCTGGAGACAATCCTTCCGATGAACACGCAGATAACTTGTCAGAGAACTTCCCCCTGGATGGGATGAAGCCTGCGTCCTTCCATGCAGCGAGGCTTGGTAGTGGTAGAGTGATGTGAGTGTAATTATTGACCAGAGATGCAGAGGCGTCACAGGAAGCGCTCACCCGCTCACTCTGCACCAGCTCTCAATGAGGAAGTGCTAAACTGTCCTGTGGTCTGACTGAACCTGCCAGAGAAGAACAGAGAGGCACACACAAAAAAATATGTGGGTGAGGTGGGGGAGTTGAAGCAATGGAGTCAAAAACAAATACCATGACCACACCTGCAGACACTAAAATTAGGCTTTGAACAATTTTACTTTTTTGCGCATTGCCAAACATTTATTTATTTATGTGTTTGAAATGTCTCTGGTCTCAGATGCAGAGAAATGAACATCGTAATTTACTTCCCCCCTCTGTCACGTCTCATTCTTTTGCTCTTATCTGTCTTCTAAACTGGGCTAAACCAGCAACAGGAAGGAAGCGTTTGCAGTGAAATGTGTGTCTGCGCTGTGTGTGCGGTGTGAGTCGAGGGGGTTGGTTGGGTGGGTGACAACATCATGTCTTTGCACAATGTTCAGCTTTTGGCTTTCAGGGCCATTTTGTGCACATTCCTCACGACACGTGAAGGGGACGTTTAGCACAAAATTGCAACCCCCCACTCAACTCCTTTACATTACTCCCTCTCATTCTCTCCTGGTTGCTTGTTTTTCTGTCCCTCCTCTTGTATCTGGCCATCACAACATTGTTAATTCCCTTGAATTCCTTTGTCTTCCCTTTGCTTCTAAAGCCACCCCTTCTCTTCAGTCCTCGCTGTTTAATAATTCCCAAGGTTCGGTTAACGTTTAAGCGAATTTAGCAGTACAGCTGCCTCCTCCTCCTGCAAAAATCTACCGTGGGCTCCAAACACTGTTGCCACTCCGTCACTTACCTTCAGCATCATTGTTCTGAAGATCATCCCAACATTTAGGTTTTGTGGCACTGTGACCAAATAGCTTCAAAGATAATCCATTCTAAACATTATAACCCTGTAAATCCTCTGTAACCTAAATAGTATCGCACCTCCTTTTTTTTCTTTTTCCTTTTTAAATAGATGGAGAACGTGTGGGTTTTCTTTGTCTTGGTGTATGCGTGTGAGAGATAGAGGCAAAATATGTTTGGGTCAGTTATCACGCAGGAAGCACAGCTCAGTTAGGAGGCACCGCTTCCTGAGTTCCTGCGCCAAACCACTGCCAGCATGTCTTTGCCAGCAGTGGTCCTCTCATTTTCGATTTCCTGTGATGTTTGCAGCCACTTGGCACTCAATGATTTAGGTGGGACATTAGCAAACTGGGGGATAGTTTACTCCCAAAACCAAGAGAAGTTCAAGAAGAAGTCAGCAAGGAAAAGTAGTCTTTTTTTGTTCATATGTAATATGCATCACTTGATGTTAGGGCTGGAACCAGCAGTTTAGTAACAAAAAATTAATATCACCAGTATCACTCTGTGAATTGTAAAAAACTTTTAGTACTGTGTTTTTTCTACAGTAAATCATACATGCTATGTTGTTGTGGATTTTTAATGACTGTTCCTGAGTTCATTTCAGTTCAATTTAATCCAAGTTTATTCATATAGGACCAAATTACAACAACAGTCACCTCAAGGCACTCTGTCCTGTAATTTAAGGACCCTACAGCATTAGAAAGAAATCCCAACAATCATACAACCCCCTAGTAGCAAGCAATTGGCAACACTGGAAACAAAAAACTCCCTTTTGACAGGAAGAAACCTCTGGCAATGAAGGGCAGCCATCTGGAACAACTGGATGAGGGGAAAGAGAAAAGAGAGCGCAAGAGACAGACTATGGTGGAAAGTGCCAGAGTTTAATAATATTTGAATTATTTGAATGTGTTAATTTTAGATTAAATGCACTCATCTCAGGGTGAGGAAAGAGGTGAGTGAAGAAGAAACGCTCATTACATCAAACCTGTAGGAACCACAAGTAAGGCTGCAGTGTGAGAACAGCGATAATATGATACTTTGAGGTCTGGATTTGACTGCGGTATCCTGTTTTATTATAGTGTTACGTGTTGGCAAAGTTACCAATACAAATTTTGTTATCAGATAGTTTTTTATGCAAACACAATTGCAATAGCATTAAGCCTAATTTCAATATTATCTTAGAAGCTTGCTGTGTCTTTGATCACTGAGCCATCGAATGGTTGCATAGCATGTGCTGTTGACTTGTAAGATGACTTAACAATTACTTTGAACAGACATTTGTAGCACTCGGTGCTATAATTTTATACTGTAAATTAGCAGAATAACAGCGTAACAGTCTAAAATAATGTTATAAATAACATTTCCATCATGTTTAATACCATTTTAAGCAGAATAAATAGAGTTTAATGTCCTATTATGACATATATTAGTAATATAGTTGATGTAAGTTAATGTTTTTTTTGATAATGGACATTTTAGTATGTAATGTAGTTAATGGGGAGTTGAATTAGTCATTCTCTAACATATTTCAAGATGGTTTTATTTTCAAATTATTATTACTATGATTAGTTTTTTTTACTTTTTTTTTTTTTTGCCTTTTGTAGCCAAGCTAAACTGCATAATGAACATAACTAATAGCTTTTATGTACGTCCTAACCTGCAAGTCTGCTCTGGTTATATAGCATGGCAAGTTGCCATGCTTGCGTAGTTCCAGTGAATACAAGTGCAAAGTACAAAACATGAAGACTGCAGCTTGCATTTTCTGTTCTATTGAAGTAAACAAGGCGGTGAAGTTTCACTCGTCACACCCCAACAGAACGCATTAATAGAAACATTTGTCCCTTCCTCTCTTTATTTATTTTTTTTTAGTAGTAGCCACCAGGGCCTTGCCTTTGTGCTGCCACATGTATACGTTCATTGTTACCGTGCCCTGCAGCCTGCAGTCTCTCACAGTATGTTGTGTTCATCAGCACTCTGGTCACATAGGTTCGTCTCTGTGGCCTCTGCACTGGGATCTGAGTCTGTGAAGTGGCTGCCAGGCCCCTAAGGACACTGATAAGCCCCCCGTAACATTCATTCCCCAGTTTACGTGCGTGTGTGCATGAGAGAGAGTGAGAGACTGAGATAGAAAGCGCGCGGGTGTGTTTGACAGAAAGGAGCAGTGTTATATATATGTGTGTGCGTGAACTAGGCCAGGCTGATAACAGCATGGTAAGAGAGGGAGCAGCTGATAAGCCCCTCTTGTTGCTTGGGGTAACCAGGCCTTGTTAAATGAACGCAGTAAAATATGGTCTGCCAGAGAACAGCAGAGGTGGTCGCAATACTGTTTTTACAACCTCCCTCGCGTGCAAACATGTGAGTGGTTTAGCCGTCACTGAAAGTAAATCATTGGAAAGGTATTTCTTTCTTTCTTTCTTTCTTTCTTTCTTTCTTTCTTTCTTTCTTTCTTTCTTTCTTTCTTTTAATCTACATTTTCTGGCACAGCATTTATAGAGAGTCAAACAGCCTCGCTCAAAACCCTACACTCTCTGAAAAGTACTTTCACTTTCTCTTCAGCACATGTCATGCAGCATACAGTCATACACCCAAACGTCTTCTAACATCTTCTTTTGTTATATTTAGTTCTTTTTTTCTTTTGGTCTTCTTTCTGTGTCTCCTTTCTATACTAGAAAGTAGTAGGCCTGTTGTATGGAATAAGAAGCAGTCTGCTTACCTTTGTGTTTACAGCTCGTGCCTGTATGTGACAGAGCAGCAGCTGCCTGCAAGATCCAAGAGGGAAACGGAAATTGTTCTCATTACTTTTGGCAAACACAGAACCTTCATCTGCTTACAGGCGTGGGATCAGTTCCCTCCTGTCAGTGTCTAGCCACCAGAGAGAGTGCGTCACGCAGACGTGAGATCACAGATCAGCGTAGATCATGGTGATTTTTTTTCTTCTTCTTTTTCTAGTCGTTGTCAGTTCACGCTTCCTCTTTTCTTTTTTCCAGAGAACTGAGCACCCTCCCCCCCCCTCACCCCCAAACACACGCACCCCTCCCTCCCCTCCCATGCTGCGAGATCTCATTGGTTTACCTGTGTTGTGAGTCAAGGTAACCCATAGTGACCATTGTCAGTGCAGAGCAAATGTAAACACGGGTGTATTTGCAATGTAAAGCAGCAGAGAGCCAAGCAACCAATCTGCAACAGCTGTGTGGACGCAGAGGGCATGTGTGTGTGCTGATGATATCACTAAATTTGACCTCAGATTATTATTAGTGTTACCTGTTGCTTTGTGCAGTTAATAATAACATCCCAGTGAAATGTAGTCTGAATAATAGAGTTTTTAAAAAGGGGGTTGTTATAGCTACTCTGACTTTATCCAGTTCCAGACGCTCCCCAGTGGTTGAACTCAGCATCAGCAGCCTTCAAAATAAAAAACCTGATCCACATTTTCATTTCCTTCCCTCCCTTTCTTTTTGTTGATACACAACAACGGCAACAGAGACAGCTTGTACCCTATAAATCTGTGAGTGAGGCTCACCATTGCTGGCAGTGTGTTTTCTCTTGAGGATGGCGGCCTTCTGCACCCAGTCCCACTGCCTGTGCCACTGCTTTCGAGATTGGAGAATGACCCCCCCACCCCACCCCACCCCATTTTACACAGTACAGCTGCCTTCTTTAAATTAATTTTTTTTTTTCACATGTCAGGACATTGTATACCTTTCACAGGGCTGGGTTTGGTTGGACTGATAAGATGGAATAAATCAGGCCTCTCTTTCGTTCCATTATTTCTTTAGTCAGTTTCCCAACTTCTGCAACGGCGGGCAGCTTCGTGAGGAATGTGCTGGTTTGGCTGAAAAACGAGGTGCACTCCCATAATGTTTTTGTAAAGTAGTAGAGCACACGATTTGATTATTACAATATGGGTTTGTGTTTATCTGTGTGAAAGACCGGGGAGAGGGGGGGGGTCATTGTTATTGTCACTGAGTTAATGCACTGAATCTCAAATATTGGGTTCAAGAAATGTTTCCATTGTTTTTGCTTCATTTTTTTGTTTGTTTTTAGGGGTGATGCACATTAGATTTTTAGGATTTTAAACGAGCACGACACCGACTGATTAAAAAAAGAGCATGTTGACATTTTTAACTAAAAATTAGCAAGAAAACCACAGACACATGAGCATGTATGCAGGAATGCAGCCTAAACATGGATATCCTCTGTTTTATTTCAAGCATTGCTCTTAAAATGCAGTGTATACATTACCCACAGTCCAGCTAGACTGCCAATAGTTCATTTAGAGTTTAATGGACATTTTAAGAGGGCTGGATAAGAGGCCATATATTCCTTTTATTTAAAAGGAAGGTTATTTGATCCTCTTGTGGATCATATCAACATTAAATAACAAATGGAGACAGTCATTCACATCTATGGTCCATTTAGAAAAAACAATTAAACTAACACGATTGTTTTTGAGAGGGAGCCGGAGTACTCGGAGAGAAATGTACGGCGACCTTACAAACTTGAAACGGAAACAACCCAGCAGATCTGAACCCAGGGGCGTTTTGCCGTGAGGTGACAGTGCTAACCACACTGTATAGACTCAATTATGGTTTATAAATTGTAGCCCAGTGACCCCAGTATACTATATTTGCAGATTTATCTGATGTGAGCTGCGCACTGACAACTTTCACTTTTCCAGCATTTGGAATCCAACCTGCTCGCCATATGCGTATCTGTGACTGATGAATCGTTCTTTATCATGTACTCTAGCCCCATCACGTTGTCAGACAAGCAAAAAAAAAAAAAAAGAGGGGGGGAAGTGTGTTAACAGTGAGAGACTGTGACACAACGCTTGAATGTCCCCTGATGTAGAATTGAGGAGGAAATAGAAGGAAAGAAAAGCTCCAGAGTCCATGGAACGTCAGTCTGATGAATTCCTTCTGCTGGCCACGTCTGCTCACCTTCTGCCGCGTCTTCTGTTGCTCGGCATGCTTGTGTTGTCTATGCATGTGCTCAAGTGTGTGACATGTGAAAGTGACTGATGAGTTGCGTTTTTGCGTCATTTATCAGCCATTCCTTGAAGTGCAAAGTCAGTGATGTGCGACCAAAAGAGATATCAAAAAGTGCAGAAAGCATTTTTTTGTTTGTTTTTATGCACGTGCTTACTCACATATCTTCGTTTTATGTTCTTGCAGCCAGCATGGGGGTCTCGGTTTGCACTTGGTTTAACATTTTTCCCTTGAAGTACTTCCATGGCTCCAACTGCACACACGTTTTCACACTCACAACAAAAGCATATTTTCTTTGTTCTGCCCAAATGTTTGCAGAATCTGTACCAGACTGAAAGCTCTCCTCCCTGTGCTATAAATCCTGAATAAATTTTAGATGACTAAGAAGGAGGCCAGCAAGACATATACATCAAGAAGTGTGAATACACCTTTAAATTATTAGACATCTGTCAGAAGCTGTGTTTGACAGCTCTGGATGAAAATGCCTATATGGGTTCAAAAGCTTGAAAAGTGCCAAGCAGTGATGTTTGCCATAATCTCAGGCCAGAATTTGCCAAAAAACTTCTCTTCTCAAACATTTGAAAGTGAAGTCAAAACATCATGATCATATAAATGCTCCTAATTGTTTCTGAATGCAGTTCGCTGGCGCAGTCTTGCTGAACATGCTGTGTAAATATGCACAACGGAGAATGGAATTGGGTAGAAAAATGCAAAAGAATGTTTGGAGGGGGGAAAAAAGAACAGAGACGGACCAGATCAGATTTATTCGCAACCCAGCCCTTGAGAGCCAGACTCGAAACAATAAAGTCTGCAATCCAATAGACTGTGGAGAGAAAAGGAGAAACTGCACTGGTATTGTAGGTTTGATTATGATTATTTGGTGTCCACATTTACTCTGTATATGTGTGAACGTATTTCAAGAAGCTGTCTTTCTTGAGAATAAAGACGTTTAAGAATTTGCACGGAGGAACAACCACCTTGGCCTCATCTAATGGTTTAAAACAATCTGTCTTACAAACAAACACAACCACATTTATGTTGTCTGATCAACCTGTATAGATAGAATATTATAAAACCTCTGGATCTGAAAAGTAAAACCACTATTTTAAAGCAGTCTTTCTCATAGCCAGTTGACGCTACTCAGTGTACAAAGAAAATAACCCCAATTCTTACTTTACAGTTGCAATTCTTATTGCAAATTATGCACACATTTAGAGTGAAGAACATGATAAATCCTGATACACCTTAAAGCCATACTGTTTAGAAAAGATGGATGTAGTCCCCGTGACATCATCCATCTACGGCTAATGATGTCATCTTTAAGTCTAACGTCATTAGCCGTTTCCGGGTCCAAACTTCGCTTCAGGTCCCAAAGTCAAACGAACACTGTGGCATCACAAACTGTCTAAATTATTTTATCATTAATAAAATGATCAGGGTTGCTGCTCTACCAGGATGCCATCCACGAAAACAGAATTTATGAAATCTAATGGAGTTAGAAGTTAGCAAGAAGTTAGCTCGCTAGTTTCTACCTAAAGATGATATACCATGTTCTGACTCAGGGATTTCTGAAAAAATTAAAATGTACTGCTCTGCTATCACTTCCAACATAAGTAAAGACAAGAAACTAAATAGCAGTGACATTTGTGGGGTTACTGATGTTGGGCTATGATGATGTGCTATGTGGTGGCTAGCTACACAGCTATGGTTAGCATAATAAAACACATTAGCACAGTGAAGCTGGAGGATGAACGTTTTTTTTCCACTCGATAAAAGTTAACATGAGGGTTAGGGACAAATGCAGTTGCATTTTAGGATGCTGTAAACAGATCAAACGTCAGTCAGGAGATGAACTGAGATAAACCATCCACAATACAAGGTTAGTCATTAATTTACTGCTGCATGGGCTGGACTGTAGTTACATCGTAAGGTAAAATGAATAGTGATAATAAAAACTGAAAGAGCTGACAGTGATCACTGCCTTTTTTTTAAGAGCGTGTTCGGATTAAATAGAACAAGATACAATGCATTAAAACATGTTAAAAACACAACACCTTAATAAAGGTAGAGTAGTTTGGACCTGGAAGCAGAGTTCATACGTCATCACTTAAAGACTGGATTGGTTGTAGAGTGTGTCAGGTTTGTTATTTTGACTGTCCCCTCCTTGATGTTTATTTGGATGAGCAAATGGTGGGAAATTATCAGCTAATGCTATTGCTGGCTAGCAGCTTGGTTAGCGAGGTATTTTAAATAAAATGCTAATTTTGGTTAGAGCACAACAGGCTTAAATCAAAAAGTTTCTGGGTAAATTACTGGAGAAAGTTAAAAAACTAAATGGTCATCTCCTTAGTGTGTTATTTTGGAAAACCTATAAAAAGTTATACCTGTTAGTCCTTTAAAATAGCCAGGTCTTATATTACATATAACTTAGGGCCCCAGTTAAAAAAATTTACCTATCTGTAATATCTGTATATATATATATGTATATATATATATATATATATATATATATATATATATACATATATATATATATATATATATATATATACACACACACATAAGACGTTATGGTACAAGGTAAGGAGTATTAGAACTATATTTATGGCACTTCCATAGTAGCTTCATCCCCCCATCCACCCCCAGAAGCTGGAAGCATTTGTAAAAAGCCAACCAGCTAAAAAAGAAAAGCAATACATTACATTAAGCTATAGCTCACCAGGGAATATTCATATAGGCTTTTGTAAAGCTACACCTTTTTAGAACCCTTTTTGTACAAATGTAAAAAACAAAAGAACAATAATGTGAGCTTGAGGTGTGGAAAGGATTCTTTTACCACTGGGCAGTACCAGACTACTTCTAATTTGACACATAAATCTACATTTACAGCTTTTCTTACAGCTTCTTGAACTACCAAAATAAACTTGCCTGGGTCAATAAATGAGTTGATTTTAAACAGTACTTTTGTGCTTTAATTATAGAATATTGGATAAGTAGCTCACTGAACAAAATTCGCTCTGTTATCCAAGTTGTGTAGCAGATTATTTAATTATTTATTTATGTATTATTTATGTACCACTGATCTAGGAGGTGATCAATCACACCAGTAAGAGGGCCAGCATTATCCTAAACCAGATAAATCAGTTTACCCTCTGTTTGAAACAGATAAAAAAGTAATTCAGAGAGGAATGTACTGAATGTGATTATGTTCAGTTAGGGCTAGTTACAGGAGTGGTGGGTTTGATTTGATGTCAAACCACACTGGATTGTTTGAAGACTTGCTGGAGGAACAAAGGCAGAAAGGTTATGGCAGAGAGACAAAACAGGAATGTGCAGAGATAAGGAAGTAAAAAGTATGGGAGAGGACAAAGAAGTAGTAAAAAAGAAGAGAAAAACAGACATAAAAAAGACAGTGATGGCAAGGAGAGTGGATAAAGAAATGAAACAGAGAAAGGGTGGTGAGAGATCAGAGGACAGAGAGCTTCTTTGACAGCTAATGTGACATGCGTGACACTGGTTTAGCCTCAAGCAACATTCCCAGGTCAGAAATGTGTGTGTGTGTTTGTATGTGTGTGTTTGTATGTGTGTGTTTGGGGCAAAGAAGTGGGGAGAAAAACAGAGAGATCACAGTAATGTTCTGTGTTGGCACTCACCATCACATGATGCTGCCTGCTGTCACACTTAAATCGAGGCCACATGCTCAAACACCCTCCCACACACACTAGCACACACACACTCCCACACACACAGAATACACCATACACTTAAGCCAACAGCAGGCAGACCTAAAAAGAAATCTTTAAAAATTAATATAAAAATAATTTACTGTTTTCTTTTTGTAATATAGTCATGATTTTATGTGTTATATTTATTGAAAAAAGAAACCCTACATCAAAGGTAAGGAGTCAAATTAAGATAATCAGGCACTAATATAATGACAAAATGCATAAAGCCTCAGGAACAGGCCAAGTATGGAACAATATGATACAATAGCTGACGGTATCACAGCTGAAGTCACACAGCGTCAGTAGTTTTGTTGCTAGTGAGAATACACAAAGAAAATACATTTCAAAGCATTAACAAGTATGCAAAAGCATGTAAAATGCTCATGTACATTCATTTTTACAGAAAAAACATGCAAAATCCCCAAATGGCTGTTTTACAAGATGCATACACTACACAATGCATACACTATCCAGGCTGCAAGCCTGGCAAGCTGTCTTAGCTTATCAACCCTTAACCCCCAATTTTACACAACATAGTTGAACTTTACTCCTGTTCAATTCTCCATTTTTAATGTTATTCATGCCTGTATAAATTTGATACTTCCTATCCAAGAGTGCAGCTTTGGAGGCATGCTGACATTCTTGGACAGAATGAGTGTGGCACTCCATGATAAGTGCTAAGAGTTTCAGGTTGGATTGAGTTGCAGTGAGAGCTGATTTCCGGCGGTATGTAATAGATCTTAAGAGTTTAAGGACACTTCATATTATGCTGTAGATAAAAACAAATGGGTCCCTGTCCTCATTTACGCAGGCATACTTCGATGTTTTTTGGTTGTTTCTCACTTCTGGGCCTCTCCTCAGGCTGTCGAGGACTTGTTGGTCATGCGAGAGTTGCTCTGTTCGGAGCCTCGGTCGCTGACTTTAAGCTTCATGCACGACTGCTTTTCGTCCATTAACATCTCTGTCGTTACGCACCAGGAGCACAGACAGGACTAAAGAAGAAAAGAAACTGTGAGGCTTAGGCTGCGAGAAAAGAGGAAGAGTGTGAACACTGTTCGCACTTTGACAAAATAGTGACTGATTCTTACAGCCTTTTTTTTTTGTTGCAGCCTTAGAAATATTTCATCACTGTAAGAAATAAGCTTATTCTCTTTTTGTTGTATCACTACTACTTTCTTTGTGGTAGAGCTAAAGCCAGCAGCTAGTTAGCTTAGCACAGAAATTTAAGCCTTGTCTAGAAATAGTCCAAGTTAGTAAAAGTTGAGAAAAATTTCTGGGACCAAACACTGAGGCGTCACTGAGAGTTAAAATCACTAAATGCTCTTTCATCTCCATACTACCGTAAAGATGTAGCATGAAGATTAAACTATTTTCAGTAAAAGTTCATACTGAGGATATCTGGTGGGCTGAGACAAACAGCATCATATGGCAGTAAGAAGAGGCCAAAAATGACTATAAATCAGCCTAGGGGTTGATATGTCATCACTTAACTAAGGCTACGTTCACACTGCAGGTCTTAATGCTCAATTCCGATTTTTTGATCAAATCCGATTTTTTTGTCTGCTTGTTCACACTACAAATAAAATGCGACAGCAAACGCGCTCTAGTGTGAACGCTCAAAGCGGCCCGCATGCGCAAAAGAAGATGTCACACACAACGCGCTCTGTTTAGACCCAGACCAAACAGTATTGTTTGACTGATGGCCCTTAATATAAAGACTTCGGACTTCACGTTTCCCAATTTTTGCTTTAAGTTATTTTGTTATTTACATAATAATGTAAATAACCTAATAATTATCCTTATTGCTGTTTTAGAGAGGAGCGGTGCTTCAAAGGATAGTTGCAGATTTCTGTCAGAATCTGCAGATTATACAGTACAAATAAAATGTTCACGTTTCTCCAACGTTGTCTTCCCAACAGTTTCACTAACATCTACACTGGATGGCCAGGAAGCGTTCGTGATGTCTTCTTAGGCGCTTCTCTGGAGCTGATAATTGGCGTCTGTCTTGTGTCAGTGACATAAAAGACGGATTTAATGCGACCTGACCATTCAAACAGCAGTTGTTTTCTAAAACATCGGATATGTATCGGATTCAGTACCACATACGAAAGTGACCCAGATCGGATTTGAAAATATCGGATTTGTGCCGTTCACACTGTCATACCATGATCGGATATGGGTATAGGGTAAAAAAAAAAGTCGGATTTGATGCGCTTTCGCCTGCAGTGTGAACGTAGCCTAACAGATGGCTTAATTTTGTGTTGTAAAGACAAAAACCTGTGTCCACACGGGGAGCGATTAGTTCATTGTGCATTGCTTTCGAGCTGATGGTTGATTGGCTATGATGTAGTGATCACTGGTATCACTGGTTTTCCATTAAGTGATAGTACCTGGTATCAGGTACTAAAATGGTACCTGCTCAGATGGAGTTCAAAGCGATCTGACCAGGTACTAAAATGTGACATTGTCAGACTGCATGCCACCGAATGACTGGTCAGTTCTGAGAGAGTCTCGTTCACCGAAATCAAAACTGCCATTTTTGATATCCGACATCGAGGGAATTGATTACAAAAAGCAACTCCCACGAGTCTGACAAAAAGCCACAGATCGAGCAGCAGGTATATTGTTGCCTCGGTGTCCGCCTTTGTTGTAGCGTTCGTGTTATGGGAGGCTCGGCCGCGTTGCTATAATGATAACCATGGTACTAGATTGTAATGGAAAACCAGGTGATCCAAGTTGAGTCCATCTGAGTAGGTACTATTGGAAAAGGGGCTCTGCACACTCATTGGTAGTTGCTTCAGTTGCTTGTCTCTATGTTGAGAATATTTTATTTCGGGACCTGCCTACTTTGAGGTACCAGAATCTTTTTTGCCTTTCGTCACTTCACATTTCGGAAGTCAATGTGAATCACTTCCTGTGTGGATGCAGTTTAACACCAATAAACAAAATACATTTGCACAATACCCATAAAGTAAAGCCTTTTTTGAGTGAGTTACACTTTACCCTGAAGCAGTTCTTGAAGCGCTTGCTGACCATGTAGAGGGCGATGGGGTTGATACAGGAGTTGACAGATGCCATGTTGATGCCAATGTAGTCCAACACCAAAAAGAAACTAAAATATGTCACAGTGGCATATTAGTCTTCCACTTCACACTGTCTTTGGGGCAAGTTTTTATCTACGAAATTATCATGACTTCCCCTCCATACCTGAGCAATTCACACCGGTTTGGATCTTTTTCGTCATAGATGGTGAGCTTCAGGATACGGCTGAGGTGGAGAGGCAGCCAGCACAGAGCAAAGACTAAAACGAGGCAAAACACTGTCTTCGCCACCTCCCTCCGCTGAACACACACAAAAACACATAAATTACAGTTTGGCACTGAAGTAGCTGTGGTGAAACTTAAGCCTTAAAGGAATTAGGCATCATTGGAAACATGTTTTCCCCTCAAAATGTAAAACATTTGTTATCACGAATCAAATTGAATTCAGTAGGAAATGGGAGTTTCAAATTAGGGAGAAAACAGTGCAGAACATTACTTTAATAGCATTGTCTGTTTGTCATCCTATTACATTAGGAAAAATATCACTTTAACTCAACTAAATCTGTCGTCAGCAGTCAACGACAAACAGGCCTAATAAAGTGAGTTTTCACCATCTTACCTGTTTTAAATGGTCGCTGAGCGCAATCTGCACGCCATTCTTCTTCCTCAGCATCTCACAGGTCATCAGGGTGTAGAAAATGGCAGTGCAGGCCAACGGCAGGCAGAAATACACACTGAACAGCCACCAGTCCTTTGCTGATTTATAAAACTGCACAGAGAACATAGCAGGACTTCACTGGATTAGGCACAAACATCTGTGCTGGAAATCTTTAGTTAAAGGTGAAGTATGTCAGAAGCAGATGGAGTTTAATGGTGTGTAACCACGGTCTGACCTGGTTGACTCTAGGGTGTGTTTCAAGTTGCTGTTGACATGCTTTTACAAATCAGTTTATCATAAGGCCCCAGTGGGAGTAAATGTATCATTCTTTTTACATGAAGATAGACGAATGTAATGGCAAATACATTATATTAATCCATTAGCTATTACGCTACACATAATCAACCGCTGTAGTGTTTTCTGTCACGCAAGAGGGGGATGTTCTAATTCTTATGATCCATGACTTTTTTCCTTTTTGACAGTGTTTCATTTCTGGGAACTCTTCCTAACCCCGATCTAGCGGGGAAGCTGTCACAGTCTGATTACGAGTGCTTGTGGTTTTAAGTGTACGTATAAGCGTATGCACACACATGTACACATTCACCTCTGCGTCTGTCCATATAAGTATGTGTTATACGACATACAGCTATGTCAACACATACTATTTTTCTGCACAGCGAACCCCAGGCCTTTAAAAGTCGGTGTGTTACAGCTCACCCTCATGAATTCGGTTTTCTGCACGGGGTGCAGCAAGCAGATCCTCAAATGTTCTCCTTTGTAGTTCATGGTGATCATGTCGAAGGCTATCGCCTCTGGCACAGCCAGGATGATGGATATTATCCAGATGAGCGCTATTTCGATAGCCATCCATTTTGGAACTCCGATCCCTTTGATACGGCTCCATGAGGCCACGGCACGATACCTGGAAGATGTGTGACATGTGGAGTTAGTTAGTTAATGTACTTAGTCGCATTTTTATTGAGAGGCAGCTCATAAGATGGCTATCACTGGTATATTTACATGGTGACTACATTGTACAATAAAGCAATTATAAAATATATATATTACTCATCTGTTTAAAATGTATTTATTCTTAAAGTTTTGCATTAGAAGTGCATGACTCATGCAGCTAGAGCCACTTGCTACCTGTTAGCCTTACCTCAGGTAGGTCCACCACTAAACTGGGTCTCTCAACCACGTTTTTAGTGTTGGCATTTTTAACAGAAATACAGTGGCTTCCTGTGTAGTTAGGTGATCTACCCATTAGGTCTGTGCTTAGCACTGTCTGTATCTGTATGACACACAAATATGTTTGCAGCTTGCTCAAATTAACTTGCTTACTTGTAATGGCAAAAATGCTAAACCCGAGGCTTCCAAACAGTAGTCAAGAAACCATCGCCATGGTGACTACGATACAGTGTGACATAAGTTACTGTTTTAATTCTTTCGCTTTTGCAATTTAAAAGAAAAATTGTGGATTTATCACCAAGGTGTCTTTCATACACTTTTTTTTGTTTTGGTTTATTTGCAGCCTTTTTATGTTCACCGTTCAATGATGGCATTAACAAAATGTCAGTTTACTAATTCATCAAAGTTGACAGCAGCCAGTGGGAACAAGAGCAAAATTGAGGATACAAAGTCACTGCTTTTTAATTGCAGTTGCAGCATTGAAAAAAAACAAACAAGCAAAGATTGTTGTTCATTTGCCATGGCTTCATGCTTACCTGTCAATACTCAACGCACACAGACTCAGCACTGTAATCCCCACTGAGGATTTCTGCACAAATGGCACCAGCTTGCACAGAGTCACCCCGAATGGCCAATCCTCCGCCAGGAGCTGTATAGAGAGAGAAAGAGTTGATGACAGACTTAAACCATGGTAGGAAAGGAAGCAAATTTACTATCCCCCATTTTTACTCAGCCTCAGGCATCCAGTGCAGGCCAGGCATGTGTGAACCTGAACTTATCGTTCTTTTCTTGCCAGGTTTAACATTTTGGTCTTTTCCTTAAAACCACGAGTCCTGTTGGCCTCGGTTTAAACTCCAGGCACTGTGACCTAGTGAGAACACTTGCAGAGAAGAAGAAAACTCTGCTAAGCATGAAAGATATGGAACCTTTCATGCTGTCTTTGGATGGGTGTCTGGAATGTGATTGAAAACCTATTAAAATCAGATGTGGACATGTTTCTCTCCGTACCACCCCGTCTGTCCTGTCTTTGCTATGGTATGCGGCTGTGACCTGTTGTTTTAACATGCTTGCCCCCTTACCCAAATATACAGACGCTCTTGGTTCTGTCTCTCTCACTCACTCACACAAAAGGAGCCCAACAGATTAAAACATACCAGAGACATAAGGGGATATGGAGGGGCTCAGAATCCAGTAAGGTAATAACATTTTGAAAATTATGTGGAAGCCTGCTTTTACAAGCATGTGTGTGTATGTGTGCTCATGAATTTAATTGGAATATTTGAGTACTTGTCTGGGATGCAGCTAAATATTTGTGCATGACCTCACAAAGTTACAGTTAAGTAAAAAGAATATTAAGCAGCTCATGCTTTCCTATGACTTAAGTACTGTTCCTATGCTATTCTGCAGTTTTTCTCACCTTATAAACATTAATGGGAATGGCGATGATGATATGCAGCAGGTCTCCAAGTGCCAGGCTGCCGATCAGTATATTTGGCCCGTTATGCATACACTTATTCTTATAGATGATCCTCAGAAGAGTGGAATTCCCAATAATACCGACAACGAAAACCAGGCAGGACACCACTGTGTTGATGTACTTGAAAGTGTCTCGGATTTCTGTGGGTCCGGTGCACATGGGTGGCAGGCGGCGGTGGGGCATGGTGCTGTTGGGCCGCACCGCACCCTGCACATCTCGTTCCACGAGCCCTAGTTTCTGGGTAACGGTGAGAGGCTCCTGGGGCACTTGTTTCTTTGGCTCCAGCTGTCCACTGGCCACAAGTATGTGGACTGCCAAAGCGAGTAACTCCAAGCAGAGGAGATGAGTCCTCATCCTTTGATTTTGACTGTGGCTGTTATCCAACAAACGGCCTGCAGCTGATCTTCTTTAGAGCTCCTGGAACATAGATTAGAAATACTGTGAACAGGCCTGGTGTTGAACTACAGCAGCAGTTCTTAGACTTTTTCTGGCATTCAGAAGCTGAAAACAGTTTGTACTCCACACCCCTCAAGTTTTTCTTTGATCAGAAATTAATTTTAAAAAATGTGTGTATGTGTGTTTTAAATTCCCCCTAAAAAAACCCCTTAATGAATTAATAATTCAAATCATTTTTACTTCATATTTTTCATCTGGCACCCCAACTTCAGGGGCTCTGCACCCTACCAGTGGGGCCACACCACATTTTGGTAACCACCTCTTAGTATTGTCATAGTAGTATTATAGTCAGCTATTAGTTGAGGAATTCGAAGGTGTTGAAACTTTAACTTTGGCTAAAGGATCATTTTTATTTCCATTTTTTTTTTGAGAGAGAGAATAAGGCAGAGTGTTTTTATTTCAGCTTTCCTTTGTATCTAATGTAGAAGGATGTCAAAGTCCCAGTAGATTCAAAAATGCCTTTAGGTTAGTTTCACTTCTTGTGGAGGTTTGTGCGTTGTTGTACTAAATGTTCAGGGGTAAATTACAAGGCTGTTTTTAGAATTCCTACCCTGAACAAGGAAAATACAACTGTTAGAATATTCAATTAACAACGGATGAGTGAAAGAAGACATAAATACACTAAGGCTGTAGGTTTCTCCCTTTTTATCGATTAAACAGTTAATTTAACACAGTCCCTAAATGAGTCAGTTAATGCTCTCCAGTTGCTCTTGTTAAAGTTCTTACTTACCAAACTCTGAAGTGGGAATTCTCCGATATCTGCGCCTCTTAGTTTAAAGTTCCTCAGTAACTCTCAGGCTCTCAGAACAGAGAACATTTCCTAAAGCAGAGGAATATTGTTCCAACAGTGACAGTTCAGTCATCTCCAACAGCAGCAGTCCTCTCTGTCACTGGGGCCAAAGTTAATGAAAAAACTTACAGTTGTGTGACTCAGTGGCTCCAGTCCGCAGTTCTACTGGTGCTCTCCTCTCCAGTACTGGCTGCTGAGTCTGGGTGTACACAGTCTCAAGAGTCTGCAGGGTTGATCCCTGCCCCCCCCCCCTCCTCCACACCACGCAACCCCCAACCCCTCCTCTTTTTATTTAGAGGAGGGAGTGAGGGAAGATAGGCAGGATGTTCATGTTTTTCATCAAAGTGCACCAGCATTAATGAAAGAAACGTGGTAAAAATCAGTTCACAGGAGTGAACTGTTCACACTGTGGTTTTGTGGTAATTTATGTCTCACAATAAAAAATACATTTATTAGGATTCCTACAGAAGTTCACCATCAAAGCTTTATCTGGCCTGTTTAAACAATTTCCCCTCTAACTGTGCAAGTTATCAATATCTGACATGAAGGTATTTCATTTAATATATGTCCCCAACAGTTATATTCCTGTCATACTATCAGACAGCTAAGAGTCTGCACACAAACTCCAAAAAATGGTTCCATGAGTCTCAAACTTTCACCTGTGAAATTTGTTGAGAACTGCCACAAACGTTTACAAATAATAAAGTAATTTAGTATCCAAAACAAAGTATTTTAGTATCAGTTTGAACTATAAGATCAGTAGTTCTATATTTTAAGTTAAATTGTGTCACATTTAAACACCATCCTGATGGGTCGAGGGTAAAGATGAGATAAAGATGTTGCTAGTAGTCTTTTAAAACCACTGTCTGTATGACACCTTTTGATACCAGTCTTGCCATGTGCCACCATGGGCCAACAAAAAGTACTAAAAATCTGAGATAGAAAAATTCCCAGAGTTCCTGGAGTGGCCACATGAGACCTAAAGCAAGTTGTTCCACATTGACTCGCACATTAAAATGTACAAATGTAGAGTGTTAAAAAGTATTTAGTTCTGACATTGTACCCCTTTCATAATTTTTTTGTGGCTCAGCCGTTTGGATTTTGTTAAAGGATAAAGTTGAAGGTGTGGCTGCTTTGATTGACATGTTTTTGTTGATAGACATACTAGGCCTTACTTCCACTTATACGAGTCACTCAACATGACTCTTGACCTTGTTTATGGTGTTTGTGGCTTTCGGAGCATTTTCATCTAATTACATGTAATTATATGGTAAGTAATGTGACTTGCTGTAAGGCACAGACCGTGTGAGAAGCTTGTGCTCCAGTTTTAGTGGTTGAACCTATTATTTTTTTTTAATTTGTCTGTTTAAGTAGCTACTTATCAGTTATGTGCATCTGTGTGTCGCTCCCACCCAAACCCTCCATCCTATGCTGATATCAGCGCATTTGCACCGACTGTTTTTGCTTTTTCTCTTTAACAAGTATAAACATGTTATGTCACTCCTCCACTTCTTTATTCATTTCTAAAAAAAAAAAACCTGATCTGGTTAAATATTGATTCAGTGATACTCTGTGTGAAGTGAACATGAGAGTAACTGACAATTATTGGATAAGTCTCAATTTTTAAGATGTTAGAGGGACCGTGGTAAATAGAAAATACACTCACTTTCACATATCCTTAGTTGGTATGCTGAATGTTAAAGTTCATGACAAAATTCTTGTTTGGAAAGGTTGCAGAGAGAAAGCCTCTAAAAAAGTGTTACATTTGAATAAAAACACAAAACTTGTAGAACAATTTACTTTGGACAGACGAGGCCAAAGTGGATATTTGGCCACAATGCACAGTGGCACGTTTTGTGAAAACTAGACATAGCATATCAGCACAAGCACCTCATACCATCTGTCAAGCACGGTGGTGGAGGGCTGATGATTTGGGTTTCTTTTGCAGCTACAGAACTTGGACATCTTGCAGTCACTGAGTCGACCATGAACTGCTTGGTATACCAAAGTGTTCTAGGGTCAAATGTGAGGCCGTGTGTTTAACAGCCAAAGCTTAGCCCAATTTTGGTCTTGCCACAGTTAATGAGTTTGAAAACAGCTGTAAATCTAGAACAGAATGACTGAAAAAGACTCATGAATTGTGTTTTTTACACACTAATGTTGCATTTTGGCTTTGTTTTTGTTCAAACTGGCAGAAGAAAAGATCATTTGTTTGTTTTGGGTTTTTTTTGTTTTGTTTTTTTACCGTGACTGGACTTTAGACTTCCCTTCCTTTCCCAGCTCTTGGGCAGAAGTTAAATTAGCCATTAAAAAACAATGAACCATAAAAGACCATTTAAACCCATTACAGGAAAAACATATACAAAGGGAATATTTCTACACTGTATCACACATGTTAGGCTTTATCACTTTTAAGTCATTGAACACTCCGTTCTGTCTCTTTGTGACCTTCTCATGTTGAGCCAAACATAATAAATAAAAGAGTTCTTGTTCTTGCTGTCAGGAGGTTGCCAGCTTATTTTCTAATGGCCATGTGAGGAGGGTTTTCGCATATGCAGTCCCCTGATCACAGTTGGTTAGATACCACAAAGAACACACTCCTGCTCATTCCCAAATTGACTTAGATGAATGTTGTGCTTGCTTGGCTTGCTTTCACAGTTTACCCCACGGTACCACTACCAGGACTCACACAGATTGAGGTTGAGGGAAGAAACTAACAGTTAGGAGGTGGCAGAGCTTGGGTGGTGATAATAAATAAAATAATAAGTGGCATGACTTGTTAACTCTACCTTTGAATAATTAGGGAAACAATGAAATTACTTGTTTAAGTAATATCACAATCTCACAAGTAATGGTAAATGGACTGGTTCTTATATAGCGCTTTTCTACTCTATCTCAGCACTCACAGCGCTTTATAAATTATAAATAATGTCAAGTGAAAAATATTGCATAAATCAGGGGATGCAACAAGTAAACAGGATAAAATAACCAAACGGAGATCACCAGGAGTAGATGAAAATAGTACATTTTCTGCACAGTTGTTTTCATATTCTTACAACTCAGGCTCTAAGTGCTGTATAAACAGATCTCTCTGCACTCTATACATTTGTACTTTTGTAAAAATAATTTAGCGGTTTAAAAAAAACCCAAAGGTTTGATAGGTAACATCAAAAAACTTTCCTATTGATTAATATTATTTAAAATGCTTTCAATTATCCTGGTTATTAGTTTAAATATGCAAATTAGATGCTATTTTGTCAAGCTCCAACTCAACTGCCTCTTATCTTAAGTAGTCTACATAAATACTTCTTTATAGCCTTTTACCCTCAAGCTCGTGTTTTATTGTCTCTTATAGGCTATTAGTAAGAGGTTCTCACCCTCCTTGTCTAACTGTGACTCATGTCCCAATAAACAGATTTACAGCATTTAAAGCAAAGAGCATCTGAATCCTTCCTTTCAGCGGTGTCCGTTTTTTTACGAGAGCGTTCGGCATGTGCTGGTTAGTGTGTGGAGAACTCCTCTCATCTCTCAAAGTGGGTGTCTTTATTTGTCCTCAGGTCCTGTGAGGACAAAGGGCCGGGTTGTTTTTGAACAAGCAAAGATTCACTGCCATCAGTGTCAACGTGAGGCCAGCTCACTGAGAACACAACACGACCTCTGAGCATGCTCTGTTAGATGCAGGACCAACTGATTACCAGCTGAAATATGTTTGTATGTGTCTCAGTGTGTCCTTATCCAAGAGGCTCAGAAAAGGCCAATTGGGCTTTGCTCTGAAGCCTTGCACACTATGTGATGGGTTTATAAAGAGTCATTATTTGCTACTTTATTAGAGCTATATTTGAAGCTCGATTCATCCACCAATTGTTTGTTTGTATTGAATATGCAATAATGCAGAAGCTGCGATGTTGGACGTGTTTTACCTGCACTGCATTATTTGGGTTACTTCATACTCTCTTGACCTCATCTAATCATATAAAAAAAGATGCTCTGTGTAAGAGAAACAGTGATTAATAATAACTAATGATTAAATAAAGTGGTGGATAAACATTTGAAACGTTTACAAGGGAATGGTTTAAAATTAGGAGCTTCACTGGAAGCTGTTAAGAGTTCAACAAGGACGTGACGTTGTTCAAAATTAAATCCAGTATGTTTTTAAAATTTTCGTGGTCATAGTCATGCCACTTTTTGGTTCCACACTGTAGATTTCGATTGGTCGCATTAGAGGAGATAACAAAGCAAACATACCGGACAACTGAAAGATAATAAAGAGAAAACAAACTTCAGTGAGCCTGATCTGCTCAGCCAGTTTCTTTCTGGCTTGCGGGCTCTAATGGCAAAAGCACGGTCACCTTTAAAATTAGGCAATGACTTTCTAAAAGCCAAAAGGATTCCAGCTGAGGAACTGAGGCTGCAAATGTGCTCATATGGGTTCCACATTTCTGCTATGTAGCTCGGGGCCAGACCCAGATATGTTTTAAAAATATTCAGCAGAATCCTAAAATCATCTCTAAACCTTACAGGAATGAATGAACCAATTGGGGTGATTAGGTGCCCTCTGCTAAATCTGCAAACAAGCCTATTGGTATTCTTATGGACTGTCATTGGATAGAGTGACCTTTCTGTATTTCAGAAGAGACAACTCTTGAGAAAATAAATACATAACTTTTTCCAGTTTGGTTTTTAAGTTAAAGAAATTTAAGAACTTTGGCAAATCATCTAGTTAACAGAGATTGTCAACTTCTTACCACCAGATGTAATACGAGTTATTGATTTGGACATGTCCTCACCATTCCTAGTAAATTCTACATGCTTGTGCAGTGGTGCACATTTTCACACAGTCTATCCTTGGACACATTCATGAAGTGGTACTCAATTGGACAAACTAAATAGTGGCAAATATAAAGACAAACAGTGGGAACTCAAGACCAGACTCAAGACTGAGTATTAAACAGGAAGTTGCAGATTTTTTTGTGTATTCCTAATACAGCTATTAGGTATAGGGTTAGGGTTTTAAGACACTACTTGACCATTTAACATGCATTTGTAATGCTTATGATGATATTATCCTCAGTGTTTCCCTACAATTCCAAACCTCTGTCTTGTTTTTGTGTTGGTTTCACTTCCTGTTTTATTTTGATAACCACTTTTTCTTGTGGATCTATTGGACTTTTATTTGGGTTTGTTCACTTCTTAATTCCCTGTGTCTACCCTATATGTATTCCTGGCTGTTGCTCAGATAGTAAAGCGGGTCATCTGCAAATCAGATGTTCAGTAGATTGATCCCCAGCTCCTGTGGACCACATGATAAAGTATCCTTGGTCCATGGATACAGTAGAGTTGAGTTGCCCAGAGTTGCCTCCGATGCAACCACTCCAGTATTAGTGTGCATGTGAATATTAGAAAATGCTTAGGCATAGGTCTGTATGAAGGTTTTTGTGCATGAGTGAATGAGACTTCTAGAAAGAAAGCACTTTTAGTGCTCAGTTGAGTAGGAAAGCGCTTTTCGACGCTAGTGCATCTGCCATATACCCTTTCTCCTTTGTCCATTAACCGTGCTCATATTTTCTGGTTCACTCGTCTTGCTTGTTTCAGATCCCTGTTTTGTGTTTTCTTTCTTTCTTTTACTGGACTTTTGAAACAGCCCAAAAAAGGATCTCTGTTTTTGTTCATTTTTTGTCACCCTCCATGTCCTGCTTTTATGTCCTCCTCTCTATGCTGACAGTTCACTTTAGTTGAAGCATACAAACACATTTTATGGCTAAGCTGTCATAGGAGCTGTCACCCAATGTTTGGCACATTTTATCATGTATACTAAAAAATACATCAGTTACAAAACCCTCCCTGTCTCTCACAGGGATCCTGCTTGAAAAGGCCAGCACATATATTGCAATTTGAAGGTTGTCCCACATTGATAGGACTCAGCACAGTTATATCTCTCATTAGAGAATCGCCTGTTACAAAATGTCTCCTATGTTTCCTTTCTCTCTTTGTCCTGCTTGTATTTTATCTGATGCATCTTTTCTCTCTCTCACTGCTCTGTCTTCTCTCCAGGCTTTTTCTCTGTGCTTCACGCCCTCTAACCATCTCCAGGGTTTGATTTTCCCCTCTGTTCTGAAACATAAAGGAGACACTGTGCCCCTCTAACACTCCTCACATCAACTAGGCACCAGTGAAATGACTAAACCGCTGCCCTCAGGCTAGCCAGGACACAGTACATTTGCACATCTGTATATTTATGTTATTGCATCTGCATGTGTGCGTGTTTAGTCTCCTTAAGGCCATCTTCCTCTCTGCCTTTCCCTCTTTAATGATCCTCTTAGACATCAGCACAACACCTATGTATGTGACTGTTGTCTAAAGGTCTTATTCATGAGCAGCAGAACACACCGCTAACAGAGAGAAAACCCACTCGTTTTCTACAAGCACCACACACACATAGATGAATAGAGGATTCACTGGGGAGACTGTGAGAGAAAAAGGCTTATAAGGTTCATGGATCCATTTTTTTGTTGTCCACTCTGGATAGTGATTAACAATAATCAACAATTCTGAGATTAACAATGACTGGACCAGTACAGTTAGGATGAACAAGGATTGGATCTGAACTGAATATTTATTTTTTGACAGCGGAATAAATTCTGACAGAAGTTACTAGAGCTAATAGAGTAATTCCTGAGATTCCTCAGGTAGAATTGAGCGTACTCCCAAAACTGAGATGTTATTAACTGGCGCGCTGCAGCCACTTAACAGCTGCTTTCACCTTCTCTTAGTCAGCTTTTACCTGCCCACTCCTGATGATATAACCCATTAAGCTCACAAGGACACATGAAACTGGCACTTCTCTGCTTTTACAAATAATTTGTGCTTTAAAAGTTTCCATGGTGCCTGTTTTACAGAAAAAACAGGATGTCAGCTATATCTGTCCAGCTATACAAAAACAAACCAGCTTAGCCATCACAGAGTACTGACAACAGAAACACAGCAAGGTGCATTAGGCTACGTTCACACTGCAGGCGAAAGTGCATCAAATCCGATTTTTTTGACCCTATGCGACCCATATCCGATCATGCTATGACAGTGTGAACGGCACAAATCCGATATTTCCAAATCCGATCTGGGTCACTTTCGTATGTGGTACTGAATCCGATACATATCCGATGTTTTAGAAAGCGACTGCAGTTTGAACGGTCATGTCGCATTAAATCCGTCTTTTACGTCACCGACACAAGTCAGACGCCAATTATCAGTGCCCGAGAAGACATCGCGAACGCTTCCTGGCCATCCCGTGTAGATATCAGTGAAACTGTTGGGAAGACAACGTTGGAGAAACGTGAACATTTTATTTGTACTGTATAATCTGCAGATTCTGACAGAAATCTGCAACTATCCTTTGAAGCACCGCTCCTCTAAAACAGCAATAAGGATAATTATTAGGTTATCTACATTATTATATAAATAACAAAATAACTTAAAGCAAAAATTGGGAAACGTAAAGTCCGAAGTCTTTATATTAAGGGCCATCAGTCAAACAATATCTACGGGTCTAAACAGAGCGCGTTGTGTGTGACATCTTCTTTTGCGCATGCGGGCCGCCTTGAGCGTTCACACTAGAGATCGTTTGCTGTTGCATTTTATTTGCAGTGTGAACGAGCAGACAAAAAAATCAGATTTGATCAAAAAATCGGAATTGAGCATTAAGACCTGCAGTGTGAACGTAGCATTAGTTAATCCGAAGGGAATTACCAGATAATCAAAGTGTCTGAATGATTTGTTGATGGAATTTTTCTATTTGTTGTTCTCTCTGATTCCTACCAGGCATTGTGCAGATTCAACTTGGAGAAGACAGTGGCATCCTGCGCAGGTTCAGAAGCAGAATTAATGGCAAGCAAAGGGGATTTACTTTTGATAGTGATGCTATTTAACTCATGGTAGTCAATGTATGGGTAAAGTGTCTTGTCTTTCTTTTAAAAAAAAAAAAAACCCTGGGAAAAGATGGCCGAATGATTCTAAATGAATGATATTCTAAGGAGCTTGGAAAGAAAAACGTCTGGACTCCTTTAAGTTTCTTGAAGATGTTTCACCTCTCATCCGAGAAGCTTCTTCAGTCTTCAAGAAACTTAAAGAAGTCCAGACGCTTTTCTTTCCAGGCTGCTTATACTATGATGACCTGGATGACTGAGAACCTTCACAGACGATTCCGAGATATATTTATACATCACCTCATATTCAGGACATGACAGGTTAGAGCAATTTATGGGAAATGTGGATTGTGGGATCATGCACAGTCATAGGTTGATGTGGTGGCAAGAAGAGACCTCAGTCTTTATGCAAAATCTTGGCTAGATTGCAGTTTTCTAGGGGAACAGAGGTATGTGTGACAAAGTGTACTCCAACCAGTTATATTCCCTTTACCCAATCAATATCAGAGTTATGTTTTATGAGCCATAGGTGACCTAGAACTATCTGTGACGCTTCCGAAACAAATAAATATGTTTTCATATTGGTTAGACAGGATAAGATGGATGGGTTTGGTTTGATGGGTAATCCAGGAAGTTATTTTTCCATTCAAAGCTAATGCATGTAGTGGAATTGGAAGGCTTTCAAGTAAGATTTTTATCCGTGACATGAGATTTGAATCTAGAAAACTTTGCCCATAATCAGTCGAACTCTGTAGCACTATGGTTTCTTAGCTTTGCAGGCATCAGTAGTCTAGGGGATTTGGCTTAGTGGAACCCGCTAGCGCTCATACAAAAACTGGCAGGCATGCACCTTTGGGCAAAGCACTAACCGGTAACCCAAAAGATTGATTCTGTTCATCTGGACGTATCGTTTTCAGTGGGAGAAACAGTCACTCATCCAAGTGACTTCTTCAGTCTCAGCTGACTGTAGGTTTCCCCAACCTTGTAAACAGTACCTTTGCACAATACTTGAACCTAGTCCACTGAATGAACAATGGGCTGTGAGGTCAGTTCCTTGATCATTAATATGCAAACTGTCATGACCATTGATCAGCAACCACTGATCAAAACCCACTGATCAAAGACCACTGATTAATGGCCACGAGTGCCATTCACAGAGAGTTGGGAAATGGCTACAATCACAGCATTGTAAGATGGCGAAAGATGTACCCTTAGGCCCCCTCCTCGATTCAAGGATGGTCTTTCCCTTTTCACGTAAAAGGCCTCCTTGACTCCACGCTCAAACCAGTGTTGTTCCCTGTCCAGCATGTGTACATCCTCATCATTGAAAGAGTGTCCACTGGCCTGTAGGTGTAAATAGACTGCAGAGTCCTGGCCTGACGAGGTAGCTCTTCTGTGTTGTGCCATCCGCTTCACCAGAGGTTGTTTTGTTTCCCCGATGTATAAATCCTGGCAATCCTCCTGGCACATAACAGCGTACACTATGTTTCTCTGTTTGTGTCGGGGGACCCGATCCTTGGGGTGGACCAGTTTTTGGCGCAGCGTGTTTTGGGGTTTAAAAGCCACGGAGACATGGTGTTTAAAAAATGCGTCTCAACTGTTCCGATACTTCTGACACATACGGCATCACTAAGGATTTTTGCTTAGGCAGCGGTTGTCCTTCTCTCCTCGATCAGCTGGCACTTTAGGTGCCTTCCCAGCTTTGACAAATGCCCAGCTGGGATAACCACTTTTACTCAGGGCCTTCCACTCACCAGTATGTCTTCTTTGCTGCTACTTTGCATCTGAACGCATACCTCTGCTGATCTGAATTTGGGTTGGTCTGATGTTCCAGGTGGAATGTGTTTACTTTCTGGTGAAGTTACTCCCAGCCTGCTTCGCCAGGAAGCAGAAGCTGGGAGCATGCTACATGGCATACTGGGAACTGGGAACCATTTTGATCTGAGTCTGAGCCCAGCTTGAAGGGATGAGTCTGTGTCATCCCTAGAAACTAGCTCGTCCTTCATTATAGAGCCACACCTCACAGAGCTTTATCTTCCCATCCAATCACTGTCACCCCTTTGAGATAATGCAGAGTAGTGCTGTCTCTGCCACAGCCTCAGAAGATTATTAGGTGCATCATTGGCATTTTAAGAACGATCAAAAAGTCAATCAAATACTTTCTCAAGCAAAAAGTGCAGTTGGTGTTCTTTTATGAATTATGGCCTGTGCCCACTTCAGAGCCCTAAGTCATAATAATTTAACCATGCAAACGATCTCGACCAAAAACCACGCTAGCAACAGGAACCCCTAACACTTTCCCAACTCACCAGTGTAAACTTCAAGGTGGGGTATAGAGGCTTCTCTGATCAGCAGCAGCTGATTTGGGAAGAGGGAAGAGGATGCAGCAGTGGCAGTATAGGTGTCAGAGCTAGAGGGGTTGATGAGGGTATTAAATGAGTGACTTCCTGATGAGATAGCTCTCAGTTGAGAGATGTTGTTCTGTTCATACCCAAAGAACTTGGTCATGTTTTCCTACTAAAACTCCCTCGTTGATACGTGCTTGCTGTACCCGGTTGATGTCCACTGAGCTTATGGTAGATTATGGTTTGTTTCCACAGTCCCAATTACAGGAGACACTTTGAAGTTCAACATTTTTAATGAATAACTTTGAGTTTGAGACCAGTTACCACTGGTTTTGGGCACAAGTGGGCTTTTTTTTTTGGTACTTGGTTTTGGTTTGGGTAAGTTCTGCTAATTTCCAGATTTCCAAAGGCTTTTTCTGTCACGGTCTGCCGGGGCAAGCCGTGTGGTAATTATTTAGGACCCGGAAGCGGCAGCTCTGGTGCAAACTGAAAACACTCACATAAGACGCAGACCTTCACAATAAAACAGGAAACACACACACGCAAAGACACAGACTAGGAAACGCGGACTTAACACAGGAATAGATGGGCAGAACAGAATACACTAAACAGGAGGAACAACAGAACCAAAATCACTAATAGAAAACACAAAACGCTGGGTCAAAAGGACCCAGGATCATGACATTTTCTCAGTGGTGGGAGAGTGAGACAGGCAAATTGACCAGAAGCCAGGATTGGGGTGAATAGATAAGACAATAGCATATATGCTGTATTCTGAACTGATGTATAAATGAGCAGTGTTGGGGAGTAACGGAATACATGTACCGCCGTTACGTATTTAAAATACAAAATATGAGTAACTGTATTCCGTTACAGTTACCGCTTAAAAAGGTGGTATTTAGAATACAGTTACTTTGTTGAAATAAATGGATTACACGGCGGTACTTTCCTGTTTCATATTGTGGCGGGTCAGGCCTGTTTGGGTTTTGTTTGACAGCTACGTTCTGTTGTTACAGGTGGCAGCGTTACGGTTGTCATGGTTACAGGGTGACGCTCTCTCTCTGCGTGTTTCCTGGGTGAGAGAGGCCTTTTTGTTGTTGTTGTGCTAAGCTAATAGGGAGAATGCTACCGGTATAGCTCTAAAGAATGTAGCATCATGGGCAGTGTAGTCCGTGCTGCAGGGAGAATGGACTGCCATACACGTTATGTGTCTGTGAGCGAGGGAGGGAGAAAAAGGAAAAGTACGAGCTGTCATCGAGCAACAACGGGAGCTGGAAGCATGTAAATATAATAATAACCACTGCAGCCAAGAAGAGTGCCTGACGAGCCCAGTTGTAAGTAAGCTATTAAGACTCGACTGTACACCGTGTTAGTGTTTTCCTCCAAAAACAATAAGTTCCGTTGGAGCAGCCTTTCAACGCCTCTCTCTGTCTCTCGCTAGCAAAGTTGACCCAGACAACAAAGTAAAGCTAGTTTTCGGCTACGAGCCGACACAGAACCCGCCGTATTAGTCAGAGGTCCCTTTACTACGGTTCGGAGCCGCGGACCTTCAGTAACAGTAATAAATCACAGCAATAGTACATTCATGTAGTTGTAAACAGCATGATAATATATTAAGTAATCCAAAGTATTCAGAATACGTTACTCTCATTGAGTAACGTAACGGAATACGTTACAGAATACATTTTGGGGCATGTATTCTGTAATCTGTAATGAAATACATTTTAAAAGTAACCTTCCCAACACTGTAAATGAGTCAGTGGCTTTTTCCTACCCGTGGTGTCATATGGTAGGAAATGTTTTCTTCATTTAAGGGCATAGACAAAATCATCCAATTGATGGAGATTTGGCACTCTTAGCACACATGTCACATTGGGTATTGGTGGGAACATCTTCATACCATCCCTAATGAATTCTACATGCTTGTGGATGTAGATGGTGCACATTTTCACATGGTTACACTCAAAATTGGACAAACAAGAAATGAAAGATGAATGAAAGATCAGTTTGTTAGGGTACCCAGCTGATGACTGAGTTCAACTCTGGTGATTTATGACCTGAACATTTGCATCAGTACCAGATAGCAAAGTCCAAAATGTTTGCTTCTATCCCAATCCTGCTATCAGAAAGTGCTCATGTGCTTATACGGTTTTTGGCTTCCTTCCTTGTGAATATTTGCCCCCTCTTGATGGCCTCTTCCTACCTGGACTACATTGCTTAATCATCCCCGTGTCTATGTATTGTCTTTCCATTTGTTCTTTGTCAGACTGTCTTTTTGTGCTTTGTGCATTCCTGTGTTATGTTTCCTTTCAGACTTTGTTTATTGGAGTTTTGCAACAGCCAAGTAAAGGCTCCTTGTCCTGCTTTTTTGGCCACTGTAAAGGCACTAAAAACTGTTTTTTCACTGTTTGTTTTTTTAGTTACAGTTACAACACCCTCCCTGTCTCTCAGAGGGATCCAGCTTGAAAAGGCCAGCACATATATTGCAATTTGAAGGTTCTCCCACATTGATAGGACTCAGCACAGTTATATCTCTCATTAGAGAATCGCCTGTTACAAAATGTCTCCCATGTTTCCTTTCTCTCTTTGTCCTGCTTGTATTTTATCTGATGCATCTTTTCTCTCTCTCACTGCTCTCTCTTCTCTCCAGGCTTTTTCTCTGTGCTTCACGCCCTCTAACCATCTCCGGGGTTTGATTTTCCCCTCTGTACTGAAACAAAAAGGAGATACTGTGCCCCTCTAACACTCCTCACATCAACTAGGCACCAGTGAAATGACTAAACCGCTGCCCTCAGGCTAGCCAGGATGCATTGCATTTGCACATCTGTGTATCTGTGCTATTGCATCTGCATGTGTGCGTGTTTAGTCTCCTTAAGGCCATCTTCCTCTCTGCCTTTCCCTCTTTAATGATCCTCTTAGAGGTCAGCACAATCTCTTATGTATGTGTCTGTTGTCTAAAGGTCTGAAGCATGAGCAGTAGAACACGCCGCTAACAGAGAGAAAGCCTGCTAGTTTTCTACAAGCACCACACACAGAGAAGAACAGAGGGCTCACTGAATGGCATGCTGCTGTAAAACCTTTCTGATGGAATAACAGTATCTGCTGTTCTTGGAAATATGACAGATTTTCTCCAGCTGATATTAAGGTGCCAAGCAGGAATATTCCACATATTGCACATGAAAAGGGTTCTGCTGGTTGACATCCACGGCTGCTGTGAGTGAACACACAGCACAAAAGCAGAAAACAAACAAGAATTAAGGCTTCGAATAAAAACAGAACATGGTCTACGATAGAAAACACGCCCTCCGCTTTCACATATGTGCATTGTGCTCGTGTGTGTAGCTGTGTGCGCTTTGGATAACATTTAACAGATGTTAAATATCTACGTCTGCATTGATTTATGCTGTCTGGAAGACTTATTCTTTCCACAGCGGTGCACCTTCTTTCCCCACTTGCATCTCTCCTCCACACATGAACTCCCGGCACTTTATATGTTTCTAGAGCCACCCTCTGGGGATTTTCACTATGAAGACATCACACCACCTGCCTTCCTTAGGTGTATATCTTGTTTTCCATTCCCTTTTTTATGTAAAAAAAAGATTAATCTTCACCATCTCTGCTGCTCTCCGTTCTTTCAGCTTTCCCATTCACCTCCTGGGAAAGCTGCTGTGTTTATTTGACGTGTGGCATCAGACTTATCTGTACACAGCAGCAGCAGCTCGAGTGTTTCAGTCTGTTTGGACTTTCACCTTCGATAGAAACACAGTTGCAGCCAGAGCCCTGCAAAAGACAATAACGTATCGTGTGTCAGAGAGTGATAAAGTAGTGAATTAACACATGTGGACCTAACAGCGGGTTAGGTACAAAGGATTCACTGTGAGAGAACGTGACTCAGTAGATCCTCCATCTCACTCTGTCTCGTGCCCTCACAGCAGTTAAACCAGTTTAAGAATAATTATTACAGTACTAGTTAGTTGTTTGTCGACATGCTAGTACTGTAATGATTTAGCCTTTAGACTACATCAGTTAGCTAGGTTCGAAGAAAGAAAACCATCTTGCATAACTGTTGACAACACACTCTGACCCCTTGTCTTGCTAAAAACTGAGCAAGGCTATAGTGATTAATTGAGCTTGAGTAAGCTTTAACTTAAACTGTAGGCTTACCTTATATGTTACAGTATGCCTGCATAGTCTCTCATTCATCCAGGTCATGGTAGACTTACCTGGGATACCTGGGATTCATCACTTTTTGTTTGCAGAACTGAAGAAGAACTTGGATGAGAACTGAAATGTCTTTACATGTTCCTTTTTTTCACCTTCCTTTTTTTGAGCTCTTAAGATCACACGTTACCAATTGATCAGTCTTATCTTGACCGGCTATCAAAGAGGAGTTTAGAATGGGAGGAGGACCCAAAGAGCTTTTGGAGGAAGGGCTAACTCAGAGAGATAGACAACCTTTCACACCCACAGCCAATTTAGACTCACCAGTTAAATCAGCAAACATGTTTTTGGACTGCGGATGAGCATCTGGAGAGCAGTCGCAGAGGTACAGAGAGAACGTGCGATTCCACCCAGACAGGCCTCTCCCTCTGGCTCAAGGATTCAAAGCCTGAACCTTCTTGTTGTGAACCCACGGTGCTAAACATTGCAACCACTGTGCCAGCTCTGTCTGTTCTCAGTTTTATTTCATTTGTCAGTGTTATTCTTACACATTGCATCCTTAATATTGTTCACGTTCAGCTAGCTAGTTCTTAGTCTGTTAATTCTCAACAATGGAGCGACACTGACATGGCAAAAAAAGAAGAAGAATACGCTGCAGGCAGAAATATATACTGTATTCCTCCACATATCTGTCGGTGCTATCCTGACACTCCTCAGGATTCAACTTCACGCCTGGATGAAGAGGAGAGATGGTGAGACTGAGACAGCCTCACAGATGGTAATCTTATGGGACCAAAGAAATACAAACCAAATGTTCGTACATTTTCTGCATTCCTTCTGGGAGAGTTTATTATGCCGAATGCATAAAGTATCAGGAACAGCCTTCTGATATTGATTTTCCTGTGCAAAACCAGCAGTCTCTGCGGTTTAAAAATCTGTTTTTGACCAGTGTTGTTCTCTTTATTTTAGCATCTCGTCCTTTGGGGCAGGTTTAGATTTAAAAAGAGAAATTAGAACAAAAGATGAACTTGGTTGATCTAATCAGTCAAGCGTGTCTATCTCATAATATTGAATATTTTGTTAAAATCACTGATATGTAGGGGGACTCAGCAGCAACTGCTTTCCCAAGAATTAGCTCATTCTAATTCTAATAGCTAATTATTAGGTCATGTTTTTGTTACCTAGCTGAGAGATTTGGAACGAGTAAAAAAAGAGATTCAGGAGGATATTTATGATGAAGGCTGGAGGCAGAGAGCGGGGAGAGTGGCCAAGGGGAGGCTACACGTTTGTGGATCTTGGACTGGCTTTTGCTCACTGCGGAGACCTTTGCAAGGTCAGGGGCTGTTGTACATAAGCCAGGCCAGCCTTCATTCTTGGTGTGCAGTGTTAGCTGGCTTGCTGTGACCTATATTGTTACACTTTCCTAATGTTTTGGACCCAACTGACATATGGCAAGAACAACTTCAATTTGCATTAAATTTCATACACATTCCCCTCAGGATATATTGTAACAATACTTAAGCAATTCATTCACTGCTATCATCACATCAATCGTGGATCTGTCCAGAACTTTCAAATCTGACCAGATTACTTTAAAACTAATTGTATTCCCTCCACTCTTAGCTCTATTTTGTGTTTAGTAGTGATCACAAGATATAAGTGTGCTAAGGTCTAAGGTTTAATATAGCAGGACAGAGTAAAAAAAATAATCTGGTCATTCCAGATTTCTTTACAACTTTGCTTCAGTTCATTGAGGTTTGGGGTACATTTACGCACATCTCTTATAAAGCCTAAAACTGGAAGAGGCTTTATGAGACCAGTTACCACTGGTCAAGGTCAAGGTAGGACCTTGATTATTTTCTCTTTGTATATTTGCTGCTGTTCTTGGGATTATATCCCATTCACCCTGGTTTTAGCTGACAGACCGGAGGCCTCATATTTGACGCTGTGCAAAAGCAAGGTATCCAGCTTCTGTGGCTGCAAAACAAGTCCAAATTATAACCCCTCTACCTCCGTGCTTGACGACTAGTGTGAGGCATTTGTGCTGATATTCTGTGTTTGGTTTTCTCTAAACCTGGCACTGTGCATTATGGTCAAACATGTCCACTTTGGTGTTGTCTGTCCACAGGGCGTTGTTTAAAAAGTCTTTTGCTTAGCTTAGATGAAACTTTCCAAGCCTAAACTGTGCTGACATGTTCACTTTAGTGAGAAGGAGCAATCACAAACAAGCTATACCTGTTAAATCTCTTTCTGGACCTTTTCTGGTCTGGATCTGGGGTAAGATTGCTGTGACATCCACTCCTGCGACTGTCTTGAATGTTTTCAATTTGTGAATAATCTTTGTCATTGTAGAATGATGGACTTCAAATTGTTTGAAAATGGCTCTATAATGCTTCCCAACAGCTGCTTCTCTAAGATCTTTGCTAATATCACTCCTTGGCATTGTGTTAACACACATCTGAATGCTTTTATAGAGGATCGATGAATCAAGTGTATGTGATTTGCAGCGACTTAGTAATTTACTGTCTTAATTTCTATGGAAACAGAAGGTTGTACTTAGTTTTTCACACACTGCTTCTGCAGTATTTAAATAATACAGATGATATTTTATCAATCATGATATGCAAAACCTTCACTGTCAGCACACTAACATTTATATTTAGCTCACTGTGTTTAAAACAACATGTTCTCTAACCTAGAAAAACAAAATAGGTCAAAAGAAAGAATCTTTCATGGGATTTGCTTTTACCAGATTTCACCTTTTTTTTAGTTATAACTTGGATTACAGATCTGGGTGGGGTTGGTTGCAACATGTTACCAACCTGACTCAAACAGATTTGGATAAATTAAGTCTTGTGTACTACTCCATGTGGACTCTGCCGACTGAGAGAGAGAAAGAGTTTTAAGGAGGGTAAAACTTTGTGAGATGCCCATAATTGGTCAGTTGATTTTTGACTACATTTCCTCAAAAAGCAACTAGAGCAGGCAGGTAAACATCAGTGAAAGCTTGGGAACGGTCATGGTTAAAAGAGAGGTTATCAGTTTGATGCTGGAAATAGCCTCCATTGCTACAGTCCAGTGTTTTGTTGACTCCACGATCCACTCTAGCGTCCTCCAGGCTGCTACTTTCTGGCTTCCTGAGTTCATCATAAACCTGACCATGGTGTGATAAGTTACTCGTACAAACTGGAGAACAGTCATAGGTGATGACTGGTTTTGATTTAAATCTTGCTACACACTGGATATTATTTAACTACATATGAATCTATGTCTTATTAGCTGCTCACTTGTTTTTATGTACTTTTTATTTATGTCTGTAGGTTACCACCATCTTTTGATACACGGTCACAAAGCACATCCTGCTTTTCTGAAAATAACATAAATTATGAATTATTATTGCAGACTGCCAAGTTAATACCAACACAGGCAATTTTTTTATTTTTTTATTTTTAGCGTGTCTTTGCCTGCACGTCTGTGGATTCTGTCTTTTGCATGTTAAGAGAACTGGAAATGAAAGTGGGAGAGAAAAAACCCCACTTTGAACTCTGGAATGGCGTCTTAATACCGAGATTAGTGATGCATGCCTCCTATTACAGCTCGTCTGTGTGAGGAGAAAAAAATCTGTGTGTGTGTGTGTGTGTGTGTGCCACAGGTATGATTCATGTTGTTGGGACCTAATTCTGTTAATGCTGTCACAGTACGGGGACACACTGTATCTTCCTTACGAGGGTTAAAAGCATTTCTACTTTTATAAACAGCCTCACTTTAAGGTAAAGACATTTAGCGAGTAGTGATTATGGATGGGGAGTATCGTAATGTCCTCTAAAGTTATGTTACACACTTGTGTGTACGTGTGGTGGTGGTGGTGATGGAAGGGGGTTGAGCTTTACTGCAAATTAACAAGAAGATCATCAACTGTAAAAACATAGATGGGTTTTTAGCTGTGTGTGCTGAATACAAAGCAATAGTAGAAAGGGGGAAAATAGGATAAAAGCCGCCCATTATCATACAGTTACATGCCTTAAAGCACCGTTGTTGTTGTTGTGGTTGTTTTGTTTTTTTAATGAAGTCTCTTTTCTTAATGACGTTTTTGGGGCATGTGAACGTGGAGAAGCATTATATCAATCCAGGGGGTTCATATAGATTGAAAAAGTACAAGATCATTTCCAAGCATGCTTAGGATTAAATGATGAAATATTAATGTGAATCACCCAGCCTTGTTTTAACCTCCCTGTTCTTAATAGCATCCGTACCAGCAGTAGCAGACAGCTTTAAGGACTTGTTTATGTATTATAGCATAGACGCTCCAAGCTGGCAAACACAGTAAAGCAATTAGCTGCTTAATATCCAGATGCCCCCCAAAACACCCCTCTACCACCTCCAAATTGTTAACCGCCAAAAACTAAAGCTACAAGAAGAAGCGGTATTGGGTTTAGATTTATGAGACGGCCAGAAATACACAATTGCTTGCTGACATGTGGTCAAGTTGCTAAAATAGAAATGTCAGTTTAGTGAGATTTATTGAAGGGGGGCCTATGGATGATGTTTATGCACCAAAAGAAAGAAAAAAAAAATCTTGTGCAGAAATACACTCACAAACCCCGCTAACTAGCCGAAGCAGTCCTTCATGTGGCTTCAGCACCCAATCCCTTAAATGTTAACACATCACACACACCATTCATGACAGATGGAACTTTATACGTGTTTGTGTGTGTGAGAGAGAACAAGCACGCAACCTCTTTATAATACACTGGCCCCTCTGTGTGAGCGGAGGTCAGACGGCTAAGCTTGCAAACGAGATGCGCTCCTTGTGTGACTTTAATTGGTGTTGTGACCTTATTGGCAAACAGTTTCAATAAATCCACTTGGTGTGTGTGTGTGTGTCTGTGTCTGTGTGTCTGTGAATGGAGGATTTTAGAGCTGTGCAGTACTTGAAGATGTGAGTTTGTGTCCTTCTGTCTTCTGTCTGCCTTTCTATAGTCCACCGTTTTACAACGGCAATAAGAACGACTGGTTCTTAAGAACGACTGGTTCTTATTGCCTCTTGTTAATCAACACAAATGAGATCTTTTCTTCAATTATCACATGATTGTTCATGTTTTTTGCGGGTTTTTTTTTTTAAGTGCCACATGACTGCTGCCTTTTTACACCAGCGTAATGCATAACGCAAATAAGTAGGTTATCAGGGATGCAATCAGAAAACCCTTCCCCGAGATCACACTGTGGCATGTTCTTTGAAACGCAAGCTTCCTGCCAGACATTGTGTCAGACTGCACCTGTGGAGCTGAAAGAGAGAGGAAGAGACGGCGTGATGGGCCTCTCACCTCAAACAGTCAAACAGTTGCAGCGGCAACAGTGGCGTGATTGTTCCCTCAGCAGATTACTGTGTGATGCGAAGCCTTATGCCTCCAGAAGACATGTGACTCTTATTTGGTTAAGATAGGAGAAGAGTTACATGCCTCATTCTCCTCCTTTTTTTTTCTTCACTGCCTGTGTCTGTCTGTCTGTGTGTGTGTGTGTGTGTGTGTGTGTGTGTGTGTGTGTGTGTGTGTGTGTGTGTGTATGTGTGTGTGTGCGTGTGTGCCATGATTGATCTGTGATCCCCTACAGTGCCTGGCCTACTTCACTCATATGACACAGGGAGGGGAACTCACAATGAGACCAATACAAAGTCAATCATTTTAAAAAATATCTCAGAGAAGGCAAGGAGACGCGTGAAAGTGGCACAAATATTCCCACTTTTGCAATAAAACTAGAGTGAATGGTTTCTTGAGAGTATGCTCTGCTTTATGCACCTTTTCTTGAGAGCCATGTTAATTCATTTGGTGGCTGCTTCTCCACACGGCAGAGATGAGTTTGCACATTTGCTTTCTCTCTCTTTCTCTCTTTTTGCTCCCAAATGGCATCAGACAGATTTAGACTGAAATCCTTAAGCGCATTAAGCAGTGCAAGATTTGACTCTCACTTCAGGTATTAAGGCTGTACAAGCATTAGCACACCGATGAAGACTTTACCTTTGGCTCTTTGCAATCAGCCACAAATATGAGTCAGAAGATACTTCAGCTCATCCGTCTATGCTGGGCTACCTGAGTTCATTTAAGTATCCTAAAAGCCTGCTGGAGGTAAAAACACTATTCCCTCATCTGGTGTTTTGGGTGATGTGGCCAGCACACTGTTGCCAAATCTCCGTTGCTGACTTGGATTGAGATCTGGCAGCCATGAAGGGAAGCACTCGTGATTCAAATCGTTTAATACACCAAAACTAGAACATTTGATCAGCTCGCATGTCAAAAGATGCTGTTTCGTGCCAACTAACCAAAACTCTCTTGATGAGAATCTTCACTATCTTCACTAAATCTTAAATAATATGAAACCGCAATGTGCTAGATACAGACTATTTAAGGGGGAATATCGGGGTAGTATGTGTTCCCTGGACACTACAGCAGCATAAATATCCTACAACGCTATTGCAGGAGCTGTGAACATAGCTCGATGGCGATCAAGGCAGCCGAGCTCTCACTTCAGTGACAATTCAGCTTAGGTGTTTGATGCATGATGTGACTTTGCTATGGATAACATACTTTTTACATTTTGGAATCATTACTTGGGGGATCTCTCAAACAAAGTCAGGTTATCGCAGTAATCCATCTCCAATAGATGCATTTCTGTGGAAGTGACGCCAAGAGCATCTGAAAAGCTACAGCACATAGTGCTGCTTATTTTATTATCTCTGCCAAAGAGGCCATTTGGTTTTGGTTTGCCAGTGTGTGAACACAACAGATCAGAAACTTTTACTTTTCACAAAACTTTGTAGGGGTGTAGAGTTGGGGCCATGTTAGCAATCCATTACAAATTGACTCACATCCACCAAAGTCTTCAAGAACAACGTAATAATTCATTGGTCGAAAATTAACTTGATTCTTACAAGTATGGTGTGCATTGTTAACATAAAGAAGGTACCATAAAAAGATTTCAAATATCATGTCACATTTGACCTTTGAACTTTGAAGGTGAAAGTGATAAAAATGCTAAATAGAACTATGTTTCTCACTGCCATTGTTTGTACTGACAAGCTAGAGGCATATAGGAAATGATTTATGGGGGTTCCAAATAGCACGTTACTTTGGACTTCTGACCTCTTCCTTAAGGTCAAATAAGGTCAAACTTTCATGGATGTCATGAAATTCAAAAAATGTCTATTATCTTTAAATCTTTGCTTAAAATACTGCTGCCTTTGTTTGTACTGGCAACATTTAGGAAATGATCCTGTATACGGGGATTCTAAATATCACATTATAGTTTGCACCCAAATATCATGTCACATTTGACCTCTGACCTCACTTATACATTTAAAATCTTGCCATTCTTTCAGCTTGACCCCAAATCATTACATCTATAAAGAAAGTATCTTGCAAATGAGAAAATAATGAGCTGCCTGGTTAGTTAGAAATATATTGTAGTATAAAATTGAAACATACGGTAAAGTTATTCATGCACAGTTGTTTACAATTCAAACTTCTTATCCATTATTTGCTACACCTAAAAAAACAGTGTTTTTACTGTACTATTTACTACAGTTACAAAGAACAAAGACAACAAAATGAATATATACAAAGCACAATAATATTGCATCAAATAAAATACTTCCCAGAGAAAATCCATATATGTTACCTATTGTCTGGGATTTTAGATGACTGACAAGCTGCTAACAAATATCAAATATAAGCAGTAAAACAGTTTGAGACTCACACAGGAGGCACTAAAAGTGTTAAAAAAGGTAATAATGAAACCAATCAACAAAATCCAACGTTGCAATAACTAAAAAACAAGAACTAAAAACCTCTGTTCATGAAAACTAAAGCAGTTTTAAAACAGATCCCGAGTCTGACAGGCAACGAGTGTCAGGACTTTAAAAAGGAGTTATATGTTCCCCTCTTTGTCAGCCCTCAGGCGTCGGAGGCTGAAATCAGTTGTAACTGATTTATGACTTCTTTGGGCCGACAAGATAGGAGAGCATTACAATAGTCTGGCCTGTTGGATATAAAAGCATGAATTAGTCCTCTCTGTGAAGATCAAAATGTGACTCTGCTTTAACTACTTTTTTTTTTTTTAATGATTAAGAGCAGATTTGGGGAGATCCACAAATGTCACTGATTTCTACGTGCCTGCTGGCTCCGGGTAAGTTCCAGAGAATTAAAACGTGTGGCTCTCCAACCCTTTGAACATCTAAATTAGATTGTAGTTTCATGCCGACTGAGCTGTTCAAAGTTTGGGGAAAGAGCATCAATAAGACCTGTGTCATCAGTACAGGAGTGGAAAGTGGCGTAGAGTCTCCTGAAATCACCCACCCAGGGGAAACAAACACACTGATTCTGTGCTTCGTCTTACAATAAATTAACTCACCTTTCTGAGCAAAACTGGGGAAAATCTCAGTTGAATTTCCACCTCGTTTTCTCTAGATTTTCCAAAATAACACATCATTAGTTAATGAGTGATAAAATCTTTGGCTGTACTGTTTGGATCTACTTGTGATTCAGGTTCTCCTTTTAGTCTCCTCAACTTAACAAGCACCTTAATGACTGAAAATAAGGCATCCATCTAAGGCAGTATTCTTCCTGTTGCTTACATTGATTTTCCTTCTTTTCACATTCAGATTGAGAGTAAATGTTCCACCTGCTGATATTTGCAGGCATCAGGCACCACCAGAAAACCCCAATCTTTCCAGTTTTACCCATTTTCTCACACCACTCTCGAGTCAAATAATGTCAGGACCAATAAGCCTTCGTCTTGTGGCGCATTTGTGTCTCGAGTACTCGGCACAGCGGCTTGACAAGCCGGCTTCATATGGATGCTAATTGGAGCGCAGCAGAGAATCAGGACATGTGTTGCATCCTCTCCTCTCTCCTACCGATCCCTTCTCCTCTTGTCATCTTCTATTCTCTTTCTACGCAGGCTCACCCCCGGCTTCCATGCCAGCTGAGTTCCAATAAAGTTCCCCCCTCCCATATCTCCCCCGTTGACTCCATCTAACATCTCATTCCATCAGTTCATTTTTATTCCCATTCCCCACCTAAGTCTTTCACCTGTCTTTCCCAACTCTTCTCACTTTACCCCCCATTGCCTCCGCCTCTTAAAAAAAATGCCAGAGATAAACAGAAGTGGAGAACAGCAGCTTCACACAGTATGTGGGAGGGCTCTGGTGTCAGCTAGCAATCCCACTAAGGCCACTGGGATACATCAGAGGCCCCTGTGTGTGTGTGTGTAGTGGGGGTTTTTTTGTATGGATTGTGTGTGCTCTGTGGGCATGCTGTGCCTGTGCGCCTGAGGGCAGGGAATTTTAAATCAGGCGTCCAAGGAAACTGATACCGCTGCATATTTGAATATTTATTCCTTATCAGAAACTGGGATATTAATGAGGGAGCTGTGACTGAGCGGGTTACGGAGGGGGAGACAGAGTCTAGCTGTTGGGGACAGGCAGATGGTGTGTTTACACCTCAGCTCCTGTGTCTTAGTGGGAAGAAAGTGCATGAGCTCTGCCTAGTGTTTATGCTTGGGAATTACACAAAGCAGAACAAGTCTGACAAGAGCTCTGTGATGCTGTGATAGCTCTGTTCAGTCCAGTCCGTCCATCCATTCTCCTCCATTTGTCCTTATCAGGGTCACGGGGGGGGGGGGGGGCGGAGCCACATCAATCCAGTCATATTTGTAAACTGTCTAAATTTAGATAGCAGGAAAGCAATAAATTGCTTTATTTACGGGGAAAAATTGCAAAGCAGTGCTTCCCTAGCACACCACAGTAAAGTACATTAGGCTTACCACAACTCAGTCACAGAAAACCTGCATCATACACTGAACGAACTTGGCTTCCTTAAGAACCCGAGCCTGCTTGTGTCTTTCTTTTTGGTCTTCTGGTTCAGCCTGTTGTGGACGTGGATGCCCGGGTACTTGGCATGCTGTTCCAGGATAGACACGTAGCAACACAGTTGTCATCCTCCTTCTGAAGACGATCACCATCTCTGCTCTTATTCACATTCAGCAGCAAAAGATTCCTCCCAGACCACCACAAAATCATCCACTAATGATCTGTATCCCGAATCTGATGCTGTGTTTTTTGGGTTTTTTTGTTTTTAAAAAAGGAAAGATCATGTTTGATTTCAGTTCTGGCCTATAATCAATCATATAATGCTATAAAAAACCAGAAGGTGTAAATAATCGTTTAAAGCTTTTCAGCTCGATTCATCCCCATGACATCAGTAGGCTTTGAACAGGCTATTTGCACATGGGCACAGGTGTGATGAATTTTCTTGTCTAACTCTCTGCAAGAAAGGGAATTTGTATAGTCCCCAAAATGTCAAACTGTTCTTTTGAAAATAGCAGAACACACTAACAGGTCATTTAACTTTTATAAAGACGTCAAGAAGCTTCACAAGTGACATGACTTAACTTCCCCTGACTCTTGAAGCCTTAGAGTGAAAGAAGTCTGCATGCGGAACAAATCTCCCCACGCTTTATCTCCTTTAACATTCACTCTGTTGGCCCGTTCTCATCTTAATGGAACAATGGAGCAGCATTACCAGCGGCTCATCCTTGTGATCCTGTCTCCCTGGGGTTCCAGTCCCCTTCCAGTGGTGTGTGAATGTAGGTCGACCGCGCTGTGATCTAGCGAGCCTGTTGTTTGTTTGGAAAAGGAGTTTCAGTCAATATGGACGGTTGAGTCAGGCACTTGAAGATTTTTATAAAAGTAACAGAAAAAGGAGGCGCCGTTCTCGAATTGTGTCCTTTTGATGATCAAGTCAAAGAAGGTAAGAATCTGTATTTAAAAGGATGACAACACTGGCGAGTAGGTAGTGAACGACTGCCCCTTACAAAGTTTCTTTTAGTATAACCAAAGTTTAAACTAGACAAAACAACATCCATGTTTCATTCATACTTAATGATTATAGGTATTCTTCAGGAATAGTTCTCCAGGCTTCTTGAAGGACATTCAAAGCTCTTCATTGGCTGTTGGCTGCCTTTTAGATGATCCCACGCTGCTTCAGCAATGTTGATATCCGGGCTCTGGGGAGGCCGATCCATGACTGATAGTGTTTTAATGTGTGTTCTTCTATCTAGATGTACTTTTACTGCATTGGCAGTGTGTTTGGGATGATTGTTATGATGAAAAATTAAAACACTTGACAGATGATATTGTACGCTGGATTAAAATCTGATGGAACTTTTCTGTGTTTATAATTTCATTAGTCTTGACCTCTCTCCCGACCAAATTCTGATTCGTCACTCCATAAGACCTGTTGCCACTGGTTTTCAGTCCAGTTCAGCCTTTTCTCCCCGTTTTCCTTTCTGAAGAAAGCCAGCTCTCAGATCTCAGGTCTTTGCTGGATTTTTCTTCCTTTTTGACATTCAGATACTTTCAGTTCATCTGTTGTAGTTCTTTTTCAGAGACTGCTAAATACCACTTCATGTCTGTCACAGTGTGTTATCTTTGAGATTTTTTCCACAGATGCAAACAAAGAAATGGGAACAAATTGTGTGTTTTTGTGAGAAGTGCTTAAAGATACAATTTAAAATAAATTCTTTGCTAAGCTTTCTGCTATGTGTACACAGTAGACTGGTTCATCGCTTGTTATTGCCTTTTCCTTGCTTGAATGATTCATAAGGTCAGTGTTAAGTGGCTCACATTAACATTCCTCTGTAAATGGTCAGGTACAGTAAATGGACTGAAAATGAGTGAAAAAGCAGCCAAGGTCCAAAGAAAACTTTCAACAACCTTTTGCTAAAGACCACAAGTCCATCTCCTTGGAAGCAAAATCTAAAGCAGTGGTTCTTAACCTTGTTGGAGGTACCGAACCCCACCAGTTTCATATGCGCATTCACTGAACCCCTCTTTAGTGAAAAATAAAATATGATTTTTTTCAAATTCAAGACATAGATATGTTTTTTATTGGTGCACAAAATGAGCCGTGCATGTCACGGTGGAGGCTCTGCCGAACCCCTGAGACCGACTCACTGAACCCCTAGGGTTCGATCGAACCCAGGTTAAGAACCACTGATCTAAAGCAATCAGGGGTAACTCAAGACTTTTGCACAATACTATGCACAAATACTTTGAAAGCTTTGTACTGCGCTAACCAAATGCTGGCTCCAGCCCCATATTTACAGACAGCAGAGTGATATTTGTCATCTAATTTCCAGCAAGAAAGCAAAAAAGTGTATTTCCCAAAATGTCAGTTTTTGTTTTCTTTTTTTCTTCTCTTTTCCTGCAGCGGTTTGCTGTAATTTTTCTTTTCTGAAATGTACTCCGAAATTATCTTTGTGGTTTTGCAGGGAAGAATTCCTGAAGAATAAGCTGACATCTTTGCACAATCTATTGTGTTCCTCGGTTCCATAGCCTCACTTTGTCAGCTTGTTCTTCGCGGGCAGGGTATGGCTGTGCAATTTATCAAAATATTTACCACAGCCACGATTTCAAATTACAGAAGGCTGCACTTTTTCCCCCCCTTCAGGGGGGAGATGTTTCAGACATCTCTCTAAGCACAGTATTTTGATGTTATGCCAAATCCGTGACCTGAAAACAATGTGCTTTCAGGATGGAAGTCATTTATTTTTTTCCCTCAAATATAAGCATCAAGACAATACAAGAAAAAAAAAGATTTGTCCCATATCTGAAAAGAAGTGTGAGTAAAAAAGAAATGGCAATAGGCCTGTGATTTCTGTCTTTGTCAGCACAGTGGGGCTTATGAGCACCAGAGTCCTTGCTCTGAATGGATCCTCAGACTACGATAGATTTGTCTCCTTGTCTGCATTTCCATCCACTCGTCCATCTGTGGGTTGCAGCATTTTCATTAGAGAAACGGCTGAAAGAACAAAAAAATAGGCAGAGAAAAAAATAAATGAAAAAAAAAAAGGGCAGGGTGTTTTGGAGCAGCATAGAGCCTTATCCCTCAGACACAAAAGCTCACTCTGATCCCTGGAACACAATAGAGCCGGTACCCCCCCGCACATTTGGGCCAGGCAGCAAATAATACCCATAATGTAGCATGTCTGTGACTGCTGGAATCCCCCGTGGCCATACTTGTCCAGCTTGTACAGGACTGTGCCAGAGATGGCTAAATTGCCAACTTACAGATGCCGAATCCTGGCATCAAGCCACATGTTATTCTCATTTCTGTTTTACACCTCGCCTCATGGATTCTTCTTCTACCTCAATTTGACACGGATTCGAGCCCTAGAGGTCTAATTGTGCTGTGGGTGGATCGCACCCAAGTGTTAAAACCTGTCCTCCTGCCACACTCTACTGCACGGTTTTTGAATCGAGCTATTCCACCCAGCCACGCTCAGGACGCCAGCAGCAAACGCTGCGCTGAGACTCAGTGGCTGAGATGAAGCAGACCCAACAGTATCAGTTCTCACACAAGTAATAAGTCCCGCGGTGGCGCTCCCTAAATAACACAGCGAGGCACAGATCCACGCAGAGACCTGCGCGTTCGCTGCGGCGCCTTCCACTCCCCTGAGCTCCTCAAACAGCTCTGATGAGGGAAAACTGGGGAATTTACCCACAGAAATAAAACAATTACATCTTATATTCCCCCTGAAAAATTCATAACGTTCGCGGGATGCTGCTTGAACACGTTTGAAAGGAACCAGGCGATCCCCGAGAAACACGACTGTGCTAGATTCGTGGCCTCAAAGCGGAGGTTTGGGAATTAAAAAAAAAACAAAAAAAACCCTCATAATAAACAGATACTGGTGTATTCAGTTATGCTGAGGTGAGTGTGTAGCTCCACAGTGCCACACAGTGGTACCAGGGAAGGACAATACTGTGAAAAATCCATGTCCTTTATTTTTAATCATTTCAAATATACATGGAGCATTTACATCAACAAGGTATAACAAAAGTTACACTGGCTTATACTTTGGCAGCAGCAATAGCTCACACACACACGCGTGCACACATAACAGCCAGCGGCATATTCATTCCTCACAATAAAAGCTCACATTTACAGCAAATACAGTATATGGAAATACATTTGGCGTTAATTGTGACTCGCGTGCAGCAGTTTGAGTGCCTTAAAGCATAAACAACGGCACCGCAGCCGGCTCAGCGGGCTGAACCTGGAGCTGATATAATACGTAGGTTTATGTAACTTTTTTTTCTCCAGCAGACCAAATGATAACATAACGGGGAGCACAGTCAACCCTCAGCTGCCTGAGGTCACACTCACCGTCTCCACTTGCTGGCATGAGAGACCACTAATCACCACATATGGACAAGGAGCCGTTTATGTAACTCATTTATTACAGCACACCAGGATTATTCCCGGCTCTTTGCTAAACACCTCAGGGAAAACTCATTGAAATAATTTTACCTTTTCACACACCCGTCTCTTTAAATTTAGAAACACATAAATTAATAATAAAAAAAAACAAAATAAAAAAACCCAAATACAATATTCACATTCAAGTTTGTCACCTCGTGCACACTAAACATCTTTTCGATCTATTCATAAAGGGAGTGATTATGGCGATTGTCAGCTGCTGTCCTTATGCAGCGTAGAGCTCAGACAGCCCCGCATCGCAAACTAAGGCACTCGGTTATAGAGCACTTAAAAAGTGTAGAAGCCTCGTGTTTTCTCTGTGACTTTAGAGCCACCTTTAAGCAAAGTTCCTGGGACTGTTGGTTCCCAGTCAGTAAATCAGGCCACGTGAATCTGAGGGAATTGTATAGCAAATGTAAAGTTGCTTAGCCTGACGTAGCATTTAGATGAGGAAAAGTATGAAATACATGGATCTGTGTGTGTGTGTGTGTGTGTGTGTGTGTGTGTGTGTGTGTGTGTGTGTGTGTGTGTGTTGTGTCCACATTCACCACAGGCTTTACTCCAGACAAGGATCTGGCAAATTCACATTCTGACCCTTCACGCAGGTCTACATGTGCGTTCCCCTTTCCCCCTGCTGGATCCATCAAACTCGCTTTCCCAATCTTGGTCCTTTCAGCTCCTCTTGGAGCGTGCGCTCATACTCATCTCCGCCATGTTGTTCTGCTGATCACACACTGATCTGCTTCAGCTGTTCATAGGTGAGGAAGAACTGAAAATTGGAGTAAAGGAACTTAAGAAAAAAGAGGAGTGGACTTTGTTTTTTTGGTCAGAATGAGTGGCACCACCGAGTCTCTCTTGTTACTCCAATTTCTGCTGCAAAAGGAACTAATCTCATTAGATCTTTCAGGCCTGGTTGGAGCACAGTGAGTATCTGCCAGCCTTTATTTCCCTGTTCAATCACCTTTAATCCAGTCTTAGCCTTTGATAATGTTCACTCTCCACACCTTTCCCTATTTCCATCACATGCAGCTACTTGCCTCTAATCAGTACCAGTCGGGCAGTAGTTTCACAGAGTTACATAAAAGAGTTAGCGAGCGTTTAACAAAGCCTTCCTCAGTGAAACAAAGGCAACGAATACATAAGAGAATTTCCTACAGCTTAGAAGGTGTCGCACCACAGAGGATATCTATCTATCAATCTATATACACAGATCACAACATCTGTGTGGAGTTGGAAAGGATACGATGATGTTCCATGGTCCTAGGCGCAGCCAGTTGGGGAAGAAGCCCTTGTAGAGGGCCATGAAGCCTTCAGAGCGCCACGTCTGAAAGAAGAAAACAAACACTCTTTACTCTCTGATGATCACCCACTCTGCGCATCTATTTACAGGAACTGAAGAATGAGTGAAATTAAGGTCTGATCTGGATATTCAACTTTGCTATGACAGTAATTATGTACCATCAAGAAAAAAAAAAACCCATACATGACCAACTAATGGAAACGTCTAAACTTCGCAGCTGCTGAAAGTCATGAAGATGTCTGCATTTTAAAAAGTATTCCAGTCATTAATTACCACAGCTCAATAAAGATGGGCTTTTGCATGAAAAACCAAACCACTAGATCCTGTACTTCCCAGAATGCTCCTCTCTTTTTGCTTAACTGTCTCCCCTGCACTAATTTTCATCAGGGATCATTTTCTCACATTTTACATGTGATGCACAAAATTAGTTCAGGCCAGTCACAAAGTGACGTTCAGCCTAATTCTCGATCCACTCCAGCTGACAGCCCTGTCGATACTCTCCTACACAATGACAAATCAAATATAAAGTACAGCATTTAAGCTGCTTCACCTTATCCGCAGTTGCTGCACATCTGCAAGCCACTTTGTACCCTACTCCAAATCAGCCTTCATGCTGAGTCTGAATTTCCATATATGTGCATGAATGAAAGGGCGAGAAGGTCCCAGAACAGACACACAGCACCGTATTATTACTGCAGACAGAAATATCAATCTTCCTTTGAAACATCGATCACATTTGTTTTTAGGGCTGAAGAAGCATCTTGGATGAGAGCTGAAATATGTTCACAAGCTTAAAGCAGTCCAAGTGCCTTCTTTTTCAAGACTGTGTCTGTGTTTACATGATGAGAAGACTTGATTCAAAAATCGATGGAGTAACTCTTTACCTAGAGAGCAACAGAATGTAAGCACGTTTCAGGGGTTCTGACTGACCTGCAGCAGACAGTCTAATGTTCCCTGGTACAGCGCTCCTCCTCTCTGGTTCATCATGCGTGTCCGGACCACGTCCACTGGATTTGATGCCAGAGCCCCCGCCAAGCCGCACACAAAGCTGGACCTGTTGACCATAAGGGTAAATGCATTACGTCCCTTAGCCAGATTGCTGGTACTAAAAACAGTCTTTATGGTGGTGTGTACACCACCAGTACAAACAGAAAATATTCTCAGCCTCGTCCAAGTACCCACATGGCATTTGCTGCTATAAAAACAATCACTGAAGTTTTTGGCAGGTACAAACTTGGCGTCGCTGCAGCTCTGAGCAGACATCCTAAAATAACTAAGAGGAATACTGTGAAATGGTTTCCACTGGGAATGCTGAGTAATCTCTACAATACCTGTCTGTATAACAGATATTCTGAGGAAGACATTTTTATTTTAAGGATTTTTATGAAAAACAAAAACAAAAAACCCTTCCTTTCAAACAATGAGCCAAAATCTGTATTCGATCTGTTTTTCTGGCTCGAGTCCACCTGAATGTATTAGAATACGCCTCACTTGCAAGCAATTTCCTGAATGTTATTGCACCACATGACACAATAGCCAAAGAGGAGCCAGTTCAAACTCACAAGAAGTGTGTGTACACGGTGTCCCCCATGTAACCCGACAGGATGAGATGCTTCTTGGTGAGGTCATAGACTGGAAGCTCCACCCCGACCACGATAGCTGCCCTCTGAGCTGTTAGAGAGACACCCTGATAAGGAGAGAGAAAAGGTCAAAGTTGGGTGCCTGTACTATCTCAATGCTGTATATACTGCTGTCATTTTTTAAGCTTCTCTGCACCTTCCACAGTCCTCTGGTCCCCTCCTCCTGGTAGATATTAATGAAATTGCCCATCATACTGCCCTGGATCACATTTCCCTGAGCTTGCATGCGGATCTGGGAGGACAGAAAGAGGTGAATGTTACGAAGTTGAACTTGAAAAGGGCAAGAGTGCACAAACGATGTGTAACGCTGCAAAGCCACCTTAGGGGAGTGTGTTTTTCTTGGGCTTCTATTGGAATTTAAAAGTTTGCTGGAATTGTTTTTGGCAAGCTCAGTACTCAAAAGTATTTTCCCAATCCCCGTTTCCAAGAACCCTCCAGCCCATCCTTGACTTGTTAGCAAATCAGGCCTGGTTTATTTCTTGGCTCAGTGAAAGGCTTGGCATGCGCAGCTAGTACACAATGTGATCAAAACATAATGTTCCCCAACAGCAGACCCGTGTATTACCCTGTTAACCCTTAATAGACTGCAGACAGAAGGTCATATGGCTTACAAGGAGTTTAAAAAAAGCCATGCCTAGCCAGGACACAGTCTGAGCACAGACAAGCACTGGCAGTCCTGCACGCATATCATTTACAGAACACTATGCTAAAACTGTGAGGTTTCACTCTATAAATAACACATAATTGAGGTCACAGGGACACCTTGATGCCCTTCATTCCACTTAACAAAAGTTAAGACTTGGGGAAAAAAAGAAGACATTGCTTCCTCAAGACAGAACAAAAGTGAAAAAGTGAAAAAGCTGCAGTCTGTATCTGCAAAAAATGGCTCCAGGCTTCACCACAGTTCCAAAAACCTGTCAGACATGTCCTACTGCCATCTGATAAAGAGAACACAAGATCCGAAACGACCCTCATGTGTGTAAATAGTTACCTTAAGCACATCAGTAGGGTTGGCGATGGAGGAGGAGATGACACCGGAGAGAATGCCACACAACACATTAGTCAACAGCGTCTCGTCTGAAAGAGAAGAGCGAGTGGGAGGCAGGCTGTAACTGTGAACAAGCTGCGTTTGATATCGGGCAGCAGTCAGTTTTCAGTGTTTCACTGCAGGCGCTGACTGTTACAAAGAGCTCTCAGATGAGGAAAAGTGAGGATACATGTTTAAGTAGGTCACACACGTGTACATCTGTGCCTCATCTGTGACCTTCAAGAGGAATGTGCACATGTTGCCATAAACAGCAGGCTGAGTGTGTGGTTGTGTGTGTGTTTGTTTCAGACAGAGAAAGAGAAACAGAGACTCACCTTCTGGCCTTTCAACCAGTAGCCTCTTAAAGCTCTGGTATGTGCCAATTTTTATGGTCCCGTAGGAGGCCTGCCGCAGCATGGCAGGAGCAATCCTGCAACAAAGGAAGTTTACTTTCATTACCCAGTTCAGCAGTATCTCTGAAGGTTTTTGGCTAATCTAAAACAGAGCTTCTCTTTCGAGAGTAGAGGAAGAGGATTTGATGTGGCTGTCAGCAAAAAAGGAAGTGTAGTGAAAGAGAGGAAGTGTAAAAATTTCTGAACAAACAGAAACACACAAGAAATTTGTTGAACACCTTTGTCAGATCTTAATGCAGTTACGTTTGGGAGCCGAGGCTATGGAGACCCCACGTACAACACTAGCATGCGAGTCCTACTGACCCTGAATACAGAGCTCGGAGCCCCTCCTCTCTTCCGATCCTCATTATAGCGTGCAGCATGCCTCGGTAGCGGATCTCTCGGTACTTGCTATCACCCACCTGACCTTGTACCTGAAGGCGCGTCTTGGCTAGGTCGATTGGAAAGGTTCCTGCAACACAGAGCATTGTATTAACACTCACGCGACACTGTAAATCATTAATAATCAACAGGAAGTCGTGCTGCTCGGCCTAGCCGCATCACTCACCACATTCCGCCGTTACTGAAGCCAACCCGCCGAAAACAAAGGGCTTCCAGTTGACGTTAGACATCTTCTCACGCTAGTACCGAGTGCACTGTTAAAAACCACCGACTACCAGCTGATTAGAGAGGAAGGCAGATGGGTTGGAAGGGGCGGCAATGCTAACAGTGGGGTTACTACCACCAACGTGAAAGCCGTGTTTCAGTCTGGGGAGCCCAGCCCTACAGCCCTCCTCCCCTGCTGAGTTGGAAGGGAGCCCCGCCCCCTCTTTCCTACTCTGCTCGCTGCCTCCACTGTCCCCGCCTAAATGCCTGCTGCTAGGCAACCGTGTCCAACCGTAGAAAGATGCCCAGAGGCTTTAAAGTAGACGACACTGTTGCTTCTTTTGCAGTCACTCACACTCAAAAAATTTTTTATTTGACTGGATAAAGATAATTTTTAAATATAATAAAACTGGTCTCTAATTTCTCACACTGTAATTAGATTATATTTAGTTTCTGTGTACAAGGAGATTTATTTATTATTATTATTTGTATTTTTATTTTAATGAAACCCATAGTTAAAAATTGAAGACTGTACTGTACTGGGGTTTTTTTTTGGGGGGGGGGGGGGGGGGGGGGGGGTTGGTTTTACAGCAATGGCAGAACATGGAACCTGGCAAGAGTTCCTGCAAGTTAGGAACACAAGTTAGGAACACATGCTAGCCATACCAGAGAGATATAACAGCACAGAGGTTTAAGATGCACTTTTAAAAGGAGTCAGATACAAGTTGATGAGTCAGAATTTCACTTCTGTTTGATGCATCTGTACTTAGCTAAATTGTTGAGAATATCCTGAAGTTTTCTGTTGTTTTTGCTGCTGTTTGCTGTTGTCATTGTTTAGCCAGCTAATTGTCATCTGTCTGAAACATGAACATGAAGCAGGATTTCTTTTCTACCTTACCGTTGGCTTAGTAATTATGTGGTTGGTCTCTTGCCACATACATAAAATGTAATTAGTGATGTCCATCTGGGCCACTGTAGAGATGGGACTTTATGCAAGGATAACACACAAAAACTGACATACAATTCTTTTTTTCTTTTAGAGATTTGCACAAAGAATTTAGTACTAGGTAAAAGTAAATGGTTGTTTGTTGTTGTTGTGGTTGCTTGCAGTTGGTTGTGTATGTATTGGTGCCAGTGTTAATGTCCATCATGTCCTGCATGTATTCATCATGGGTACAGAGGGCAGAAGGAAACTCATGTTTATAGTAAACACCGAAACACAGGACAGACAAAATCAGCAGTGAGAAAACCCTGGAAAACACCACAGGGCTTTCATCTACTGTAAACATCTGAGTTTTTATCTGAAACATGGACGTGTCCAACACTCAGTGTGAATACCCAGTGTGTATAGCAGCACACAGGTAAGATATTGAATCATCTTTTGTGCAGTTGGTACAAAAAATGAATTGGTGGGAAAATAACCACAGAAACCAACACAATTGTTTTTTTTGTTTTTACCAGGCATGAAACTTGTTAATTTCATATCTGAAGTTTGTTATATTAACATGTGACTCTACAGGAACTGATTCACTTTTGGCAAAAGCTTCAAGTGGCTGTTATATACGCTGCTATACACACCACATAACAAATGTTCACTGTCAAACTCAAAGGTCACTAAATTTGTGTTGTTCTTTATCTGCAACACTTAATTTTGTTATGGAACGGCTGTGTGCAGACAGGAATAGGACCCAAGGTGCAGACACTCAGAGGCAAAACTCAAAACAGCTTTAATGTTAAACTCAAATATAACATAACTGGAAATATCAAAATAAACTTACACCGGAAGACTGACAGAACACACAGCTAGATAAACGGTAGATCGCGACACAGACACAGAAAAACACAGGGCTTAAATACATAAACGGAGCAATCGGGGAATGGGTAACAGGAGGGAAACACAGCTGGGGCAAATCAGGCCTAACAAGACAAGGGGAAGCGAAACCAGATACATTAACATCAGACAAGGACCTTCAAAATAAAACAGGAAACATGACACAGACTGAACTAAAGACAAAGACTAACACGCACTGCAACAGAGGGAACAGAGACGTGGGACCAGGGCAGACACAGACACTGACTGAACACGGGGATATAGCAGACCGGGGAGACAGCAACTAAGGATTACACAGAGACAAACCATAAGACATAACTCTAATGACGAAACCAAAAAAATAGAAAAGATAAATAATACAATAAACTCAAAACCCTGGGTCAACGACCCAGGCATCCTAACAAATTTTTAGTATCAATGCAGAAACAAAGACTACTTCCTGACATATTGAGTGAGCTTAAGATGACTAAACGCTTTGACATATTCTTGATGAAAGGACAAACATATTCATGCTCAAACATATGTGTCTACAGGTGAACTAACTAACTCTTCCATGCACTCTGTGCTGCTACAGGTTAATGTGACATCTGATCTCACTGAGAGAATATTACATTTATTTTACCCATTCAGAACATCTGGAGCTAATGTTTTATTCTGTGTCTAAAGGAAAAAATAAGTTAAAAATTATTAGTTGTTACAGAAGATATTGGATTAAACAAAGAGGATGGAATAAAAAAATAAATACATTTAAAAGATATTAATGGTCATAAACCCAAATTAAGCTGAATTACTTGAATTAATTGATCAGTGGTTGTTGATCAATGGTCATGACAGTTTTCAGTTTCAGAGTGACTAAATGTTTCTCCCACTGAAAACGTTACATCCAGATGAACAAAATCAATCTTTTGGTTGATGATTAAGCATGCATCAAGACATTTTTCTTGATGCTTCAGAAATAAGAATAATATTATTTTTCAAATGTTCAAAAACATCTTCAACACTCCCCTCATAGCGTCACAGTATACACAAAAACATTCCAGATTTGCATTCATTTATTAATTCATCCAAAACCTCAGTGAAGACAGTCAGAATGCTTTTTTCTTCAGTTACCAATCTAAGCAGCTTGGAAAGAAAAGCATCGGGTCTCTGTTATGTTTCTTGAAGACGTTTCACCTCTAATCCAATAGGCTTCTTCAGTTCTAAGAGAAAATGGTGGAGAGTCACAGATTTTTAAGGCCTTTTGGGAGTGTCCCCAAGAGGGTCATGGACCCCCTATTGATCCTCTGCCACACAAGCCAAGGTGTGAAAACAGGTGTGGGTCACAATCAGCCAAGGTTTCGGGTGAACCCATTGTGAAACATAGCCCCACCCTATCATGTGACTTACTGAGGTCAGAAGTCCCAAGATATGAGTGGGTGTTAAGGTGTCTCAAAACTGGATCATTGATGGCAGACAGCTGGTGTCGTAAGCCACCCCCTCTGTTCAAGGATGGTCATTCACAGTGGGCGTAGATGACTTCTTTAACTCCTCTTTCAAACCATCTGTCTTCTCTGTCCAAAATGTGAACATTGGCATCCTCGATAGAGTGATCTTTCCACATCCATGTTTTGTCTGTAGAAACCCTCGTCGTATTTAAAATATGTGGTGGTAAGTAGGGCTGGGCCATATCATACCGTTCACGGTAATACCGGTGTAATGTTGGGCAATGATAAGAAAATGAAATATCGCGATAGAATATGGGTAAAACACGCATGCGCAGTGCCTTTGTTTTCATACGCACATGGCGGAAAAAGCATGGCGGAGAATGAGAAGGGCCAAAGCGGATCGTTGAATGAAATGGATGAACCAGAATTGGTTTGTAAAAATGCTGCAACTTCATTGGTGTGGAACTGGTTTGGCTTTCGTCCGTCAGATACTCAACAAAGCACTATTTTTGGTAGAGCATGCCAACGGGCCGTCGTTATTACTGTGTTTTTTGGAAAATACGGCACACTTAAAATCAATCCTTTGATTTTTCTGAAAATCGACAGTGCCCCTTATAATCCCGTGTGCCTTATGTTTGAATTCTGGTTGTGTTGACTGACCTCAAAACGATTTTATGTACACGGTGCTCGAAAATCTGTCAAATGTTTTAGTACGACTTTGCTAAGCTACGAACCCGCTTGATGGATTGTCGGAGCATTACGGCTATAGTAGGCAAGAGCCTCGTGGAGTGATACGTACTGTGCTTCAACATAGTATTACGGTATTGTGTGTGTATAACCTCTTTTTAAGTTTTGTTGATATTATACATGGTTATGCTGAGGATATGTCGGCCACTTTCCTCTGGAAATGCCTTTTGGGGTCGGCAACCTGCGGCTCCGGAGCTGCATGAGGCTCTTTAGTACTTAAGTGTGGCTCCGCATGGTTTGATAAAATAAATTAGAAGTATTTAGCTGAAGTGTATTTTATTTATGTTAGTTCTTTTTTAACTTGTAGTTTTAGATATATAAAAATAAAATTATATTATATTATTTTTTCATCGCTCAAAATAAGAGTCACACTCGCGGAAGCCAGTATACCTGCAAAAACGCCGTGCATTTATCGAGACTTCGGATCCACATTGTCAGCAGCTGTTCTCCACCGTGAACTATGTTACAAACAAACACCGCTTACGCCTCACAGATGACAGCTTACAGTCCTGCGTAAAGATAAAAGCCCCGATTTGCAGACGCTGTGCGCAGAGGTTCGGGACCAGAAGTCCCATTGTAAACATATCACGGTAGACCCGACGATGTTTGCATGAACACGCTTTTCAGCATCTCTTTATTGACCACTTTTCACACACGGTTGCTGTACGCATACAGCCGGCTGTAGCTTTTCAGCTCACAGCCCGACATATACCAACAACAGCATAGATAGCACAGATGTAAACGCGGCGAGCTGATTGCGGGTCCCGCTCAGGTGCGTCGCCTCTCCTACAGCGGCGCTGCAGACCCCGCCCCGCCACAAACATTAACCAGGTAAAATACATATTTAGGCAGAATTTTGCAAATATCTACTTTTTCATTTTTTAGCAGCATAGTGCTTTTTTTCCAGTTATTTTTTAAAAGTCAGGTCAAGGCTCCAAAAGCCCAAAGGCGATATAACAGTTTGTGTTTGCTACATGGATCATTTTAGTTCAGCTGGATGTCTCTCCTTTTGTTATATTTCTTTAAGAGTTCAAAATGTGTTAATTACATAAATAAAATTTAATGTTCTCTGTAGCACTTCAAGGATTTCATAAGCAACACACCTTAGTTGTTCACACAAAGCATAAAGGTAAAAAAAACAATATATACAGTGTTATCTTCATTTTAGATGTCAAAAAGTATTTGCGGCTCCCAGTGTTTTCTTTTGCGTGGAAACCGGGTCCAAATGGCTCTTTTGGTGTTAAAGGTTGCTGACCCCTGGGTTAAACTGTCAGCAAGTAATTTGCATTTGCACTGTTAAATTTTTATATAACTTTAATGCACATAAAACAGCTGCTTGTTTAAGTGAAAATACATTGATGCTTTGTTTTTTTGCACTAATAAAGTTGTGGAGTTGTAAAGTATTTTGTCTAGTGTCAATTATATCGTCAGTCATATCGTTATCGCAAATTTTCAGATGTATATCGTGATAAATATTTTTGGTCATATCGCCCTGCTCTAGTGGTAAGGCAGAGGTCTAACAGTGAGAAAATCTGATCGAGGTGAAGCTGATTCTGTTTTCCAAGGAGTTGTCTTGTTGTAGTCGTTTTCTGACAGTTTCCACTGCCTCAGTTGCAGGTATGCGTGTGAAAAGAACAACCACATCAAAGGACTCTGTGGATTAAGTGTACGTTTGTGGACCTTGTTGGTGAAGTCAGTGGACTTTTTGGTGTGATGAGTGATGTTCCCCACATGGGGTACTAGGATGTTGGGAGGTTTTTGGAAATGTTGTAGGTGGCTCAGTTTATACTGGTAACAATGGGTCTGAGTGAGACTCCTTTGTGGACCTTTGGAAGCCCGTAAATACTTGGTAAAGAATCCCCTGGGCACAGATGGTAGTATGTAGGGCGGTCAATGACTTAATCCTTTTTAAGTTGTTCTAGGCAACTGATGACTTTCTTGCTTGTGGGGTCACATTATAAGGTTTCAAAACTGAGGAGTGCAGTAACTTTTGTGTGATAATGTGTTGTGCTTAGAACAACAGTGTACCTCCTCTTGTTGGCTGGTAATATGGTGATGTTTTGTGTGATGTGACAGCCTTCTTTTCTTGTATTGTGAGGTTAGACGGAGGAACTTGGAGAGGGTGGCTGAAACCTTCATCCATTAGTCCAGATGCATTTCTTTCCAAGCTCCTTAGATTACACAGACATATTCAGTTGCAAAGTTACAAACAATAAATGCAGACGTGGCTAAAATAAAATAGCTGATGTGTTTTTATGTCAACGTGTACTCATTCTAACATGTCACGATGCGAATGGTGACTCAAATCACTTTTTTTGGGCCTTTTTCAGCTTTTTATTTGATAGATTTAGTGAAGAAACAACAGGAAAGTGAGGGCAGAGAGAGAAAGGGGAAGACATGCAGCAAAGAGCTGTGGGTCAGACTCGAACCCAGGCTGGCCGCTCTCAAACATATGGCACAAAGGCACCAGGTCAATGCACTGAGCTAAACCGGTGCCCTACTCAAGTACCTTTTAATCAGAAAACATATCTCTGGTGTCATAATGATTGATAAAACAGCTGGTGAGCTTTCATCTCTTTTAATAATGCTACATTTTCCTCTGGACTTCTTTAAGTTGCTTGAAGATGTTTAACCTCTCATCTGAGAAGCTTCTTCAGTTCTAAGGTCAAATGGTGGAGAGTCCACTCACATACTGGGCCTTTTGACCTCAGGAAGGGTAGAGTGGGGCTAGGTTTCACAGCGGGTTCACCCGAAACCTTGGCTGATTGTGGCCTACACTCGTTTTCACACCTTGACTCGTGTGATTAGGTAGAGGATCAACAGGGGGTCCCTCTTGGGGGACATTTCCCTAGGACTTAAATCTGGGACTCAAGCTTCTCGGATGAGTGGTGAAACATCTTCAAGCAACTTAAAGAAGTCCAGATGCTTTTCTTTCCAAGCTCTTTAGACTTTTATAAGCACTGCGTAATACTAATATGTTTTTTGAAATCTAACACGTCTTTCTAAATTGAACAACAATTGAACTCCATTATGGTAAAGAACATACACATCACATTAATAGTATCTTTTCAAATGAACCCTCAAACATGCAGAGAAACAGATACATAAACCGCATAAAAGAGAAATCCCACAAACCAAAAGTAATACAAAGATTCAAATACTAAAAACAAGTAAAAGTTCATGTGTCTTTTAGAGACAAAACATGTCAGAACAAGGTTATAGTTTAAAAAGCACCAAAATTCAAAATTTCATGGGTATATTAGTACTGTAACTACTGTGGATACCCACCTTTTTACCGCGTCCTGGTGCAATTTCATCCCACCACCTGTAGAGGTCAGCAAAACACCACATCGTAACATTCCAGCAAACCCACGGCCTATTGCACAGATTATTGAAAGCACAGAGCAGTTCAGTCTCCTGAGATGTGACCCAATCACTTACACACTTCATATGTGGCAATTAATCCTTGTTTAATGAGTGAACACAGACAGCTGGAAGATTATATATCTGTAAAGCCAATTAAACATGTATGTGTTTAAATTATATTATTAATGTAGCAACCAACCACACAGGGAACCTGCCTATATAGAGCTTTGTATGGATGATGTGTTTGTCTGGATGTGAATGCACTTTGATTGATGAACTGTCATATTTGTCCTTCTGGTCTTAGCCTCCTTTGGAAAACAGTGGGATCATTCTCCCGACCGCAAAAAATTTATCCGGAGCATATTTATTATGATCATATGCTAGTTGTATTGTTTGATTAATGGGCTGGCTATGGGTCAGTAACCTCAGTATTGCCACCAGTACATTATTAACGACCGAGGAGAAAGAGGAGGCGAGTGCACAGCTCCGAATGCCCAGTTGAGTGTGTGTTCAGCGTGCGTGTGCTCGAAGGCTGTGCGCCACATCGATGAACGGAAATAGATGAATGGAAAAATATTGCACTTTTATCTTAAACCAATAAGCAATGGGAAGTGTGGCGCGGGTAAAAATGGCCACATTTAATGTGGTGATTTGTCAAAAGCGGCATGAAAACGGGCCTGCAATAGAAGAGAGTGAGATATATCTGTGTTTAGCAACATGGACTTGTGTTATTTAGCACAAGGTAGTAAAAATAGTCCTAAATTACTCTGACAAATTAGCTTTACTTGTGTAAGAATGAACATGAAAGTGCATGTATTATATATGTATTACTGATGCAAACTCATCACATTGTAAATACACATCCGTACAGGAGCCGGTTTATCCTCTGGCACAAAGTGCATTGTAATGTTATTGTGTCAGTTTAATAGGGAGCTCTTGTTTTCTACTTGCTGTGAGTGACTGCAAAAACATCAAACTAATGTTACTGTGTATCACTCGACTGATGACTGGTAATCTCTGCAGAAGAATGTGCATGTATATTACTTTAATGTGACAGTGAGCTAATGTGACTTGTGGTTACAAGACAGTACAGTACAGTGTGTGATCAAGGATGCATGCAGAGCCCAGTGAAAGAATGTGAACTATATGTGCTGCCCTAAGGGAGCAGCACTCTATTTTTTCAGATTTTAACTTATTCACTGTTGATTTGTTGTCAATGATTAGAGGACTGATGCTGCTTTAAACATTCAATTTAATCCACATTTATTCATATAGTACCAAAAATCACAACAATAGTCTCTTCAAGGTGCTTTATATTGTAAGTTAAAGACCCTTCAATAATACAGAGAAAACCCCAGAAATCAGACGACCCCCTATGAGCAAGCACTCAGTGACAGTGGGAAGGAAAAACTCCCTTTTAACAGGAAGAAACCTCCGGCAGAACCAGGCTCAGGTTGGGGTCAGAAAAGGAAGACAGGATAAAAGACATGCTGTGGAAAAGAGACAGAGATTAATAACAAGTATGATTCAGTGCAGAGAGGTCTATTAACACATAGTGAGTGAGAAAGGTGACTAAATAAGAAGAAAAACTCATTGCATCACGGGAAGCCCCCAACAGCCTAGGGTTCAGGGTCACCTGATCCAGCCCTAATTATATGCTTTATCAGCTGTACGTTAGTGCCAGGTTCACCAAACTGGCATTAAAATCAAGTCAGCCCCCAAAGACTCACATATTCCTTTAAACACAGAGACATTTACAGGTTTTCAAAGAGTGTTTACAACTGTTTACATTTTTCATACATTTTTCATAGTGAATCTCTGCCTCCTGACATCTGCCCCACGTTAAACTCATGGACTGAACATACACACACCCACAACCACCTACACACACACAATGGACAACTGTACCCTCAAACACACAATAATAACATGGACTGAACCACCACTCACAACCACTAGCACTTTATATAGCCTCTGTAGAAATTATCCACATGTCTCACTTATCTTAACTGCACTACTTTGGGCCCCACTTTGGGCCCCAGGAAGACTAGCAACCACTGTTGTGGAAGCTAATGGGGTTCCTTATAAATAAACAAACAAATAAACAAATAAATAAACTACTGTATAGCTCTGTGTAAATAATCATTCTGTACATACGATAATTTTTAATCCTACAACTGTTTATAACTTGCATAGTTCACATTTCTGCATAACTGTATATCTCAGATTTCTGTATAGTTTTTTATTTCATATTTATATCCTGTTCATAGCCTGTACATAGCTTGTACTCACTACAACCTGTACATACTTATGGTTATAGAATATTCATAACATACTTCATACCGTGTACATTATAACATACCATAATAGACCCATTTCTGTAATATACTTGCATATCTATATTATTGCTAATATATATTGTAATATATCTATATCACGGCTAAAGCACTTCTGGATGGATGCAAACTGCATTTCGTTGCCTTGTACCTGTGACATGTGTAATGACAATAAAGTTGAATTCTCTTCTATTCTATGTCAGCGTTTACAACCACATAACACATAATTTTTTATATAAAATTTACTGAAACTTAAGTTTACTGCACTGAAATGGACCTTCATTAAGACTTTGTGGTTTTAATATCTTTTGGAGCATTTTAATACAGTTATCTGACAAATATAGTGATTTATTCAGCAGTGAATCTGAAATCTGTGCTCTACTTTTGGTGTGGGAAATTCTAGTTTGTTTGTTTTTTTTGTATGACTAATTAACAGTTATCAGTTTCACCTATAAAGTCTTCGGACACACCTTGGTAACCAAGCTTGCAAGTACTCAAATACATATACATGGCCGTAGAGTCCAGGTTGGAAAAATGAAGCCAGTGATTAAACCTGGAACCATGGGTCAGGCGTGGGATATAACATGTTCATCAAGGAGCTTTAGAAGTGATGTTTACATTTTAAGGTTTAGGGGTTTTCTGTTTCATTCTAAGATGAATGAGCTCAGCTGCTCCGGGTTAGTGGGAGAACACTGCTGGTGTGAAACAGGTGTAAGTCCTGAGGGGCATGTTAAGGCGGAGGGTGCCTTTTGTTTTTGAAGGAATCACATAATCACATGTCCTGCTTAGATGAATGCTGTCTTGTGTGGACATACATGTTTCACATTTCAATAGAATCAGCTCAGCGTCGTCCTTGTTCTCATGAAAATGTTCCTCCGATGAAATGTCAGACATTTCTACTGGATTTCCTTTTCCAGTTTCCGAGGAACTGGAATGACTTTGAGAGGGGGGTTGGGAAAGCAATCTCTAGGACTAATCGTGTCTAGGAGATTGCTTTGCACAAATTGTTAATTTCTCGTAGCAATTAGTATGTAATTTTTTAGTACAGCATTAAACTGAACCCACTAACATGACAGTTATTAGGTTTCGCTGCTAAAATGATATTTGCAGAGATAATCAGTACAAGGTGAGGCGACACGATCAGTGCCTTACCCACAAACACACTGGTGCTGTTTGTGTCCCCTTCTTTGTGGTGTATTTTTATGCCAACCTCAGGGCAGCATTGAACTTAATGGAAAGCGAAGGCTTGTCCACTATGTTTAGTGTGTGTGTGTGTGTGTGTGTGTGTGTGTCCTACTTGTTCTGCATGCTCCCTCTCACTGTGCTCCTCATTCCCTGCAGCTCTGACAGCGTGGACTCATCGCAGCGACATGCTGCACTGTGATTGGCTGAATGCGAGCTGTAGCCTGGCCCTTTCTCCAATTCAGTGGTGAGGTTATAGTGATGCAAAAACTTTTTATTTTTTTCCCTCTAGACCTGTATTTTTATTTCCACAAATCTATTCTTTGAATTTGTATTCACACACCAAATATGGAATTTGACATAATGGCAAATCCCTGTGAATCACTGTTATTCATCCTGCTGTCGTACTATTTATGCGGGTTCAACTGTGTCCTCCTGTCGCTTGTGTGGGCAGTTTTTTTAACGTGTGTCTCTAAGTGTTGTTGTGTTGTGCTTCATGGTCACTGCCCTGTCAGCACCATTTTCTTGTCAAGGTCTCCAAAGAGCTGAAGGTGGACATTTTCTCACTGACAGAAAACACTCCAGAAATATTAGAAACAGACAAATGAAGCTCAACTTTGCCAAGGTCTAACCTCAGTAAGACTATTTAATCTAACTTGATCTGGTCGTGGTAAAAGAGTTTCTTCTTCTTCAAAGAAGAAGGTGTACAGAGACAGTGGGCTCAGCATTTAGTGAAGTGGATGTGAATAATGTGCATGGAAGGGACTACAGGTCTAAATGGGCAAATACCACAAAGTTATTTTGTTAGAATCTGATCAAAAACTGTGACGGCTTTAATCCAGCTGAGCTTTACTTGATAAATGTTTTGATATCTGAAACAATAAGAGTTAAATGTGACTGACAGCGTGTAGAATTACCAATAGGATGGCCAATGATCAGCTGTCAAATGAAATTGACAGGTTGAACCTGGGTATATTACTGCATGTTTGACCTGCTTTTGGTGTGGAGGTTGCATGTCTGTACCTGTTTGAGCTTTTCTGGTTGCACTGTGGTGGACCACTGGAGGGCTCGAAAAGAGTTCAGTTGTGTGGTGATAAGTAATAAATGAGCAGTGTCAATCGAGAGCTCTCGTGTCGTCTGTGTTTACCTCCACAGCACTGTTTTTCCTTCACAACACTTGTGTGCTAGATTACTTTGTGATTCACTTCAGGCCTTAAGCGAAAACCTCGTTTGAACTTTTTAATGAGAGAGAAGAGTGTGTGACCTATGCCTTCTGGTTGCTGGGCTGGCAGGTTGTCTCTGTTTGTTTGTTTGTTTTGTACTGGGAGTGCTCAGTATGTATGGTTGGGTTGCCAGTTATTGGGAAATGCCTTGGCCCAGTTTTCCCAGTATAAAGGCACTCTCCTTGCTTCCTTTGAAGAATAACTCCCCCCAGACTGTCTGTTGTAACTCTTCATCAGTAAATCTCATAGTTCAGTCAGACTATCTGGTTAAAAAGTCAGTGTTGTTTAATTTGGTTAATTCTGTTCATTTCAAATTAAATATTTCATTGTTTTTCTATGATTTAATCTCCTGTTATCTGAAGTTCTCTCCTGCTATGTATAGTAGCGTTGCTCTTTTGAGCTTTGCTGGGTTGCTTTTGTGGTGGTGGGGTGGACACGGTACACAGATTTTGTTCCCACAGAATTTCCAACACGTTCTCACTCCCAAAGCGTAACATTTTACGCTAGGTGACAAATCGTCAACATATTACGTTTTCGGCTACCCACCACGTTCCCAAATGACGACCTCGGAAAAATGAGGAAATATGAGAACCGTATGGACTCAATCTACACATGTTCGCTCTTTTTCTTCAAATCGCTTAGAAACACGCTATTTAACATCATTTAAGTCCTCTTTAAGGTGAGGAAAAAGGTTATGGTTAGGGCTAGGGATAAGGTTAGGTTTAGAGCTGGAATACAGGGCTGGAACGTCTATTACCGAGGGAGCGTCATTGCACTGGATTTCAGCCATAACCCGCCGCGTACCAAAAGAACGCCGAAAGTCTCCTTTTGCGTTCCTCAGGAACGCCGCGGGACGTGACAAAACGTCGCCATGTTACGCCTCGGGAGTGAGAACGGGCTGGAATTTCTGTGGTTGTGAGGTGAGGCCAGGTGTTGGACACTCCCTAATTTCATCAGTCATTAGTGCATAACAAACACAAAGAACAAGGGCTGAGCTGCTTTGGTGGTGATAAGGTCTCAGTGGCCTAGTCAGTGGTTGCTAAGGAAAAATGCTTTTTTAGGATCTGTTGCCAAGTTGTTCCTGGAGGTGGATGTTACCAAGTGAAGTGGGTCATAAAGAAGGTGCTGCAGCAAAATCTCCATGTGGTTGCTCTGATTGCTGGCACATTGCTACAGGCGCGTAGTTTGTGGACAAGTCTTCCATGCAAAAAAATGGCAACAACGACAATTCGCTTAGAACCTACAGCAAGTGTGTGGTGGTTTTCAGCGCAGCACCGTATATACCTTATGTACAGAATATACACTTTTCTCTTGTGGCTGTGGTTATCAGGAGTCACTGAGTCTCTAGTCTTGCATTAATGAGGATCTGGCTAACTGCATCAGTTTCATAGGGACCACGAGCAATAACTCACAGCTGGCTAAGAAATACACATTTTTTGCTTTGCAACTAGTGGTTGTCATATGGTTGCTCACTGGTCTCCAGCCTTGTCTGACTGAACTGGTCAGACAAGCTCTGGGAGAGACGTCGCCACTTTCAGGGATTTAAATAAAGCTGCTGGGTTAGAATATGGGTCACAAGTCACCAAAACTTGTGGTTTCTTTTCATATCTTTGCTTTTCCTCTGTGCATATAGGATTCAAGTAGTCTTGGCTTAAGACAGGTGAAAAAAAAAACTGTTGTCCTATAGTGTTGTCCACTATTGGACGTTGCAATGGAGTAATGTTTTTCCTGTCACATGACTGAAAACCACAGATAAGCCATTGTAAGGAGCCATTTTCGAGGTCCATTACCAACAGTTTAGGAACAGTAGCAGCAGTACTACCAGTAGTCACGTTAGCTGCATAACGATTTCAACCATTGAGTGATCTTGTTGTGAAACACTTTAAAAATGCCATTCCCTGCCGTAATGCATCATAAGTAATAGAGCAGCTGATGAAAACGGTGAGGCGGCTGCATTAACAGGTGACTATGCTCTGTCACATCACAGGATCAGGGACAATGGGTGTGGTGTCCTTGGCTCTAAGGACAGTGCTTTTGGTCAGGGATTATTTGTCTTCGTGTTCTAGAAAATTTGAGGGTGAGGTGTCAGACTTGCGTGATTTCAAGTGTGCCACTTCTGTTAAAGAAGGGCATGTGAAAGCAAATTGTTTCATAGAAAAACAAAACAAGTCAATGTGAAATCTGCTGCATTAGTGGTTTCACTTACAAGTGTGGTTTCTGGCTTATTTTTTGTTTCTGAAGCCTGTGCAGAACTCCCCTCTGATGCTGCTGACTCACTTTCTGTATAAGATGTTTTATTTCTTTGACAGAAAATCTTCTTTGAGATGACGCCTACTGGAATCTTGAGGGACTCTGGTGCTGTAAGGATGTTTATTCACATGTTAGTAATTCCTTTTGTCAGAGAGAAGTCCAATACTGGTGATTCAGGGTATGGGGTTGGGATTGTCTGTTCCATTGAATGCGGTGCATCTGGTTCAGGGGAAAGTGTGTAACAGCGCGTCCTGCGTTGACCGTTAAAGAGTTGAGCTACGAAGTAAAGTTGGTAAGCTAGGGTGAACATTTAGCTGGATGCTCCTTCAGCGACAGTTATAAATCCCGTCCCTTAGAAAAAAAAATTGCACAAGCTGAGTGTGAAGAGACCTTCCTAGAAATGTTTGCAGTTTGTGCTGTGATGCAAGCTAGGGCATGTGCAATTTGAGAATCCAGATGAAGCAAGTGTGAAGGGAGAACCAACTTCCTCTTCTGTGTTTGTGAGTACGTCTACTTCCTTACAATGGTCTACTGGTATTCCCTAAGGTTTGGGAAGTTCAGTTTTCCTTGTGGTGGACTGCCAGCCTAGCGTTTCTGTGTCAGAGTGTTCAGCCTGTCATTGTTGCAGACTTGCATGGTGGGTTCTGATTGGGGGAATCAGGCAGCACTTTATGTACAGTTAAAAAACACTGAAACTCTTAGATAGTCAGGCACTTTGTTCAGCCACCTGCAAGTAACGTGTTGCTGCTAATAAACAGCTTTCCAAGTTTGTTTGGTGACACACCTTCACAAACTCGCATTTTTCAACACAATAGAGGTCGGAAGGCCAAATCAAACAATCAAATAGTGCCTTCACTGGGTGTCGGCTGACAGGTGTAATCATTTGTATGCACGCCTCCAGGTATGTTACTCTTAATACAATCAGGGTGAGGTGTGGCCACAACAAACTGAGCTGTTTGTTGTAGAATGGTTTCCTGTGCCAAGAACAAAAAGGAGCTGATGCGATTGTTATGCCTGACCTGGTGACTCCATGTCTTCTCATCCTGCAGCTGTTGTGTGTAAGCAGGGTGCTGCTAAGGTTGAGGTAGTTTTGTTTTACGCTGGGAGTTTATTTACTTCGTCTGCATTTTGTTGTCCCCAACTTTGTGGGAGGGGATGTGACGGCCCCACCAATTTTGTCTGCTGGGTCAGCAGATTGTCTGTTTTGTGTTGCAGGTGCTGCAGTAGATGATGTTGGATCATCAGGGATCGGGAACAGCCCAGTGTTCCCAGTATAAAAACACACTCCATGTGCTCCCTCAGAAGAAAACTCTGCCTGCACTGCATGTCCTGTATATCAGTTTTAGCTTTCAATCAAGCTACATCCCACTCGCAGTGCTAACACACATGCCAACACTTCTGACTTGCTCACTGACATTTCTCTGATAACTTTAGTTAGATTCAGTAATTTCAAATAAAAGATTTTGTTATTTTGTTTGAGCTATGGTGTCACTTCCCACTGTCTTTCATGTCTTTCAAGCCATGAATTACACAAATACATTAACTTGAATTATTACGATATAAATTAGCGACTAATATTCCAAGTAGGTTTTTAGGTTTTGCAATCAACCTGCAAAAAAGTGAAAATCCATTAATTCAGAATTCCTCTGATTTCCTAAATATCTTTAAGTTTCCTTCTAAGCAGTATCCTAAATGTGTGTTTCAGTGTTCAGGTGTCTGTGTTTAAGGAAGGAAAACCATATTCTGATACTTTTTTGTATTTTTTCTTATTCATGTCATCTTAATTGATTTTTCCCCCTAATCAATGAGAGTGGGCACACAAGCTAAACACTGTTAAGGTTATGGTTAATGAAATATGACTCTGCAGTACATGCAGCGTATAATGAATGAAGCACAATGTCCTGGCAGGCCACAGAGTCAAGCTAAACTATAAATCACTCCAGATCAGCCAATCTCAGTGCTAGCTCACATGAGCTGACGTCTCAGCTGATACGTCTCTGTGCATCCATATGACCCGTGCTATTTACGAGATTTGCCCATTTCAGCCTGCACACTGTTGTTGCTGCCACTTCAAGCTGCTTTGCAACCCACTTCCTTCCTTTTTAGGCAATGCTGTTTCTTGCTTACATAATCAGTGTTATGGCCATTCCCACTGATGCTTGTTCTTCCTGCCTTCAGGCTGTATTATCATGGAAGGATTGGGTCGTGTGGCCTACCACAACCAAACTATACTGCATATATAATTACTGCAGATAGAATAACAGGCATATTTTGACTAGTGTGGTCCTAGTTTTGAGTTGACTGATCCTTCTACCAACTTTACTGTGTGAGTTTTTTGGATATTTCCACTACAGTGTTTAGAGAAAGTGGTTATTGGTCAGTTCTTATTCCTACAGGTAGTACATGGAGTTGCTGTATTTTTATTTCATTTCATTACATTTGTCAGTGTGCACTGTGTGCTTGACTTATACAGAAGTTTGCCACACCTGGAATACTTTAATAAAGAGGGACTGGTCTGGAATTATCTCCAGCGCAGCAGGTCCATAATTCCCAGTGACGCCCCTGGGTACATTTATAATAATCTCCAGCAGACCTTCACTCCGTTTAGGTCTGTATTTAGAGCCATTAACCCACCGTATGTATCCCCTTCTTCCTCACTCCCTCACTCTGTTTCCTAATAGCCTGGATTAGCTTCTGCTTTAATAGACCCATCCATCTCCTCTGTTTATTCACTAGTTTTCTCTTTCTCTCTCTCTCTCTCGCGCACACTTCTTCTCTCCCTCTGTCTTCTGTGCTCATGGGCAATTACACAAACAAATGCAGTTTGTTTTCCACTCAGTCTGACTGGAAGGCAAATGAATGGATTTATCAGGTCGTTACATTTTTAGCTGAAGGTCAGCTGTTGCATTGTGTTATCACCGAGGAAAGGTGAAGTCACACTGTCACTCCTTCCATTTGCTCAGTAAATTAGCCATGCAGATTTATGTAAATTCCTGCCACAGTGTTTGGCTTCTGATTGGCCAGAGCTCGCTGCAAAGCACCCTCAGAGTTCAAATCTGAATTTACATGGTTTGACAGGAAGAGGAGAGGCGTAGGAAGAGGGGAACGGCTTTGTGTCAGCTGACGTCGTGGAGCTGACATTCGTCAGAAATACGTAAGATGTCCACGCGCTCTGATGAGAAGACGTATAGGCAGCACAAGCTGTGAGGCAATGCCGTGGAACGCTGAAGGATAAATCAAGGGCAATCCAAAATATTCCAGATGTTTTTTTTCCTGTTTCATTTCCACAAAAAATAAATAAAAAGAATAATGCGTTTGAATTTTAGATGACAAAAATGGTTTGGTATCTTTAAAATGACGTGTTCTGCTCATTTCCAGCTCCATACTTGTATTCTTTGACCCTTTAAAAGCAACTTTGCATGATTCATAGTTCAAAAATTGTTATTTTTTGTCTGCAGCCAGCTTTCTTCTGACTGCAAACAAAGGGTGTGAGCAGCAGGTTAGTTTAAAGCAGTTTGAAGCATCTGCCACATAGGGATTAAATCAGTGTTTGAAACACTGGCCATGCTGTAACTTTATATGTAAAGTTTGAATTTTGAATAAAGCTGTGGGTAATGTTGCGTTCATAGAAATTCATAGACATATTATGAGTCTATATACATTTTGCTATTTTGAATTCCACTCATGTGTTTCAAAATAAGATCCACAGTTTTGGAAGAAGGGTTTTTTTTAGTACAGAGGTCATGTTTATCGATTAAATGCCACTAATCTGACCTACTCTGTAAAACACAGAGGACCCTGAAGCAGCATCACACACATATATATACATGGACGTGCGGTTACAAGCGTTGGAGAAAAAAATAAAAATAAAAAATAAAAAAACAAAAAAAAAGGAACAATGTTTGACCTACTATTACTGTAGGCAGGGCGGGGTGGGGGGGTGGGGGGCTGCTCGTGTACAAGCTTCAACTTTAAAACGTCACCCACCCACCGCTTTCCCCCACCATCTCCTTCCGTCGTGTTTCGATTCCCTGAGGGGAGGAAAATTCCTCTTATCAGCTCCAACCAGATGCAGCAATGTGTGTGCGTGTGTGTGTGAGGATAATCCCCTGCCTTTGATTGGCTCTGCACTAACCCGTTTTTGGTGTAGCTGATGACTTTGGAGGGGGCGGGGGGGTGTTCTTCTAGAAATGGCAAGTTTCATTGAGCTTTTTAAAGGTTGTGTCTTTTAAACGGCAATTACAATGTGAAGCATCTTAGAAAAGGCATTTCAGAAAATCCATTATAAACTGTTAACTCCTGCTTAATCTCATTGTCTTAATCTCATTTCCATTCCATGCACATCTGTGTGTGTGTGTGTGTGTGTGTGTGTGTGGATGTATGTGTATGAGTGTGTCTGTGTGTGTGTGAGTATGTCTGTGTGCGGGGGTGTGTGTATGACTGTGGGGGTGTGCGTATAGCTGTGTATGTGTGTGTGTGTTGAACTAGTAATCACTGACTCACTGAGCTTGTCTAAGAACATCAGTGACATTTCACCTCATTCTGCTCCTTTAAAGAAATTTGCTTGCCTCACCTCTAATTCTTGTGTGTAGGTGTCAGTGGGTGTGGTCCCCCCCCAGAAAAAGCCAACTACAAATAATAAACCCTTCACTTAACTATGGATGATAAGCATGTCACGACATGGAAAGTCAGCATCCATTGGCTGCAGATGTACTGGTTCATTTCTCCATTCAGCGCCTCAGACACGAGCACGTGATGATGTCTGCCTCTATGTGTGTGCGTGCGTGTGTGTGCGTGTGTGTGTCTCGTTGTGCAGTCCAATTGCCAAAAATTGAGAAAAACGAAAAAATCTCTCCCCCCTTGTAGTTGCCATAGTAACCAGTGAATCACCGCATCTGGCAAATTATAGGGCTGTATTGAAGGGCGAGAGAGTGCGCGTACGTGAGAGTGTAAAGTGTGTGTGTGTGTGTGTGTGTGTGTGTGTGTGTGTTTGTAGGAGAGTGTGAACCTGTCCTGCATACAAAAAACTGATGTGCAGGTGAATATGAAAAAGAAAAATTGGATGATCGATTATGTTTTCAGGTGATCGATAACAGGTAACACAGCTCTTACACACACACAGAGACACACACACACACACAGACACACAGACACAATCTGGGTCACCGATGCCAGTTATTAGGCTCTAAAACTCATGATGTGTTGAGATTTTGTCCTCCTGCAGGGCAGCTTTGTGCAGTGAAATAACCTAGCTGTAGAAGAATAGACACATAGAGGATGAAGGTGTCTCCAGTGACCTTCTCCATCATCGATGAAAGGTGTTCAGGTATGAAAAGAAAGAGGTTCAGCTGATACAAATTCCCCTGTGGAGATAGAGACAAACACCCACCTCCACTCACTTATATAAACCCACTGAAAGAAGGTCAAGAGGAAACAACTGTTCTCTTCCAGTTATTTTTGCAGCACACAGCGCTGGACAGCGGACTCCATCATAATTGTAATACATCAGGTTACATTAATACACTCATATAAATATGTACAATATGAACAGGCTGATTTTTGAAACTTCACAACATCCCATGAGTGTTTTTACTTATTGGCTAACGAGGTCTTCAGATCATAGGTGTGCATCATTTAATATTCCTATGATCTTATTTTGCATTTCTAACATGTGTGATCTGTTCGAACCTACTTCACTCTTCCAGCATGTCAGTGTATTTTATTTTGTCAAATTGATTGTTTTGTGATTTCAATTACAAATACATGAAAGATTTAAAAGTATCAACTGTAAAAAAATAAAATAAAAATGTGTTCATAACGGGCAATTCCTTGAATTAGAAAAAATCCACAGTGAAAAAACATACTTACATTATTTTTCTTCTGTTGCCTAAACCTTAGTTTACAGCAGATTTAAATTTACATCAATTTTATTCTTATTTTCTTAAGAATTACCATGAATAAATCATGCTGACATAGATGATGCCGACTGGAATATTAAAATATGGGTTTCACATCGGGGGCGATTATAAGTGTGTCTGTGTTGATGACATACAAATGAAAACTGATGTATTTCACCAAATTTCAATTTCAAATGACATTTAAAAATTGAAATACATATTTTTTTTGTGTGAAATAGTGTTTTATGTGTATAAAAAGAATATCATATCATATCACATATCTGCTTGTGATGCATTGAAATTTAAATATAAGTGTGAAATGACCTATAAATTGTATATGTGCACATATGACATGTCTGCTTCCATTATTGACAAGTGATTGATAATGTTGGGATTATTTGTGAAAATTAATCTTCTTTGCTTTTCTTTTCTGGATGGATTATGCGATTGGTCAGTTTGAATTGAGAAGGCGTGGTCTGAGAGTATATAAAGATGGACTGCTGGATGTAAGCAGTGTTGCCAACTTAGCGACTTTGTCGCTATATTTAGCGAGTTTTCAGAACCCTAAAAAAAGACGTGAAAGCGTGAAAAGACGTGAAAGCGCATATCGCTTTTACTCTCAACAAGCAGCGGGTGCTGTAATGCAGTCAGTTCTTCTTTTACTCTTATGCTGTTTTGTGGATCACAAGGTTTAAAACTACTTATAAACACACACACACAAAGTAACTCCACCAGAGTGCCTATTTCGGGTCACTTTTGCTGGAATTTTCTCTCTAATATTGTCGATTATGTGTTGTACAATGTTAAGCGCCTTCAGGCATCAGTTATCGTGATTTGGCACTATAAAAATAAAATTTAACTGAAACTGAATCAAGGAAATGCAAATGCAAGAACAGGAAGACTAACACAGGGAGCATATACAAATCATCATATAGACAGAGAAAGACAGAGGCAAGGGCAAGGAAGTAGTGGGGAGATAAGAAAAAGCATAAAAACAGGAACCAAAACTTGATAATATCACAAGAACAAAAAGTCAGTATTAGGGTACAGAAAAAGTTAGAACAACAACATGAACATCCAGTGAGCACAGATCAAGCTTGGAAGTCATTGAAAATAATGATTGTGTCATCTCAATTAATGTAAGTTCAGTATCAACTCTCCTTTTACCTCCATTGCTTCTCACTGACTCCTGAGGGTCCTCATTATTTAGCTGTTAATTGTTCTGCAGTGCTAATTAGTTAGCTGTTAGTTTGTGTCTGCTGCTTGATGGCGAGTATGTGGGTAAGGTTATTTCACCAAAGGTTTGTCATTACCTTTTAGTGATTTGATGCTTTACAGATACATGATGAATTAAAGATCTCTTCCAACAAATATTCCTTTCATTTGATGTCTTGTGGTGGTGGACAGCTCTGTCTAAATGGCTGCACTGTCATCCAGGAAGACACTGCTTCATTAAGGACAGGTTAAAGATGATCACTCACAGATGTGTTCCTTTGCTGGGATATGAATAGCTAAACCATGTCAACGCTCACCTCATTTACCCTTTATTTGTCTGTCTGTAATTCATATATACAAACTCTAATTTGCTATAAAATAATTTTTACATAATTATTTGATCCCCTGCAGTTGTGCGTATAAATCACACCACCACAGGTATGACCAAAGTTGTCAAAGGGACAAGGTTGTAGACCTGTGCAAGGCTGGAATGGACTACAAGACCATCAGGAGGAAGATCAGTGAGAGGGTGACAACTGTTGGTGTGATTTAGTTTTTTGGAAATGAAAGAAATATAAAATAAGTCAATGCACCATCTTGGCTTGTGGGGTGAAGATGAGAAAGGTGATGGATCATCCCAAAACTACACAGGAGGGTCTTGTTGGTGATCTAAAGGCAGCTAGGACCACAGCCACTAAGAACATCACTGGTAAGACACTGTGCTGTAATGCCCACAAGGTCTTCCTGCTCAAGAAACACATATGCAGGCCTGCCTTAAGTTTGCCAGTGAATATGTCAATAATTCAAAGAAGGCTTGGGAGAAAGTGCTGTGGTCAGATGAAACCAAACTGAAGCTTTCTGGCTTCAACTTGACTCGCCGTGTTTGGAGGAAGTGAAATGCTTAGCGTGACGCAAAGAACACCATCACCACAGTCAAGCATGGAGGTGGAAATCTTATGTTTTTCTGCTAAGGGTACAGAACAACTTAACAGAACAACACTACACTGAGCAGCAAATTGTTACAGGCATGGCCATTTAAGGGTGAAGCCTGATGGGAAATGTATTCCGGGTGGTGAAGGGACGTGTGGGACTGCCCCATTGTTGTGGGTGTGTGTGTGGAGCGAGGGAGAGAGGAAAAAGGGGGAAAATAACGAGTAGCCACGGAAGAGATGGAAAGAAAAGTATTAAAAGGAATATAATAACTCCCACGGCAGCCAGAGTTGTGCCGGCGATGCTCGCTGTGAGTAAACTGTTACAGCCCACTGTACATGGTGTTCCCGCTTTGGAGAAGAAATAAAGTTCGGTGAAGCAGTTTTCCTTCCTTCTATCTTTTTACTAGCGGATGTGACCTGTACAGTAAGCTAGTTACCGGCTACGAGCCAGTCATGGAACCTGAAGTAACAGCCAGAGGTTTCCTTACTACGGTTCAGGGCCGTGGATCTGACGAGGTAACAAAATGGAAGGGACCATGAACTGTAAAATCATGAACAAGGACCTCCTTCCCTTAGTCTGAATGCTAAAGACATGTTGTGGATGTGTCTTTCACGGGCACGCCGGTGCAGCCCCCTTTAGCTTCTGCTCGGTGGCTACTGGGTGACCCCTCGTCTGGGGATCCTCAGCCCTTCCCATGAGGGTGGCACGGATGCCCCTCCGGTGGTCCTCCTTGGGCTCTCGCACTCTGGGGCCTCTGGATGTCTGGGGCCTGGATCTCCTCCATGCCTGCTTCATGCCCTGGGGGACGGGGCTATGGCTCTCTACATCCTCTTGCAGACCATTACATGGGGAAGCCATTTGAATACAAGCGCACTGATCCACACAGGTGTGCACACGGGTGTTCACTGATCGTAGACTTAAATTACACCTTTCTTGGCTGCTACTTCAAAGCACATTGTGCGCTGTCTGTCCTGCGTGCTGCACAACAACATTCAATATTTAGTATTTACTGCTGTTTACACTTAGCTAGATCAATGCGATGGTGTTGTGTTTAGTATGTTGCTTTGGTTTTTTTTGCTTGTTTTCTATTCTTTCTCTCTCAACAGGTGATCCAGGAGATTTTTTTCCCCTTTCTCACTGTCCCTCTCCCCTTCTGTTTTTCTTTTCCTTCCTCTTCGTTTCTCCCTTTCCTATCCCTCACTTATGTCTGTCCCGTCTGTAACAACTGAAGATAAAATAAAATAAATAATAAAAACAAAGGTCGATCAAATGGACCAATACGGCAATGCCATGATGATCCATTTGGCAAAATAAATCCATTGGGTATCCTTGTTGGTCTTCAGACAACAATTCTGACGGCTAAAGAACCAAATGGGACAGGCAAAAAAAAAAAAAAAAAGGATGTGTCTTTCAGTATAACAATGATCCAAAACATACCACCAAGTCAACAAAGGAAGGGCTGAAGGAGAAGCACATTAAGGTTGTGGAGTGGCCCAGACCTCAGTCTTATAAGAAACATTGGACGGAGCTGAAGCTCTGTGTTGCCGAATCAAGAATCCCAAAGGATTTACAGAGTTTCTGTAAAGATAAGTTGTCCACAATCCCTCTTGATATGTTTGCAATGAATGCCTGGTGACTATCTACAAGAAACCTTTAACTGCTTTGCTTACCAACAAGAGTTTCTCTACCAGGTACTTGCTGACATGCAAATCAATTTATAACTTTTATGTAACTTGTATGTCAGGCCAGGGTCTTTCTGTGTGGAGTTTGCATGTTCTCCCCGTGTTTGCGTGGGTTCCCTCCGGGTACTCCGGCTTCCTCCCACCTTCCAAAGACATGCAGTTAGTGAGGGTAGGTTAATTGATTAATCTAAATTGCCCATATGTGTGAATGCAGGAGTGGATTTAGTGCAAATGGTTGTCTGTCTCTGTGTGTTAGCCCTGTGACAGACTGTCCAGGGTGTACCCCGCCTCTCGCCCTATGATAGTTGAGATAGGCTCCAGCGCCCCCCGCGACCCTGAAAAGGATAAGGGGAAGTGAATGGATGGATGCTGTTTAAGTAGTAAATTGACCCAGGTTTTGGGGTTATGATAATAATAATAATAATAATAATAATAATGGATTGCATTTATATAGCGCTTTTCAAGAACCTCAAAGCGCTGTACAATTCCACTATTCATTCACACACTGGTGGAGGCAAGCTACAGTTGTAGCCACAGCTGCCCTGGGGCAGACTGACAGAAGCGAGGCTGCCATATCACGCCATCAGCCCCTCACCAGTAGGTGAAGTGTCTTGCCCAAGGACACAACGACCGAGACTGTCCGAGCTGGGGCTCGAACCGGCAATCTTCCGATTACAAGACGAACTGCCAACTCTTTGAGCCACGATCGCCCCACGATGATATTATACCTCTGCATTTTTTTCCCTACTTGTTACATGTTTTCCTATCAGGAAAAAAACAAAACGAGCACTGCTCACAGGAGGCCAGCCTTGGCTTGTGTGACTGCAGCACTTCTCTATAAATCACATGGGTAAATGGTCTGTGTTTCAGGTTTAACCACTTCCCATTACAGAGTCATATGGCTGTCAGCCTGCTGTTTATTGGAAACATCTATAAAGACCCGTACAGTTTAAGTCAAATAGCCATCCTCTCTTCTCACCTGTCAGCATGTACACACGTCGTCACCCTTAAGATTAAGAGTTTGACATCTTTATTTTCAATTAATGTGGGCAGAGGAAGAAAAATTAGGCACCGTCTAGGGGAAGAGAGGATGAGGAGGAGGAGAAAGAAAAGGGAAAATGGGGGAGAGAGAAGATGTGAGATGGACAGCAGATAAAGGGATGATGGAGAAGAAGAGGAAAAGGCGAATGATTGATGGATGTGTATTTGTGTGTCTGCATGAGAGCGAGAGAGAGAAAGGAGGGAGGTGAACACAGAGAGAAAGAGGTGTGTGAGGGCACCATTAGAGCCTTGTACTATAAATCTCTGACAGTGCATGTGTGTGGAGATAACGGAGGGATGTCTCTCTCCATTCTGGCTCTGTCAGAATGATGTATGCCTCCCTTTCTTCCTTCCTGTGAAATATTAGCGGGGAGCCCTGTGCGTGTGATCTCCGCCAGCATGCGGCCGGCGTGTTTGGTAATTCCTCACCTCTTATCAGCGCTCACATGAGGTATTGTAGGTGGGAGACTTGTGGTCACCTGGGAAAAGAGGCAAAGTGACCCAGAAACACAGTCACACACATCCAGACGACCGGGAGACACACAGGAGTGAAAGAAAGGCAGGGAACGAAGAGAGAAACAGCCAACAGCTGACAGTGACAGCTTTCTTGATGGAGGGCCGCGTGCTTGACAGGTGTGATTGATTGCATAATGGCGAGCACATTTCGGCACTCTGCTCTTCATTTAGCTGACAGCATTTTCTTTATGGCACCTTGTGTTATGGTATCATAATCATGCCAGAGCTGCTGGAGCACCCCAGAAATAAATCTTTATAATCCCCACCACCACACGAGGAGATGCAGCAGAGCTGTTCGGGCCCGTCTGTCTCCTCCGTGCCGTTTGAAATGGCCACCTCGCCCGTCGGTCAGATTACCTCATCGTTCAGCTGCACCACAGACAGGGAGGAAAAGGGGGAGGAGGGGAATGAAGGAGGGTGTGTTAGCCCTCAGGTGAAACTTCACCATCTCTCACGTCAGCCTGTCGAGACAGGCAGGCTAAAAGAAAAACCTAAAAACATGCAGGCTAAAAACAAATGTACACGTTTTAAAGCGTTGGAAGATGTGATCACTTTATAAATATTAGTCAGTAGATTTTACATAAAAGTTGGAATGAAATGACGGTCAGTCATAGCAACTAAGCCTCAGTAAAGTATCGCCACACTCTGCTTTTCCTCTTAGCTTGAAGAAGCCTTTTAACTTCTTTTTAGAGGGACTCGTTTGATTTTCCGGTGCCGGCACATATTTTCAGCTCAATCAAATCGTTGCTCCCTGACAAAGTTTGCAACAACCTGGTGGGGACCAAAACACAGATACAAATACAGTTAATATTGCACGGCTGAATATCCATCAGGTGGTCAAAACACAACTGAGAAACAAAGATAATGTCATTAGTTTGTTCCATCTTCCTCACCACTTATCCAGTTCGGGGTTTTAATGGTGCTGGAGCCTATCCCAGCATCAAGTCAGGTGAGCACAGGATCATTCCCAGGCCTACACAGTTCCTGGAAAAAGAGCCTCTTTATAAATTTTTCATTCTTGTTTGGTTTTAATGTCGCCACTGTATACTACTGAAGTGAATTTTAACAATCAAGATGTTACTGAAGTGCACATTTTTATACATAGTTCTCCTGTTTTCAGAGACTCAAAATCAGGTAAAAATAAAAGGTCTGTTTTTCATGGACATCACAAATCCTGTGTTTCCCCTGAGATGCTCTGCGAGGCCTTTGCTGCAGCCTCACTCGCTGCTTGTTTTGTGGGCCTCTCTGCTTTCGGTCAGTCAGATCAGGTGACTGACTTGGCCACTGAAAAATATCCCATTTCTTTGCTTTTGAAAAACTCTTGCATGTTGCTGCATGGTTAGCTTTGGGTTAGTATCCATTTACACTGTGATCAGTTTTCCAGCATTTGGCTGAATCTGAGCAGAGCTGAGTATACTCGACAACAGCAAATAGCAACAAAAACTCAACACCTGTCATCAGATTCAGAATCAGACACATCTTAGAGTATAGGGAGTATCTTAATACCTTATACTGCCTGAAATGTTCTTTCTATGAATCCCCACTGCTTCATTTTTATCACTTTGCTTTAGTACTGTTTGCACAAACAGCGTGTCAGCACACTGTGACACTCAGTGTGTGGTTAAAGTTGCCACACAAACACACAAATACTGAAGTTTCTGTAAAACATTCAACACAATTATGATTTTTACAGGTGTTTATATAAAGCCTTGAAGAGAGCGACATAGAGGGACAGGTTAGCCACAGATAGACAGGCTGTCCAGTTGGCCTAATATTATTATTTTTCTATTTTTAATCAAAGGCAATAAAGGTTTAGTCTGTGTTACTGGGAGGCTACACGGTCAAGCAATGGAGGATGCTTCATAAACCGGGCATTTACGTAACATTAGACCTGGTTTATGAAGCATCCACACTCTCAGATGGGGTGAATATGTGTGACTTTATGGTTAATAGCTTTTTAATATGATCATTACTAAAGCTGCTATAGCATTTACATCAAAGATTTCCCCGGATCTGACTGTCTGTGTCTTCACATTTTGCATAGTCATCTTAACACAAATAAATTCATCAGTTTTGTGTGTGTTTTTTTTAAGTTTTTATTTCTATTTAATGAGTTAATTCTTTTATCAAATGAGCCCACACTGAAGGCTCAGTGCTGCACAAGCGGATGGACAAGAGGTTGAAAATGACGCAAGAAAACGACTGCATAGCCAAAAGTGGGAGGCAGATGGATGGAACGGAAGGAAGAGGAGGGGGGAGTAAAAAAAAACAACCCTTGAAATGGGGATGAGTGAGTGAGAGACAAAGATGGAAAAAGAAAAGAAAATGAAGAACTACAGAGTTGACGAGAGAGGAAATGATGAATGGGCTAAAAGAGAGACAGATGGGCCCGGTCCATCAGTGAGATGTGGGGCAGAAAAATGGAAAGAGTAAGTAAAAGATCCGCTTAGGAAGTCAAAGATGATGATTACGATGATGATGTACAGACACAGTGAGGCACCCGGAGGCTGTAGCCATCCTTTTAAAGAGATTTCACATTAAATGTAAAACACGTGTAATAATAATAATAATATTAGCTGTAACCCCCGCCTCCCCTTGTCACATCTTACCACAAACGCACAAACAAGAGAGCGATTTAATAGCGAAATAAAGTGATGTGTCACTTATGACTGTTCGCAAATGCCACAAGGACACTTTCCTGGAAGTTGGAGGAAGGAAATGAACCTGAAATTAAATAAAAATTAGATGCTCCTTTTTCAAAACGGTCACAAATCTTAGATAATGTACTTCTAGTTTCGATCCCTTATGTACGCTTCTAATGCAGTTTTAGTTATCAAATGGTATCTAATTGCTTAATTTAGACCTATTGTGTTTTTCCTTATTTTCTGCCCTTTAATGATATTGCAGGACGTTCTAGAAAACACACATATTGAACAGAATTAGCTGATCAACATGTTTTATGTTGTTTTTGTCCTTGTTTTCTCTCTTGCCTTTATTTCAGGGAGAAGATTGTTACTATGTTATTTTCCAGGCGCTATGACTCCAAAGACACATGTTAGGTTAATTGGTTATTCTAAATTAGCTGTAGGTGTGAATATGAGTGGGAATGGTTGTGTTAATCCTGCAACCTGCGTTTCGCCCTGTGACAGCCTAGATAGGCTCCACCACACTCATAATTGGATAAGCAGGAAAAAAAAAAGAGGTATATGGAAGTTTGTTGTCACTCTTATGTGTTCTCAGTAAACTCAAAGCCTAATCTAGTAGGGAATTGCCATAGCTCAGTATAAAGTCTTCAAAAAGGTGTGAACATCTCAGTTTCCATCTAAAATCATCTTTATGTTTCGGATGGGTAACCAAAGAAAGAAAGAAAGAAAGAAAGAAAGAAAGAAAGAAAAGAGGTCAGAGCAATCAGGCACAACTTTATGACCACCTGCCTTTTATTGGCCCCCCTTCTGCTGCCAAAACAGCCCTGAGCTATTGAGACATAGACTCCACCAGAACCTTAAAACTGTGCTATCGTATCTGGTACGAAGACGTTACGTTAGCAACAGATCCTTTAAGTCCTGTAAGTTGTGAGGTGTAGCCTCCATGGATCAGAGGCCAAGTCAACACCTCAAACTTGTTGTGCTCCTCAAACCATTCCTGAACCTTTTTTGTTTTTAGCCACAGCCATCAGGGAATACTGTTTCCATGAAAGGGTGCACATGGTCTCCAACAGTGCTTAGGTAGGTGGTGCATGTCAAAGAAACATCCACATGGATGACAGGTCTCAAGGTTCCCCAGCAGAACATTGCCCAAACCATCATACTGTGTCTGCTGGCTTGCCTTCTTCCCATAGTGCATCCTGGTGCCAGGTGTTCTCCAGGTAAGGACACACACACCTTGCACATGATGTACAAGCAAAATTAAATCAGTATGCAGTGATACAGTAGCTCGTCTGTTAGATTGGACAACACAGGCCAGCATTCGGTCCCCACATGCATCAATGAGCCTTGGCCAACAATGACCCTGTTTCACCACGGTTCCTTCCTCTGACTGGCTTTTCATAGACACTGACCCCTGCAGACAGATCCTTACGCTTCTAACACATCAGCTTTCAAAAGACAAAATATTCACTTGTTTCTTAATATGTCCCACCCACTAACAGCTGCCACGATGGGGAGATAATGAGTGTCATTCACTTAACTTGTCAGTGGTCATAATGTTGTTCCTGATCATTGCATCTATTGTAACCGAGAAAGGCTCATGCAGTAACAAACTATTTTTAGCTTCATGTGCTAAACAGGACTTGCGTGTGATCTAGATCTTTCTTTCTTTATGTTGATTTGTGATTATATCACACTTTAATTAGCCTGACTTGGCACTCTTACTGGAAAAGTGGATGTTTTTTTTCCCAGCAAATAAATCAATACTTGTATCACCTCACTTGTTCTGTTATGTAGTTATGTTGTGATGTCACAACTGGTATTTGGTGGCTCCCCCTCTGTCCCTTTGACACACAGACATCCTCAGACGCACAGCGCCATAATTGTGGGGTGGCTGTAGCTCAGGTGGCAGAGCGGATCAGCCACTAACCAGAAGGTCGGTGATTCGATCCCCGGCTGCACCAGTCTGCATGCCAAATATCCTTGGGCAAGATACTAACCCCATGTTGCTCTCCGATGCATCCATCGGAGTGTGAATGTGTACGAATGTTAGATACTCGGCACTTAAACTTAGAAGTGCTTGTGTGAATGGGTGTGATTGGGTGAATGAATAAGCTGTATAAAGCGCTTTGAGTGCTCGGACAGAGTAGAAAAGCGCTATATAAGAACCAGTCCATTTACCATTTACCATAATGGAGCAATTATCCTCTCCAGCTCCGAGCTGCTCCTGTGATTGTAATTTGCATTTATTATTAGCCTTCAGTCTGCTCGAGGCCGTGAGACGTGATGGTGGATCGTCACACGCCACATCACACTGACAGACCTGCGCAGATGCTTCATAAACACGAGGACATGCGCGTGAGTGTGGCACATATACATGCAAACCCACACCGCAGAGAGAATGTTTATGACGGCATGATGTTGCTTTGTTTTGTTAATGCTAATCTCTGTTAATAAAGCTACAGCGGGGACTGCGTGTTCCATCACACAAATACATGCTCCACAATACACATCGCGATGTCCTGGAGGAATCAAGCTGTGTATTCTTTCACTGTCACGACAACCTCATCATATGGAAATTTGGGAGGAGCAGGGAGTCTATCAAGGCGCATGCACAGAATACAACCAGGCTGGACCCTACTGAAAACCCTCGCCTGCGCTCTCTTTCACACACACACTCATACTCATGCGCGCAATGAGAATGTGCAGGTGATCAGTGAAGTGTGAAATGATTCTGTTATCATGTCGTCTGTGTGGAATATATTTTCCCATCAAGCTTCCATGGCAGGTGTGCCTGATGGGTTTGTGGTGCTGGTGTGTTTTGGGGTGTGCATTTAGTTTCTGTCTCCATCTGTTATTGGGCGAGAAGAGTTGAAGCGGTGCACGTTCAAGCGAGCATTAGCAGCTCGAGTTCAGCCTTTGTCATTTGACACCGAGAAACTCCAAAATACTCCAAATATTTCTTCTGAGCTCAATGTATGTGGAGTCTTTGGATTCTATTGGATCTTTACTTTACTTTGGAATAACAGAGGCTGTCCCATATTAAATGGGAAAATCATCAGGCTTAAAATATATAGCATTTTGCACACATTTCAGCCCAAATTGAGTATGCGTCTATCTGCTAATGACAAATAACAGGAAAATCCCAAAGCCTTGACCCTTGTCGATGGGTGCAGTAAGCATTTCTGTACTGTTCGGGTCGACAATATGTGTAGGGAATGATTTTGTTTTTACCACAGACTGTGTAAACCCTCAGCCACTGGCTCAGTATTAGCATTTGGGTAGCCACCATGTTTTTTTTTGTTTTTGTTTTTTTTGAAGCCAGAAGTTAGCTTGTATGGATGAAAGGGTGACATGCTAATTGATCAGCTAGCTAGCTTTGTTAGCAAGCCATGTTCATAAACAGTAAAAGTACAATGCACAGGCCCGCATTTAAGGCAATTAGTGCAAAGTAACCGAGTGATAAATAAACAGAATGTCACTCACCAAAACGGAAGCACAAGTCTCTTGGATGGGCTGTAGCCCACAGCAATTTGTAATATTGGTCACACAATCCATTAAAACAACTCCAGCAGAGTTGGAAAACACAACAAACTCCTACAAACACTGTGAAGAGGTCCAGTTTAATGACTACTAAAGTGAATGAGGCTTAGCAGACTCCTATTATGATGTCTCTCAATCACCATGGCCACAAAACAAATTTTCAATATGGATGAGTTATAAAAAAAATAGTTTTCCCCACTCAGAGCTGAGGTGTGGGGGAGGGAGAATGCAAAGAGCCCAAAACTGTACAGACACACATTTAAAGTAACACTGCTAAGTAAACGGGAGTTCTTGGGGCCTGTAGTCTTTGAACACATTCCTGTGATCTTTATGTCTACGGGCGATTTTGGACTTACCCATAACTCAGGATTTATGATACTATTGCAAAATCCTCAGATGTGACCTGGTGCACACCTTCCTAGAAATGTCATGTCAGTGCAGTCTGCAACTATTGTGTTTGGCCTGTTCAGTACTCTCAAGTCTTCCTGTGCATGTCCAGCTACTATTGGCTGCAGTTTTTGAATTCATCAGTGAGAAAATAACAGTCATCAAGAATAATAATCATAGCACCTAAAAAAGGGCTCACAAATCTTAGGAAATTCCTCTAGGGAGGTTTATGAAACTAAAAACTGGAATGACGAACCTCTTTGTCTTTGAAAAAAAAAACTGAAAACAACAAGTGTGGGAACCCAGGAGGGGAAAAAGTCCTGTCATCACATGTAAAACATTGGGATGCGACAACATGGTAATTAACACATCATGCACCAGCACAAAAAAGCCAGCAATGATGTCGACGACTTACAAAAGTTACGTTGTAGGCTCTACAGAGGTTTGTTTCTTCCACTGTTGAATTCAGTTCAGTGCAATTCAATTCAGTTATAGTGTCAAGTCAACTTTTATATTGTAAGGTACAAACCCTACAGGTTGTGCAATTGTTAAAAATCCCAACAACTGCACAACCCCTTTGAGTAAAGACTTTGCAACAGTGGAAAGGTAAACACCACCAAGACATGTGCAGAAGAACCAGACTCAGGTAGTCATTGGCTACAACCGGTTGGGGGTGAGGGGAGGGAGACAGGGCAAAAAACACATGTGGGAGAGAGTCCGAGTATAAAGTCAAAATTACAAATGATTAACTGAAGATTGGTTTATGAACATAAGTGAGTGAAAAAGAGGTGAGTGAAGAAAAAACACTCGGTGCATAATGGGAAGCTCCCAGCAGTCTGAGTCTATTACAGCATAACTAAAGGAGGATTCACCTGATCCACTATAACTATAAGAGTTATCAAGGAAAAAAGCTTTGAGCCTAATCCTTAAAAGTAGAGAGGGTGTCTGCATCCCGACTCCAAACCGGGAGCTGGTTCCACAAAGAGGAGCCAGAAATCGGAAGGCTTTGCCTCCCATTCTACTTGTAAACATCCCAGTAGGTCTTCGTCTGAGAGCGAAGTGTTTCATGTGGGTGATTAAATACTGTGAGATATTTAAGATAAGATGGGGCCTGATTATTCAGGACCTTGTATGTGAGGAGAAGTTTAAATTTGATTTTGGATTTAACCCTTCAAACCCTTGAATCTATGTATGAAGAAAAGCCAACATGGCAGAAAAATGCTTTCTCCTCATGGTCCTTGTCAGTGCTCTCACTGCAGCATTTTGGATCAACCGAAGTCTTTTCAGAGAGTTTCTATATAATTATAAAATAATTTCTAATTAAATAAATCTAATTATGTAATCATATTTAATAGCCCAGCCAAGAGATAATACATGTATAAACTCTATATACTATTTTTCAGCATTACTCTGACACTGGATGTTTGTCATTTTAGAGATATTGTGCAAATGCAAGAAAGAATCCTACATGTTTCTTTAAAGTCATTTCCTGGTTGAAAAGGCTCCACAGTCATGCTATTCAGAGTAAGTCTCGGGTTACAGACGATGTCTCCAGAAAATTAGAGGTCATCCAGGTCTTTGTGTCTTTAAGACATTCCTGCATTTAACTAACTGTGTTATCTGGCTGCATGGATAGATAAAGTATCTTCTGCATAGCAGTGAAAATTTATACTGTGCTTTCTAATGATACTGCCTAAGGGAAGGATACTATAATACCATAAGAACTGGTCCTAACACGGAATCCTGCCTGCAAGATTCCTACTCTCCACTTTAACCCTCTCAAGGCAGGCGTTGCAGATTTGCAACAGTTAAAAGCTAACAACCTGATTACCCCACATACATATTTTATGAGTTTTTTTTACTCAGAAGTACCACTGCAGGTATTCTTTTGTGCATTAGCAACAAAAACTTAATTTGAGCCTGAGAAGTTTTATAAAAGCCCACAAAGTCTACACTGAAAGCACATATGCACACGCTTCATTGGCATGTCAGCATGCACGAGACAGCCCCAAGGGAGTGCTCAGTGTAAGAAACTTCATGACCCTGCCTAATTGATATGTGGTTTTATGTGTGTGTATGAGACCAAGTGAGTGTGTGTAGGAGATGAAGAGCAAAATACACATTTAACACTCCAAGCTAACCTCACCTTTCTCTAAACAGCACTTCAGACTCTAGGAGAAAATGAACAGTCCTGCCAATCATGTGCTAATTTAGGCTCTCTGGGATGTCTGAGTCTGGAGCCTGTCAGTGTGACAGTCCATATCTCGCTGAGAATTTAAGACAACCGTGAAACAATGGAGCCAAGAGCAGAGGAGACCTCAATCTATTAAACACGCACACACACAATACCTTGTGGCATCTTCACATTTTCTCACACACTCACCGACACACACATTCATGACAGAGGGCAGCTCTTTCGATGTGTGCGCAGTTAATGTGGCGGTTACAGCTACTTATTGAATGAAATATGGCTGACATGGAGGGTGGACTGAGGCAGTCTCTCAAGGGCTGTGAGAGAACCCTTCAAACCCTTTGAATATATGAGCTCAGAAACTGTAAACATGCAAATGCATTCTTAGTCTCTGCTTTATTTTACACGTTTGCAAAATAGTAAAGTTGAGGGTATAATAGCAGAAAATCTTTATAGGAATATAGCATGCAAGCATTGGATGAACCAGTATAAAACATTAAACTGAATTAATGACTCCATACACTGAAATTAAGCAAATTCTCTGATATGCAAAACAACTATTATAATAGTCATAAGTTGGCTCGGTCTTCATACTCTGGGCTCCCTTAAAAATAATGGGATGCACCAGATTGTCCACTGTGGACGTGAGCTGAGGACTGGGGTCGACACATAAGGGTGTGTAATCACCTGTTCAGGGTATCAAGTGTTTTATTTTTTTTAATCCTGTTGAATTTGTAGAACTTCATTTACTGCGTAAATCTTTTTATTAATGTAAGTGAAAAGACAGAAGGGTAACAACAACGTGTAACAACTAAAAAAATGAGGCACTCGGGAATGTAACTATTTGTGTGTGCAGTCTGTGAGCTAAGAATGTTTACATGAAATGATTTGTTAGTGTTACAAACCCATATTTAAAAATTATATTCAGTGAGAAAAAAGAGACACTAAGTAATTTTGTAATATTAATATTATTGTTCAACTTATTTATTTTCATTTTGTTACTGCATCTCCCCCAAAAGCAGTCTCGCAAGACAGCAGTCACCATGAAACACCTATGGGCACTCATTTCTGCTTTAAAAAACAAAAAACTTTATATCTAACAACTTTATATCTAAATTCCCAGGACCATTGCTTCCATAAGATAAGATAAGATAAGATAAGATAAGATAAGATAAGATAAGATAAAAGATAGAAAGATAGAATAAAATACTATATACATTAGAATAAAGTACTATACAAAATAGAATAAATAACACACATCTAAATGTTAGAAAAATTTTAATAGACCTTTGCTGGAGTGCCATTCATTCATTCATTCATTCATTCCATAGATTTCAAATCATCATTAACTGCTTGGCATGTCTCTGATATAATGGCCAAATTTCCGGCAACAATGAAGGCCACAGCGAGTGTGCGTTACGCCGTTGCTTAGTAACCTCCTTCTCCGACAGCTAAAGTTACAACCGTCAACTTCCACTGCAAGAAACTGTCAAAAATTCAGAGAACAGGACCGCAGACTTAAAGCAGATAATTATCTTGTGCAACAGCAGGTGTCCGTGACGGTCTGCTTCTACTAGCTACAGGTATGCTGTTTCTTTGAATTGCGCCTGTTGTTCACAGGCTGCTCATTCTGTGCAGTTGTTGGGCAGGACACTCGTTGCTCTAAGTGGGTCACACATTTTTCAAGTTTGTCTTTTCACTGCCCTACACATCCTATTAAGAAGCTGTATAATAATTATAATTAGTATTTTTATTGTGTCTTCACCTGGATTTTGCTTTCTGCTAAAGCAACTTGCAAACCGGATGGTGAAAAGATTTTAATGACAACGTTAGCTTCATGTGTTCCTCTGCTTGTCATCAGTATTTCATTTTTTGATTTTGTGAGATGACAAAAACGGTAGTTCCTGAGTAATCACATTAAAACGCTCATCTGGTAGTTATTATAAGAAGACCATAAGCAGCAAGACTCTCAAAGGCTGCTATATATGTCTTGTTTTGGGCAACAAAAAACAAACATTATTATTCATTTATGTAGAGTTGTACAGGATAAGAGGTGTTTCTGCTCTCAGTTAGAGTACACATAAAATAAGTAATTAGACTGCAACTATGGGATGTGGTGAAGGGAATTTACACCCGGTGAAGATGACAGGAAATGAATTCTTTCATTGCTGTTGCTTTCGAAGTCTGTCCTACAGTACGCGAACGAGTACCAACACAGACCCCTGGAAAATGAGCATCTATATGTAAATGTTGCCCTTTATTCTGGACAGCATTTGGTTTTTATTTAGACTTGTTCTCTACATTCATATTGTTTTATAATGTTGAGCTGCTCTTTGAGTTTGTGTGTGGCCCACTTCTAGAGCCACACAGTATCGAAATTCTTCCAGCCAGTGATCAGATCAATGATATATGCCTCTGATACAGTTCTGACACAGATCACCTGTGGAGCAGCTGGAAATGAAAGGCACCGAGACGTTAAAGACCTCAGGCTCAAAAGGAACAGGTGGGTACAGGATTAAATGCAAAGCACGAAGGCAAAAGAAATAACATTAAAAAGTGATTATGGTGATGATTGTCAGGGGGACCAACAAATGCTCACGCACCAGCTGAACCGCTCCTCATCTATAAAGCTAAAGAGGACAAAGAACAGACTGAGAATGTGAAGTGTGAAGACCTTGAGGCTCCGGTGGAGCTTTTAATGAAGGTATAGTAATGCAACTGGTCCAGCTTGTCCACATTTCATGCTCTGTCGACAGAGTGCTTTTTTTATTTGCATGTCTGAAATGTTTTTGCTCAACTTTAAAGTGAAAATGTTAACTTTCAGTTCCTCGGAGCTCTGAAGGACAAATACTACCAGCTGGCTGTTAAACTCTGTCACATGAGTACGTATCCTGCGCATGTCTGCTATACGTCTATCTGTCGGTCAATGAATAAGTTAGCGAGCCGTCAAGTTAGTCAATGCTGCCTTCTTCTTCTCTCCTCGCTCCAGTTCTCCTCTACGAGCCAGACAATCCTGAGGCCTCAGAGTTCCTCCCATTGATCCAGAAGAAGCTGCTGGAAGGTGACAGTTGTCTTTGTACAAACACTTTAGGCTGCATGTTACAGACTAAACATCGAAGGTGTTGTTTGATTTTTCCATCAGAGCAACACGCAGAGAAAAGCAACGAGGAAGAAAGTGATGAGGATGATGATGATGACATTGATTCTGGAAGTGATGAGGACCCCTCTCATAGCTCATCTTGCTCCTCTTCATCAGCCTCAGATGATGATGATCACGGTGATGATTATGAAAAGGAAAACCATGTTTACAGACACAAGCCATGCCCTCCTGCTCATATTTACCCTTAAATACATATAGTTACATATATTGTGTTTATTTTAAGGCACACTGCTGCTGCCCACAGTTGCAGTCTTTTCAGTGTAGACACAGTGACAGTTACATATTCTCTCATATTTTCACCTGGAATTAAAGGAGCTCATGTGGACTGAGCGGATGCCCTCATTTCCTGAAAATGTGAACTGATAAATCGCTGATAGATCAGCCGTGAAAATATACGGACAAACCACACACACGCTTCCTGATAAATCCGATAAACGTTTGCGCGTTGACCTGCAGAAGAGACTGTAAATGAATCCACTCGATCAGTGTCATATCCATTTTGAGAATCATTATGTGATTAAATGTAAAATATCTTAACATGTTTGAACTGATGCTAAAAATGCATTGGAAAATACAACCCTGCAGTTTTATGACCAGACATGCCAAAACTGAACACTAGGAACACACAGCACATACAGTTAGCAGCTGACCGCTCAACACAAAGAAGCAGCTGAGGAGTTTCGGCCTATAGATCTGATTATATGTAAATGCTGCAGTCGTGTTCCTCATTCTTGTTATAATAACAGATATTTAACAGTCAAAAATCTTCTAAGCGGTTATGTTTGAGCATCACTTAAAGTGTCATCAGCAGTCTCCAACTATTGGTCTCCTGGCAGCAATCTGGACACTCTGCAGCCAACTTGGTAACCCCTTTGATGCTAACTCTAGCAGTTATGGTGAAACATTATCTAAACTGACTTTAATTTAAATTGTCACCGGGACATACAAAAACATGTTTATGTATCATCATTCAGATTGCATGAAATTCAACAAAAAAACACTTTTCCCTGGAAGTTTACACGTCTACCACCATGTTTGCTGAATCCTCCCATGGCTTTGATTTCAGGATTCTTTAAACATCAGCTCTCTCTCTGTGAAGATGATAAGCGATGCTGCGTGACAGGGAAAAGATGTGGTATAATAATAATAATAATATATATAAGGAGTATGTAAATTTCACAAATTTGTGCATGAAACAAGAGAGACCAAAGTCATGATTTCTTACTTGTTTTGTTTTTCAGTTTTCACTGTGGATGAGAGCTGTAACGTGACCCAAACAAAAAGACTGATTCTGGAGTCCATCTGGTCCACTATCCAGTCTTTTGTTATGGTGGCAATTAAATTAGCACAAATAAAATGTTAGCCTATGTAAACTCATAAGCACTGAAGACCTTTTATGTGCCCTGTTTTAGTGCAGATGTAAATCCCAGCAGCTAAGCCTCCTTGTTGAATGCCATCAGTCTGAGTTTATATTTATGCATCTCCACATGTCACTTGTGAGTGTAGAAAGATATGATTGGCTCCTGATAAAGGCTGAATAAATTGCAGCGGCTGAATGAACATAATGGCTGGTCCCTGCCTGTGCACTGGATCCAGAGGCAGGCGTGAGGATGACAGAAAGGACACTAAGCCAGCGCCCACCATGCTTTGAAGTCTCGACGTTATTGTCCGTGGTGAGGTTAAAGCAGTGAGTAGGTCAGAAATTATGATGTAGGCAATGTTTTCATCTCATGAAGGTGAATATTACAGACAGTGCTTGCATGGATGGATGGCTCCTGGATGGCTTGTCCTGCTCGCTTTATAATATGTGTGTCCATTCTGGAATAAATGACCTAACAGCTTCCACAGGTCCCCAAAACACAATCAATCAACAGATATGAGGAGATGGACCGGATGTTCTGAATATGTATCTGTTGGTATTTAAAAGCCCAGCTGTGCAGTTTCATTCCAAGGTCAATTTCTATGTAACCAAATTTACATTCAAGTCTCCACCCTCATCCCTGTGACACCCACCCACACCTGGAGACACAAGAGCTCGCCCACACACACATATACGCACACAGGGGCGGGTAAACGTCATCGGTATTTTTCCTTTTGCTTGTTTGGTTCCTTAAAGTGGATTGTAGCTGTCAGTAGCACTCAGGGAAGCTTCATTAGCCGTCAGGGTGGGAGGCAAGGCTGTGACTCATGCCTGCGTGAAGAGACCAATGGGCAGCCGGATCCTCAGATATAAATAACGAATAAAAATATTCTTGAGTGAGAAAGGGTCACTTGCGCGCCGCCGGATGGGATTTTATCAGTGCGCTCTGTTGATATTCCGCCATCGCCACCACTGGACTGTTTCTTGTCGCGCCTTCGGGTGGCAGTTGTAACATTTAAGTTGTACTTTGTCTGGACTCGACAACCTGTGCGCCCCGTGAGCCGGTAAGATCCCTTCTTTTCTTCTCCAGCTGCACCCTTCGTGTCTGTTTCTTCAGAGACAGAGGTTGGGGGGGAAGATGCTTAAACCACTCCAATTTTCAGCCGCTGATATCGTGAGATCAGCTTTGGAGGACAAAATATCAGAGCAAAAATTAAACAATAATAATAATAATAATAGAATTCTCACATAAATCATTCTCAGACGGGAGACAAAACGAATTTATTAGTTGTTCAGTCTCTCTCTCTCTCTCCCTCTCTCGCTGCCTCTCTGTCTCGTGATGACATTGTAGTAAGGGTGGTGTTCAAAGCATATCTTAATTGAAATGTCGATTACTGAGTCAACACATGAATGGGTTAACGGTTATTTATGTGGACACTGTCACCTCATTTTATCAATATTTGCTGCCTGTGAAGCATCATTTTTAATGCATTCGTTTTATTCTGATTTGCTGATAATCTCGGTGATTTTATACGATGGGAAACGCGGGCCTTACGTGTTCTTTCTTTAATATTTTGGTTTTGGTCGTTTAAAATGTCATCTGTTATATAACAAAACATTTTTTTTCTTTTTAAATTAAACGATGATTTGGTTTTAACGATCCACAAGAACTTACTGCAAGAACGAGCCATGTTTCTTTTGCTAGTTCCCAACTTAAAAACAAAAAACAAATCTGTAAATCTGTGGCCCATCTGTAAACCTGTGTCATGCAGAAGCGCTGGGTTAGTTAACAGCTGACTGAAAGCAACACAATCCGAAGAGTGTCTCTAAATAAAACCTATACCCATGCAGCCATTTTATCCCCCAAAGTATTGCGATGTGCGTCTTGGTTGCGCGTTGTGCGCAACTCACTCCAAATTGCGCGGCTTCAGCCGTTTAAAGGGAGAATGAAGCGCTCCTGGTGACGCACGGAGCAAAATCCGTGCGTTTTCTGATCAAAATCTCGGCCTGCCATTTAAACTGCACGCAGTTATCGGAAATCCGACACGCAGTCTCTCCTAACACTGAGTCGTTTTGTTTGCAGCTGAATAATTCCCGCACCCGGAAACCAAAGTAACACAGGACTGATGGCTACGTCTGAGCCGAGAGCCGCCGGCGGGGAACAAGACCCCAACTCAGCTAATTTAAGACCTCCGACCACAAGTAGGTCCCCACACTCCTCTCCCTGTTAACAACACTTTGGCTTCGGCTCCCCGAGGCTAAATTGTGTTTATGGTTTTCAGTCTTCAGAGCGCTCGCGCTGTGGTGAAAGCCTTGCTCAAAGACACTTCTGCAGCGCGCTCTATCGCCAGCACAGCGGTTTAAACCCAGGTTCACCCTCCACGCGCCTCTGTCTGCTTCTCTCTCTCCCTCTCTGTCTCTCTCCCCTCCTTCCCTGTCTGATAAAGGAGAGTGTAGCCCGGGCCATTTGCTGTGTGGGCTCCGTCGTTAATCATTCCGGTTAAAAACAGAGCCATCACAGCTGCCTGTCGCTGTCTGGCGGACCAGCGGTGCGCGCCGAGCGGCGGACCTGGCAGGAATAATGCGCCATTAAAGCGCTGGGGTTTCTAACGATCTCGGAGCGTTTTTCCTGAACGTGTTCTATTCAAAATATGAGTTTCAACCCAAAATAAAAACATGAAGATTTGATTTGATCCTGTGCACTCTTGATAAAGCAAAAAATTTTGATATAAGAATTGTCTGTAATAATTCTCATAGTTTAGGCATGCTTTTTATTCGCTTCCTTTTTAAAAAAGAAAAATCTAAACCTGTGCATTAACCTGTGGGTCAATTAATCACGTCGAGCCTTTGTCGCATACACAAAATTGACTCCATTAGAGCACACTTGAGCAGCCATCTGCAGTCCAAAGCAGGGAAATAATTGCAGTTTTTGTTTTGTTTTGTTTTTTCAGAAAAAACGTTACAGGGATAGCCTGCAGCTCCTTTTGTCCAGTGTGCAAATACATGCTTTATTTTCCTTTCCTCGTTACCGGATACAAAATTTCGAAATCTTTTATTTGTGGCCCTTGAGTGCCAATAAACATATAAAAAATATTCAGACTTTTTCTTTCATGGAAATTCAAACCAAGAAAATGTCCTTTTAAACTGGGATGTTTGTTTTGTCTGTTTGCTCGTGTACTGCTGCTGCTGCTGCTGCTGGATGTTGCCATTATCTCTCTGCCACGCTCCATCTCACGCCTGGCGGCTTTGCGTGCGCGCGCGTCTGTGTGTGTGTCCGTGTATGTGTGTTTTTATGCCTCGGCCTCCGCACCTAGGGCTGTTTTTTGTCGGAATGAGATTGCTTCAGTAAATTTAAATGCTTGTTTTTTTGTTTTCGCAAGTTCTACATCAGGTACATTCGCCTCGTCGCTTCTCACTTTTTGCGCCGTGCGCTCTGCATCTTGTTCCCTCAGGCTTTCTGCTCCATCTCAGCTCACGCGTGTCCACGCTCCGGTTTGTGTGTGCATGTGTGTGGCACTAAGTGTATATGCATGGGCGTGTGTGTGTGTACGACGACGCACTACGCTCCAAGTTTGTGCTTCAAGCGCCTATTGTATACTTCCAGACCAGAGACATTACCAGCTCGCTCCACTCAAATACTGCGATCCACTCAATTAATTTCTGCCCTCCTCCGTGAGCTCATTTCACGGGTGTTAATTCCAGTCCGCCCTTTGGCTGGGTGTGTGAGCCGGCGTGGATTTGCCGTGCGGGTCACTGTCGGTCCCTATTGATTGAACTCAAATCGGAAGTGTTAGCAGACTCATCCCCCCCTTGTGATCAGAGGGGGTGTAAGGGGGCTAAATCCGTGTTCAACAAAGCAAAACAGTCCGTGTAATTCTTTACAGAAAATATGAATATACCCAAACACCCCACAGTCGCACACCTGGCCAAGAGTCGCTCCTTCACGCTTCCATTTATTTATTTTTTGTTCCATGTGCACGCTGTGCTCCATCACCCGCCTCACCACATTTGCTCGCGGTCTCCACGCTCAGAAACTCAAACGTTCATTTTGTTTTAGCCAACGAATACGCGTGGATGCACGGATGCACAAGGAAACTGGGGATGAAGATTTGCGGTAAGTTTTGTTTCGCCACGAAAAAAATGGTTTAATCTTGAAGATGTTATTTAAGAAAATGAAATAAAGAAATAAATTTTTTAAAGATTTTTTTGACATACCATGGCTCTCGATATTGAATTCCGTTGTGACTGCTTTCCTTCCTTTTTTTCTTCTGACCGGCTCACATTTTCTTTTACGATTTATTATAATCTTACTCATTTCGAGGCCCTCAGAAATATAGGCCACATTACAGGTTGATAGAGTGGGGCCGTCCTCCACACTGTCACTGTGCGTTTCCATCTTCCAAAGGTCACTGGACATTAGCCTGTAGGTCTGCTGAGGAGAGCCCCGGATCAGGCCCCCCGCCCCTCCCTGCACCCTCCCCTGTCTTTCCCATTTCAGCACCAATAGAAAAATCCTCCGGGACAAGCCTGGAAACAGAAAGCAGAACGTGCCTTAAAATAACTCGTAACGATTTGCTTTTCCTATCACATCCGGTTATTTCGTGAGTCACTTTTCTCAGGCTTACTGTCAGTGTCTCTAATAGTCCCCCTTTTTTTCTTTTTTTCTTTTTTGTTACAGTGGAGGGGGTGGATGTGACGTTTATTTTCTCCATCACTTAAAGGAATCTGCTTCTTTCAGAGCCTCACACGATGGAAAGTGTGGATGTTTATTTATTTGCAGTCACGCAAATTGAATTCAGTGTCACGTAAAGCTCTACCCATTCAAAAGGCGCATTATTGACCGCTTTACTGCAGCACAAGTCTGAGAAAGTCTGACATTGTTTTGTTTGTTTTTGGTTTTTTAGTAAGTGATCATCGGATTTTCATTAGTTAAATGACGTTTTAACCCCGTGCAGTGGCCACTAATTATTCATACGGTTTATTAATGAGCAATGAATATTTTAACTGAAAATATATTTTTAATTTAAGCGACAACAAAGAGCGTATGGCTTCCCCGTGTTTTTGACGCGCAATTAGGCCCACGCATTATTCTGCACATATATGCGAAAAGCTTATAAAATCTGACGGTGGCCCTGTAGAGACACGCTGCTTCAGGGCACTTTGCATCCTTCATTAACCCCTCTTCGGAGGGTGTGTATTTATTGGCTGTGTGTCGCAGCCTGTCCTGAGCACCGAGGCAATCAGTCTGCGCCTATAGGGGAGGGGCAAGCTGGCTGGGTGCTTCCTGACGGGGTGAGGCTGTGATGTCACAGGGTAAGGCGGGCTCCCACGGGTGCTTCCTTTTCCTACTTAGCTTATATAAATTTGGCCTCCAACAGAGAAGCTTTTCAGATTAAAGTATTCCGGCTGTTTATGAGCTGATTAAAAAATTTCACAAAAATCTCAATTTTCTTTCTTGCTTTTTTTTTTTTAGAAATTTATTTTCTGTTATATTTTAATTGTTGGTTTCGCTTTTCGCCGTTTTTCTTTTTCTTTTCTCTTTGTTTTGTTTTTTTATGAGTGGGATGGAGATGTTTGGTGATAACTCCTTCTCTTCGCCGTGCAACACCTTAGGGTTCCTGCAGAAGAACAACAGCCTGGAAGAGAAGGGGAGGCTCGCGGGCCAGAAGAACTTGCTCTCGTGCGATAACAGCGACAGGGACGCGCGCTTCCGCCGTACCGAGACCGACTTCTCCAACCTGTTCGCGAGAGGTGAGGAAACCACACTTCCGCTATCCCAGATCTTCTTTAAAAAAAACCCAACATTATTATTGTTATTATTATAACTCGGGCGTTTTAAACATCGCTTTCCTGACATAAAACAGAGAAGAGCGTCTTCACTTGTCTGTCTGCCACCTCTGCTTTTGTCCTCTTTTTGCTCGATAATAACAGTGAGCTTTACAGGAAAATTAATTATTAGGCAAATATCAACAGAACGAACGAGAGGCCGAACTGTGCCGGGTTGGGTTATTCATGTATGTATTGTGATGTAAACGGTGCTTTCGGGGGCTAAACTCGAGGCTTTATAAAAGCCTTGCAGAACTAAAATACTTGGATATTCCGGTGGCAGAAATGTGACTTGCAAAGTGAGGGGGGAAAGCTGATTTTAACACCTTAATTTAGCGCAAGCGTGATTTTGTGCTATTTTCATGTCCGCATCAGTTTTTTAAAAAGTAAATTAAGACAACGCGACGGAATAAATAGATGACAAAGCACTATTTATTTCTTAGATTAAACATAAAATACTTTCCTTTCAAAGAACAGAATTTATTTTGATGTCATTATAAACATAAGTGTTTGCCTACTCTTTCCTGTTAAAATGTCTGCTGAGAAATGTATTTTGTGTGTTTTGATGGATATTTAACAACTTAAAGCCTGCTAGCCAAAACCTAAGACCAATTATGGAGCCGTCTTTATTCGATCTAGCAGAGAAATGTAGCCCGAGAAACTGAGGGGAAAATGGAGAAAATTTTAGAATTTTATTCAAAAACAAACTAAGTGCATAAGCTTTACAAAAGCGAAGCTAATTGATTGACATGCTCAGATATTAGCTCCCAGAATCACAAATGGCTTCATTTCCCCTACTTTTCCCCCGCCCCACGCCTCTTTTAGACCTCCTGCCGGCTAAAAATGGAGAAGAGCCCACCATGCAGTTTTTGCTTGAGGTGGTTGACATCCTTACCAACTATGTCAAGAAGACTTTCGACCGTTCTACAAAGGTTTTGGATTTCCACCACCCTCACCAGCTCCTGGAGGGGATCGAGGGCTTCAACCTGGAGCTGTCCGACCAGCCCGAGTCCCTGGAGCAGATCCTGGTGGACTGCAGAGACACGCTCAAATATGGCGTCCGCACAGGTAAGGGCTTTGGGACGACCTTCATCGTGGAGGAAACATTAACCTACCCCAACAGGGAAAGATTTGTATTTTTTTTTTTTTTTTTTTTTTGAAATACAAATTCAACTGTATATGTGTTTGGGTAACTCACATGGAGGTGTGTGTTATTTTTGATGGCAGAGAAGATTGGTATGTGTGATGTGGGCGAAGATGCAATTAGCTTTTAACTTTTTGCATTCAAAGGAAACAGCAGTGAGAGATGTAGTCCTGCGCCTTATTACTGCCACACACATTATAGTAATAAAGCAGGACATTACGTCTCTGTTAATATCCACACATGTTCAGTGTGTGGATTTTGAATGTGACACAAACTATTAGAGAATGGGCCATTTCTCGCACAGTACACAGCCTATTTAGATGACTGCCATATGTATTGTACCCCTGGTAATTCACTTCACATCCTCCCTTTCTTCCACCCCCCGACTTATTAAAGCATGTGTCGCCTGAGGGGATCCTAACACGGGCTGATTCAAGCTGTTAAGAACGACAACACTCAAACTGTCCCCCGGGTTTTATATATCAGGCAGTCACTGACTGTGTCTACAACTCAGTAGCACTTTTTTCTCTCTCCCTCTCTTTCTTCTCAAAACATTTTGTGGCTGTTTTTTTAGCTTGTGGGCTGGAGGAGCTGTCGGCGGTGCTGAAACCACACACCTTTCATTTCTTTTGTCACACCTGTTATTTCATTTTTATTGTTAATTCTTTTTATTACTCTGTTTATTATGTGAGTTAGGCACCTCCATAACCACAGTGTACATGTATCCATGACTGCATACAGGCTCCAGGTCTACACACAGTCACTGTGTGTGTATATGTGTGTGTGTGTGTGTGAGTCTAAATGCTTGTCATACAGCTGTTATGGCCCACTGAGCAGCGCTTTGTCAGATCCCTTTGGTATTACGGTTGGCCATGGAAATACAAAATGAAACCTGAATGATGACTGAACTTAAACCCATTATTGAACTTTTTAATATTTATTTTGTATTATTTTTTTCTCCCTTTAGGTCACCCACGCTTCTTTAACCAGTTATCTTCTGGCCTAGACATTATTGGTCTGGCTGGAGAGTGGCTCACCTCCACCGCCAACACCAACATGTAAGTCACACAGTACGCTCTCTGTACCGAGTGCCTGACACAGTTTTTATATAGAAGGGAAACACCTATACAATTCACAGGGGGACAACTGATATTTCCTGTTTGTAGGCCTGTGGAAATAGCTTCTAGTCATCATCATATATTAGCATTGCGGAAGTGCTTATGATGTACCCCTGGGCTCACTCCACCACTGGTCAAAGCAGGCCGATTATATAAAGTGTTTGTGGTTTTTTTTCCCTGTATTGACAGATGGTAGTCTGGCACAGTGCGATACTGTGTGTATATCACACACCACCAAGCCCCAGGGGGTGGTTAGATTGCATATTGATCTCAGGTCACAGTTACATGTTCACCCAGCTTGAGTGGAGAAGGCCTGAACCCCACATCAGCTGCACACGCTCTCAGCACACACAGATCCTGACGCAGACATGCTGTGAACGAAAAGCCACAACTCTGTGACACGATTACTGGAGTGAGGTGACAAATTATAGCAAAACACAAGCACACTCACAGAGGTTCATACAGACGTCCACAGTCAGTTCATCCACATTTTTTTTACTGAGCAATAATCAGCCTAATATTTATAGCAATGTCACTTTCATGTGATTTTCTTAGATTTTGATGTGTATCAATAGCAACGTTTAAAATATTAATAATTTCACCTTCCAAAAATTTTCGTAGTGAAATGATTCAACTTTTTACGTATGAAATATCAGAAGTGTGTGAAAAAAAAACCCCAGTTATCCACAACAAAAGCAGTCATTATCAAATAACCTGTTTAGTCTGTCCAGCAGTCAGTAGTCAAAGGCTAATAAATTCTATTGTTACATAACACAAAGAAAAGCTGCGAAATGCCACAATGGAGGCTGGAAATGGGAAATGTTACAGAAGTCAATAAGAGGCAATCAGCTAATCAACTTATTCTGCAGGCTGTTTTATTAGTGAGAGACACAAATCAGTTAAGGTCTGTCAAAAACAGCTGAGCTTTATGTAAAAGTAGGAGTGCTTTATTTACATAGGGTTTTTTATTTCTTTAGAGGAGATAATAACGAAAGAATGAGGATTGTTTTAAGCTAAGGCTCGATCATGTAGTCATTATTAGATCATGAAGAAAATATAAACTGCATGGTTTCTGTATATATTTACAGTTCACCCATTACCCAAACAATCTTTAAACATTACAGCTTCTTACAGACTGGGTTCCTTTAACTAGTCATTAACAGCTTCATATGGCAATCACAATGAAACTATGATATGATAATACAGACGTTTGTATCGTGACTTCAGTCTGAGTCCAGACTTGCCGCATTCATAGATAGGAGAAAACTGAACTGAACTTCCAGTGAAGTGCAAAAATCACACCTGCATAAGTCTGGCTTGGTGAAAGGGTTGGCACATAACTGCAGAAAATAACAGGACGAGTGCAGCACAAAAGGTCACCCAGAATAAACAGTAATTACAAGACAATGCACTTTAGACCTAAAAGAATATTGTCCAAAATTGCTGCTGAAGAAAAGATGAAATCTGAGGACAGTAAAGCAAAGGCTAGAAGAAAACTGTGACACCTAATTTGTCCAATTTCTATTAAAACATTAGCATAGGAAACTACCTTCTTAGAAAAACTTTCCCATCTCATTTCCTGGTTGGAAGAATGCCCCAAGAGACGGGGCCATTGACTTCCCACACACGCTTGTGCACGCTTCCATAATGACACACGCACACATGCACACACACCAGCTCTGGCTGTCCCAGATACAGCAGCTAGGGTTTCCAGTCCATTGACTACAGGCTCATTGTGAGCTGGTGTTAGCAGATAGGCCAGCTGGGCCCCACACTGAAACACAATGTCCTCCGGCTGCACAGAAAACCCTGTTACATTGTGGAAACTGGCTGCCGCAGCTCCCCACGGAGTGCTCATTCCGGCTCTATTGTCCCCGTGGGTACAGACGGACTCAGTGGTCCTTTGAGGGGCTGAGAGGAATGTGTGTGGTGGTGGTGGGGGGGTCAGAGGGTTAGTCACATACAGACACACGCGCAAACACACACACACACAAACGCGTTCATAAACACACTTACACGCACACATTGAGTGCCCTTGATGATGATAATAAGGGCATTTAGGGGCTGTCCCTGGGGACAGGCAGGTGACTGAGGGGTAATTTTCACCCTGAAAAGACCAATGATTGGCTCTGATTGTGATAATGATCACCATTATTGTCATTACAGCGTGAAATGACTCAGAGAGAAGGAGAATTTTAAAAAGGTTCACTGGGGTTTTTTGTGCCTTTTTTTTTGTCCTGTGGCTGGGATGAGTTTTGAGAAGAAAGGAATATGAGACATCCAGGTTATTAAGTCTGCTTTATATAAACCATAATTCCACTATATCAAAGGACACTAAATTGGTGAGATGAGGCCAGTGAGGGACTGAAAAGTGAAATGTTATCCTTGGGTGTAGCAGATTATAGTCACAGCCCAGAAGTCATAGATTAGTCCAGCGCATTTACAAAAGCTAAAAATCTTCAGCAGAAATATTTACACAAGAAAAATGCCTCCTTGGTTATTTTTCTTCATCTTTCATCTTTTTTTTTTTTTTTTTCCAATTTCTCTTTGTCTCTTTGTTTTTGTTCTCTGTCACTCAGCCTCTTCGTTGTGCGTGCTTCATGATGTTGCTTTGCTGCGTGCTTTTCTGTGCGCACCCTGCATCATCCCCTCATCTTCCTTTGTTGTCCTCTGTCACACTTCTCTTCATTGCATTGTTTCCCTAAATCTCACTCTGCTCGCGGCCTTTATACCTCCCCCTTTCTACCAAACTATAAAAAAACAGCCTCAGCCCTGCAAATAGCTATTTGAGGGGAGGGGAAAAAACAGGGAGGAATCGAAGAAACGTGGAGATAACGCTGCTTCTAATTTGGGTGATGGGTGAAGCTACAGCGATGGAGGTGGAGGAGCGTTGTGTAACTGGCCTCATTAGAAGCGGGGTAAACAGGGATCAGCGTTAAGGGTGCGCGTGGGAAGCAGTGAAATGTCACTTAGCAAAGAGAGCAAAAGCTCAGGCCTCCTTTCTGTGACACATTTGACCCACTCTAGCTTCTCCAGGAGTTTTGTTGGTGGCTGTTCGTGGAGATAACGTGATATCGTTTTATCTTTTATTAACTGACAGAGAGGTCAGGCACATATCAAGCTTTAAAAGCGTTGGCTCATTTCAAGAGTGTGAAGATTACTTCTTTTTTTGTTGTTGTTTTTGAATCTTTTCTCTTTCATCGTTTTAATGAAATAATGAAATTCATAGGCATAGGCTCTCCCTCATTTTTTCTATATTCTGTGGCCAACAGAGGCTGTTATCTCTTTAAAGCACTCCCTCTCCCTGTCCTTCTGTCACACACACACACACACACACACACAAACTCGAGTTCTCTCAGCCATCACGTCAGCCCCATTCAGAGTCGCCGCTGAGATCGGCACCATTGACAGATATCCATCAGAGCTTTGTGTGCTTTAATTAAACCACTGAGTGATTTTAGGAGGCATTTGAATATGAATGTTTGCTGGTTGACTCATATCAGCCACTTTTTAATTAGCCCAGTCAGCACAAGCTCCACTTTTGTGCTCTGCAGATGGAATTATAGAAGGACTAATGAATAATATAGACGCACAATGAATATCACTGTGTGTGTTTTGGGGGAGTCTGTGGACTCTCTGCCTTACGAGTGCATAAGAATGCGCAGTGTCTCTGAATGATGTGCTGCATTCATTACTCGGTGTTATGATTGGCAGGTTCACCTATGAGATCGCCCCGGTGTTTGTGTTGATGGAACAGCTGACTCTGAAGAAAATGAGAGAGATGATTGGTTGGCCAAACGGAGAGGGTGACGGCCTCTTTTCCCCAGGTCGGTCTGTAAATCACACTACCCATGTATGGCCAATATTCATATTACTGTATGACTTTTGGTCCAAATATTCCACGTGCATGTACACTGCACAGACTGTGTGCTGCTGTCCAGGGTACTGATGTGTGTGCGGTGTGCTTAACAGGGGGTGCTATCTCCAACATGTACAGTGTGATGATCGCACGGTACAAGTATTTCCCAGAGGTGAAGACCAAGGGCATGTCTGCTGCTCCCCGCCTTGTCCTTTTCACATCTGAGCATGTAAGTGACCACACACACACACACACACACACACTGTACATCTCAGGTAATCTAACAATGCAGATAAGCTGCTTCATTGACTGTAGATTAATCAAAGTCAGGGAATAAGCAGTAGGTCTGTTTAAATCAGGGCACTGGCTGTTTCAATTCATTCATTATTTTAGTTTTTTTTGTATTTTGAATTTGACAACTTGACAGAGAGCAGGAAAAATGTCAAGCAACAATGAGCTCTCAAAATATCCCCCCTTTTTGAATTCAGAGGTATTTCATTGCTATGTGTCCCCACAGAGCCACTACTCCATAAAGAAGGCTGGAGCTGCGCTGGGTTTCGGCACTGAAAACGTGATCCTGCTCAGCACGGATGAGAGGTTTGTAATCGTTGCAGAAATCATCTGATGAATACTGCATGTGCAACATGTAGATCCACAGCGATTCCATGCTGCTCTGCTCGTTTTCAGAGGGAGAGTCATTCCTGCGGATTTGGAAGCCAAAATCCTCGACGCTAAACAGAAGGTCAGGGTTTTTTTTTCCCCTTTTATTTTTTTAATATAATTGCATCTCCATGTACTTTTATTTCTAACCACATTTCTTTTCATCTATCCTGGGTACTACATCTACAGGGTTATGTGCCATTGTTTGTGAATGCAACAGCTGGTTCAACCGTGTATGGAGCATTTGACCCCATCAATGAGATTGCTGACATTTGTGAGAAGTATAACTTGTGGCTCCATGTTGATGTGAGTAGTTTGCAGTAGTGATGATAGTAGCTTCAGTGCATCATCCACTCCTTTAACAGTACTGTTTTATCTCATTAGGGTGCGTGGGGTGGTGGACTGCTGATGTCTAGGAAGCATCGCCATAAGCTTAATGGAGTTGAGAGGTGAGCACATGGGAACTGATAAGCTGCTGTGTGTTGCTATTTAAAAGAAAACTCAGCGTGCTAACGATAGCATTGACAACACGTTTTGCAGGGCCAACTCTGTCACATGGAACCCACACAAGATGATGGGTGTGCCTCTGCAGTGTTCAGCAATCCTGGTCAGAGAAAAGGTACAGGAACACACACACACACACACACAGTATCTTGTTTCTATTACTTCCCCTTAAAATTTTATGATGACAAGTTTTAGGGACTTTTTTAATCCAAACGTTGGAGCAGGTCGCTACATGTCATTATGAAGTCCACATATATATACATATGTAAAGCTATTGAGCTTTAAAGCTATTGATGTTCTTAATTACTTCTGTTTATGTTTGTAAAGGGGTAGTAGTACAGGCAGCACACCAGCAAACATGTTTCATGCTTTTCTTTGAGTTAAAAGAATCGAATCATTTATGAAGACAAGTTATCGATCTGCGGTTAGAACACTGTGTAATAAAAGATAACTTGTACATCAACATGCTGTATATCTGAAAGATAGCACAGAGACAGAATAAGACAATATGGAGGCTTTCATTCAGTAAGGTTAGTTTAAACATTAAACATACACTCTGGGGTTTTTTTCTTCACTTTAACCTATGAAAAATACAGTTCTATGAATATCCATATTGCACATTCATACTCATCAGCTTTTCTTGGTACATGTAGTCTGACATGTCTAAACGATGACAGCCTGGGCAGGAGACCTGTGAAAGGAAATGTTAACAGTTTGTGCACTTGTCTGTAGGGAATCCTAGCAGGCTGCAACTCCATGTGCGCTGGCTACCTCTTCCAACCAGACAAACAATACGACGTTACATATGACACAGGGGACAAGGCCATCCAGTGTGGGCGGCATGTGGACATCTTTAAATTCTGGCTCATGTGGAAAGCCAAGGTGAGCCGGGTGGACAGACGGGTGCATACATGCTGGCTAAAAAAAGACAGAAAAGCATCTCCAAGCCAATAAGAACCTTCATGGCTTTGTTAGTGCAATGCTATTTAGTGCTATACTGAGTGTTCTTAACTGTAATTATTGGCTTCTCTTTTCCCCTGCAGGGCACCACTGGGTTTGAGCAGCACATTGACAAGTGTTTGGATCTGTCTCAGTACCTATACAACAAGATCAAGAACAGGGAGGGATATGAGATGGTGTTTGACGGAGTGGTGAGCTTCCCTCATTTTATTTTTCCTTTACCGATGTCCAGTTTTAATCACCAGGGTTAATTCACTGCTGTATTTAACAGAATGTTGTTGTATGTAAATGCAAATAAATAAATAAAAACCCACCGTGATCTGTATCTGACGTGTTCATTTCTGCCTGCAGCCGCAGCACACCAACGTTTGCTTCTGGTACATTCCACCCAGCCTGAGAGGCATGCCAGACGGAGATGAGAGGCGAGAAAAACTCCACAGGGTACAACTATAATCACACTATAAGTTCCACCACGATTAGCTTCAAACAGCCAATAAAAGATGTTCCCATTATTAGATCGCTTTCAGGAATACAAGGCTCTGTTTTGTCGTCTTTTTCACTCCAACAGGTGGCGCCAAAGATCAAGGCCATGATGATGGAGTCGGGGACCACCATGGTGGGCTACCAGCCTCAGGGCAATAAAGTAAACTTCTTCAGAATGGTCGTCTCCAATCCTTCGGTCACCCAGTCTGACATCGACTTCCTCATCGATGAGATCGAGAGGCTCGCCCACGACCTGTAGACCTCACAGCCATCGCTGCTCCAGGGCCATCCCGGAGTCTGTGATCGATTTTACTGCAAAAGCGAACGCCAGACTGAAACATTCACAGTGCTGCAGTCCGAGAAATAATAGGACACGTTTTAGGTTCTTTCTTTCCGGTCTGCCTTTGCCTGCAGCACTCTAAATGTTTTCACCGCTGGAAAGAAACGAGCAATGAGAGAGCCTCTGGAGTTTCTTACTAGCTCTGGCCCACATAGGTACTTCTATAGAAATATATATATATATATATATATATATATATATATATAATTACTATCTCAAGTTTCCTTTAAAAGCAAATGTGCTCTAATGTCTGTGTGTGCAATTGAGCCTTGTAATGCGCAAGTGTGTGAAAGAGAGTGTGTGTGTGTGCAGTCGTTTAATGTTTGTCTTTTAATGTCTTGTGTGTGTGCCACAGCAAATGTGTGTGTGAGTGAGTGTGGTAAATTAATGAAAAATGGGGGGGAAAGAACAGATCGAAGTATTACAAGTATCATCAAGTTATTCTGCTGTATCATACATGTGCTGCACAATATGGTGGTGCTTTCAGCTGTACATATGTTTGATCTCAGCACTCTGACCTGTTTCCCCTGAACCCGGTGTCCAAAGTCCCGCAGCGGCGTATTTTAGGCTCGCACTGTGTTAAAAATAAGCTAACGTGCTCAGCATAGTTACAGGCTGTGTTAAGTGTCAAGCTGTTACACGACTTCGGACCATCCGACAGAGCTACAGTCTGCAATAGTTTCCCTCGTAGAAGATCCCCATTTAAAGCTATCGTAGGTCTGTGACAACCTTTAAGTTGTAAAACTCTGGCTCGTTGTCCGTTCCCTGCAGTCACATCATGCCCATTTGTGTTTAAACCAATGTTAATATATTCATATTTGATGATATGGGAATGAGACAAAATATTTATTGCATTTCCGCAGGTGATTGCAGATTCAGGTATTTTATTGTACATGTATCTTTATGCGTATTACGCTGTAACACAGTGAACCGAGTAAAGTTTATTTAAAGTGATATCGTCAGCCAAAGAGAGAATCGGGAACGCAGCAATCCATCGTCCTTCATGTATAACTTCTTAAAGACTAGGTGTTTGTAAAACGTTACCTGTTGACCTTTTACTGCGATGCAATCTCTATAAGTGTGTTTCTTTTTGTGATTGTCAGTCTTTTTGACCAAATGTTTTGAGATGATTGACTGGCCTTCTGATGAGATTAAGAATGAAACTTCTATAATCCTCTGGCCGCGGCGCCGGTCTTTTATTTTAGTGAGAAGCACAAGGATGTGAGAATGTACTCTCTCGTTGAGACTGGGAAGAACGAAGAATTGCGTCTGTCTGAATCCTAATGCATTACTATAATATAGTATATTAATTGTTACACATATTACTTGTATTCTCAGTGTGATGGGAGCTCAATGGAATATCTTGTACAAAGGTACCTGTTAGTGTCTTTGCACATGTTCACCTTACTTTCCTCCACTGTAAATGGATGCGTTTTAGTATAAGAGTTATGTTAACAGAGTATTTATTAGGGACCATATGTGACTGGCACAATTGCATAAATCATATTTAAAGTAATCTGTGTATGTGACAAGTAACTCTTGTATGTGAAGCTCTCTAAGGGAATGTTTCCCTGGCAAATTTTCAGTAGGCACTTTAACAGAATCATAACATCTTTAACAAGATATTTAATAAAGTCGATATAAAGAGAACATGAAACTGTGTGGCTTATTGAAAAAGTAAAATAAAGAACACCCTGAAAAATGACATTTCATTTGTGTCCCTACTCCAAAGTATCCCATTCTCCCAACAAACTGTCTTTATCAGCAGCTACACACACACACACACACACACACACATAGAGTATATATTATTGCCTCTCTGCCTAATCATCCTCCAGAAGCTTTGTTTGGCCTCCAGCTGTGTGTCGGATTGGCTGTGAAACCCTTCTCTCCAGCTCCAGCATCTTTATTCTTTTCTTGCTCTTTGCATCACTTTTCCCTCCTCTCTTATACTCATTTTGCTTTAAAAGAAAATCCTTCCACCTTTCTACTTTCTATGCCTTTTATTAAGCTACAATTTAGTCTGATTCAGTCTATTTAAGGCCCCATTTCATGAAGAAACAAATGCAATGCTTCCGGTGTTTCATAACCTCTGAATAGAGCACGTAAAAAAAAAACAGAGGAGTGAAGCTGCAGTTATTCATAGAGATGTGCTCCCGGCGCCCTCTGGTGGTGACTCTGTGCCGGTGTTGTGCCAAAAAGTGCTTGTCTGCCAAAAACTGATTTCCGGTATTTGCCAAAAACTGATTGCTCGTATTTAAACTGCTATAAGTAACTTGTTGGGCTATAATATGTGAAATATATGTCAAATGCATCCCTCATGGATGACATAAAGTCATCTTGAGCCACAAACAACATTCGTGTAGCAAGGTAGAAGCCGCAATCAGTTTTTGGCAGTGACTTTTATATAACCTTTATTTATGCAGTTAAAAAAAAATCTCATTAACATTAAAAATGTCTTTTGTAAGAGTAAGTTGGCCAAGACAACAGCAGAAATGGCAGCAAATATTACAATAGTTCAGTAAAAGTATTTTAAGTGGGGATAAATGACCGGATTGGTTATAATGTAAGTACAAGAACACAGTTATAAAGATACTTGAAAAGCAGATACTTTTTTAATTCTATATATAACCCCTTTGTAAACCCTGTTCACCGAAGTCTATTTACCAACATACGTAAAGATAATACATATAAAAAATACACAGAAACATTGGAAATCACCTTTTGCAACAACACACAGCACATGATAATGATACCTTATGAAAAGGGCTTCTAATAGTGCTCCTTCTAATTGAAGGAATTTCAATATATACAAATAAAAACATAAGTATGAGAATGCTTAGGCCCTAGAGTTAGACTAATTCATAACCCTACTTATATAGAAGGAAGCTTTTACTAGGTTTTACATTAGCATTTGCATGACTCTGGCTCATGCCAGTTCAACTGGTTTCACTAAATGTGCTGGAATGTATTACAGGAGAAAGACAGATAGCATCTAACAGGCAAGGCATCAGCATTCTGTTCAAATTAAAGCTTTAAGAGTTTCTCACTGCGAGGCGGCTGTTGTGAATGGAAGTGTCACTTATTAAGTCTCACATCTTTCAGCAGGAAGAATGACACAACAGACAGAGTGGTTTGAACAGGAAACAGCATTATCTGTTATGATTTAAAAGCAACAATGTGCAGTGTTAAAAGGAGACTTTTAACAGAGTCTTTCAGGGAGAAACATTATGTCAATATTTTTGACTACTGAGCCACCATAAATTATTAGGTGGCAAGTGCTAAAATAAGCTCAGATGAGCAAGCATCACTGCCACGATCAACTTTAAGCTATAAAAAATACTGACAGTAAGATAAAAGCAAGTGTCAGTTATGTGGATCTCACCACTAGCCTGTAGTAAGGCAATAATGTAAGCTAAAGTCAATACAGCACTCCTCCTTCCAAAGCAAAAGCGCTGCCCTCTGCCCTGTAAAGGCCGGGAAATAAAAAGCTTCATTATACACTGCAATTCAAAGCAGCTCAGTGTAACAATAGAAAAGTAGCTTCAGGGGTAAAGACTGACCTCACTTTTCAGCCCATGTATTCACGTTAATGCAGAAATGCAAAACTACATTAGAAGTAAATTCATGATGTAATTAAAATGTGTTTATTAACAGTTTTGCACGATAAAATAAACCAAAAGAAGCCACACATCCATGAATATGTAAACCTGCATATAAAGTGAAATAACCAATGAACAAAACAACAACAATATAACATAAAAAGATTATTACAGCACGGTGCATTACCAGTGTGTTTATCCACAGAGTGTCACTGCATGCGCAAAGTAAGAATTATAAGAAGTCTTGATGTAATTTAGAGAAGGCTCCCAGATTATATGAAATTTACTAGCAGAACCATTTAGAAAACATCTAGCTCTGTTCTAATTATGACTTTTTTTTGAGTGCATGTCAGATTTAATGTGTATGAGACAGAAGAGCCTTGCAATAAGATTACATGTCTTTCTATAAGAGACAAAAAGGGAATAACCTTCTTTGCATGGGTGGGGAGCATGAAGCTATTTACAGCTCTACCAATAATGGCGACTGAGGGTGATGGAAGGAAATGTTATGGCCAAGCTTGTGGCATGCATACAGCCTCCTTTGATCTTAAGTGGGCTGAACAAGCAAAAAAAAAAACAACCTGTCTGCCACTGTAAAGAAGTTTAACTACATATTTAGTCATATTTAATATTAGAAAGTGCAATTTCAACAGTGCATCTCAGGTTTTCTGCACGATGAAGAAATAAATAAATAAATGTGTAAAATTACAGAAAAAATTCTGTTAGCCATTGGATTGGATGACTGCCCCCCCGGGCGCTATGTTTGACACCCCTGGTGTACAGAACCATGAGTGGACTGAATGATGGACGTGTGAAGAACATGTGAATGATTAGAGCTGAGGATTGTTTACATTTGTGGGATCTGTGTTTGAAGATATTCTAGTCAAGTTTGCTCTCAAGAAGCAGCAACTGTGTATTAATTCAAATTGTGTAAGTACACATCTTGGGGATATGGAAGATTAGTGACAGAGCCAATATGAACCATAATTAAGAACTTTACAAAGTATTACAAAATATGCCTTGATAGATATAGCAACAAACAGCAAAACTCAGTCTATTTTATTTAAATATTTATTATGTGTGAGCAGGCTATGCACAAGTAAGAGGAACTTATTTTAAATAATTCTAAATGAATCAGTGGTGTGTTTCTTGGTCGATTGCTTTTTTTTTTCTGTTTTCTGTTTATTTGTGTTTTTTAAGATAATGAATTTCGCAGCTTTCACTGAACCAGTTTGCACACAAAGATTTTTACAGGTACATTTTAATGATTTTTGTAGATTAGGTGTAGTGAACTAGCAGAGCATGAACGCTGCCTGCATTTGATAAGAGACTTGTAACAGAGATAGATTATAGGAAGAAGTTTTAAATGAGGACCGATTTCTTAACCTAGTCACACAACTTCATACAAAGGCAACTAAGAGTGCTGAATAACTCTAAATGTATGTAATTTGATTAAAATAAAATAAAATAAAATAAAATAGTAAGATTAAAAATGCAAGATATATGTGACAGTCATTTTGCAGTTTTATCTTTCTTTTAAATGTGAACGAATATTCGTTTAGGATTTTATGTGCTGCTGTCTGTCATTAAAGAGGCTTGTTAATATTAATTAGCTATTACCAACAGGAATTTCAAAGTTTTGAAAAGGCGTTGTTTCCTGCCACGTAATGACGCATGCGCATCAGTTCGCTTGTCGTTTGGCGACGTGTACCCGGTGAGTGGAAGTACTAAGGATTCTTAACTTGCTGGGTAACAAGCGGCCATAAACCAAACTAAAAAGGCCTTAAAATAGCAAAAGTATGGGTGGTTCGCAGAGTGTGGAGATACCGGGAGGAGGCTCCGAGGGATACCACGTCCTCCGGGTGAGTTTGTAGCTTCTATAGCCTGCTCTTAGCTCTTAGCTCAGCCTCCGGTCTGAGGCGAAGAATTCCCGGTTGTATGTGTTGACTTGAGGCCGGGGATGACTGCCGGGGCCTCCAGTCCAGCAAACCACCACGTCTGGGAAATGTGTAGTTTAAAGATGTGTCAACCCAACACGCATCTTTAATCACGGTGTCTGTGTATGCCTGCTGCTCAGCTAGTTAAATATGCTTGCTGAAAGCAAAGAAACCGTAGGGCTAGTTGATGCTACGTAGCTAATTTGAATGACAGCTGCCAAGCTAGTTTTAGTAATATACCCGTTATCAGACACTTATCTTGTACACAGGGCTTTTTACCATGTTTACATATGCTTAGCCTTTGATTAATCGACTAGTGAGCTAAAATGAGCATTTAGTATTTGTCGTCCAGTAGTGGTAACAGTGATATCAAAATAGCAAACACAGAGGCTAGACTTGATAGCATGAGTGTAGGATGAGTAGGATTGACCCCCATCCTGATTATGGTTTTCACACAGTGGTATTTGTATACAGGGTAACTCAGATCAAAGGCTGATTTGACGTCTTTGTATCCTAGAAGTTGCTCATTTGTAAGCCAGTTGAGTCATGACTAGTTTGCATGTTGGTCAGTGCGATTTATTTAGAGGAAACTGGCTTGAATTTCAATAAAGCGTCATAGCCTAGCAGCTGAGGATATCCCTCATTTTCATACAGGTTCAAGAGAACTCGCCTGGGCACCGGGCAGGGCTGGAGCCTTTCTTTGACTTCATCGTCTCAATCAACAACACCAGACTGGTGAGAAAATGCAGCACTTGCAGCTTGCAGGATGAAATAAGAGCCTTATGGAAGGCTACAGTTCACAGTTGCCCCTTTCTCTACTTACGTTTGTTTCATTTTCTGCAGAACAAGGACAACGACACGTTGAAGGACTTGTTGAAAGCCCATGTCGAGAAACCAGTGAAGATGCTAGTTTACTCCTCAAAGACTCTGGAGCTGCGGGAGGCCACGGTGACCCCCAGCAACCTGTGGGGGGGTCAGGGCTTGCTCGGTGTCTCCATTCGCTTCTGCAGCTTTGAGGGAGCCAATGAGAACGTGTGGCATGTCCTGGTAGGTAGCCGCAAAGGTTGTGTGTTGCATCATCTCTGTCTGTGTGATACAGCAGTAATTTTTCTATGTCTAATAGGAAGTGGAGCCTAATTCCCCAGCAGCCCTTGCTGGCTTGCGTCCACACACTGACTACATAATTGGAGCCGATACTGTTATGAATGAGGTTGGTTACCCATACTTATCTTGGTTCTTGCTGCTGTCACTCAATGTTACTAGTTCCTGAAGATTTACCTTCTTGTCCTCCTGTTTCTGCAGTCCGAGGACCTCTTTTCTCTAATAGAGAGCCACGAGGGGAAGGGCCTGAAACTGTATGTGTACAACACAGACACTGACAACTGCAGAGAGGTGGTTATTACACCTAACACTGCCTGGGGAGGAGAGGGCAGGTAATACACAGACTCCTGTTGGAATTTGTGTATTTTCAAAATAAGTGTCCTATTTATTTGCATCTGACATGATTAAAAATGGAAATGCATAAATATTATCAGCCAAGTAAGGTCAGCTATTTTTATTAATGATGATGTCCTTGAACAAATGAGCCAAAATGAGAATAAATAAAAAGGCCGATTTAAATCTCTTTTTAAAACATGAGGATAAAGGTGGTAAATTAAAGGTCTCAGACCAGGTGGATGTCAAATGATTTTCACTGGTGAACACTGTTTATATTCTCAGTGTTCTTTTCCCCTTCTCTAGCCTTGGCTGTGGGATTGGCTATGGATACCTCCACAGGATTCCCACCCGGCCGTTTGAGGAGGGGAAGAAGATCAGTTTCCCTGGAACTTCTTCCAGTGAGCCTGTCAGTCCACTGAAAGACGGATTTACTGAGGTCAGAATGTACACATTTATTTAAAAAGCAGGGCAGTTTAAAGCTGCTTCAGTATGACTCTGTTGAAACTTTTTGTACCCGTGTCTTAGAGTTTGTGGGGTTATAAATCGATACCCACTACCACTCGCTTAAATTACTTGGTGTATGTGCAGGTACGGCATTGGAAGGATTTGAGTGTTTGTTTTCATTTAGCATGCACACAGCCTGTTGAAGAGAACATTTATGTTTTTCAATAGATTCAATGAAAATGTCTACCTTCTGCAGGTGCAACTTTCAGCAGTCACCCCTCCTCCTGCTGCACCTGCAGTTCCCTCTGGCCTTGACTTGTCTGCCCTGTCAATCAGCTCCTCAGCCCCGCCCACCATGCCCAGCGAGCTGCAGACAGGTATGTCTGCACTTTCACTCACAGACGTTTGTTAAATCCACCAGTTTTAAGTTTGATACACGGCAGGAATATTCTCATCTAATGTTTAATGTCTCTCTTCTTCCAATTCAGGTTTGCCTACAGTCCCTCTTCTGCCCACCTCCACTAACCCCTCACTCACCCCTCTGCCTCCGCTGAATCCTGCCACTGCTGGCTTGAACCCAGCCACCACGCTACCAGGTGATTTCAGCAAGGTCCACACCCTTCCTCAATAAAGACACGAGTCTTTGTGTACACATTACACACATTCAGTGAATATATTCATGTTGACGTTTCCCACACTCAGAATGACTTTCCTTTACAAAACTTCATCAACTACCCCCTGTCCTTTCTTCTCCCCTGAGACTTTTCTTTTTTTTGCTCACATCAGTGGCAATGGTGCTCTGTTTTTTCTTTTGTTTTTTAGTTGTGATTTGTGCCTAGTTTTACCTTCTAGAGTGGTTTACTGCATTAAAGCTGCACTCATTCTGGAGAGCAGTGTACACAAGACTGAGGAAGTCTAAGAACATGAATGATTATGGTGGTTGTGTGGATGTGTTTGCATTTCTAGGTCTGATGCCCCTCCCAGGTAGCTTAACAGCGCTCCCTAACCTTCCCAACCTGCCAGTCCTAGATCTCAGTGGTGTGTCACTAGCAGGCGGCAGCACCTTACAGCCAACAGCAGGGATGACAGGTGGGTAATGAAGACTTTACTCCAGTCTTTGCTTTTAAGCTTATGGAATAAAGGATCCGTTTAGTTTTTGAAAGTGAAATATTATTTAATTGCTACCAAACCAGGGAAGAAGTCTTGTGGGTAAACTGTTTCAAGTCTGTTCAGTGAGCAAAATGCACTGTTGCATTTAGGCAGCTGAGTGTGATCAGGAGATGGTTTGTAGTCAGATCTTGATGGTAAAAACATGTTCATGCCAGCGTGTGTTGTGACCCTTTATTTCTCCAAATCTCTACAGAGCAGCTAAAAAGAAGGTGAAGTGTGAAAATGCTCTGTGTTTGAAAAGTTAACTTGAGTTTAAAAAAAAAACTAACATGAAGGAGGCACCTCATTTATCCTCTCTTATCTGTCTTCAACAGTCCCATCTCTGGCTCCACTCCCACCCCTGAACCTTTCAAATCTGGCCACGTTGCCTCCTCTGCCCACCATGCTGCCCTCCCAGCTGCCTCCTGTCCTCTCTCAGGGTTTGACTCCCATGTTGCCAACTTCCACTGCCGCCCCTCCAGCTTCAGTTACTGTCACAGCAGCACACATGATTAATCCAGCCACCGAAGCCACAGCCCCCACAGAGGCAGGATCCACGAGCACCACGGAATCTCCAGCACCTACGGAAACAACACTAACGTCGTCATAACGTGGGAAATATGACTCCACTTCTCGTCAAACTCAAACACACCTGGTTTGGCTTATCCTTCCATCTGTCGTTCTCCGTGTTTTCTATTTATTTGGCTAAGAGTGAACAGACGCATCAATTCAGACACAGAGGTCAGCATGCTCACGGGCAAGGAAGCTTGTGTGGAGCGAAGGAGGATGCAGAGAACGGAAAGCGCCTGTAGACTGGTCTGACTGCTGTGTCTGTATTCCCTGATGGCCATAACGCAGAGGAACTGTTAGCACTGCAGCTTGCCTAAGCTACTGCTTGAGGAAGATGAAGTCTACTCATTCATTTGTAGTTTACTTTTCACTTCCGCAGTTAGACAAGGCAAAGACCTCTGAGATTTTTGCCTTTCTTGTATGGAAACCTCTGTGTTTAAGTTTTATATAACAATTTATGTTAATGGATCTGGATGATAAACACAGTTTATTGAATTGCCAACATAATAAAGATAAAAACCGGGATTACAGCTGGAAGTAAGATGTTAAATGAATTAGTCCAGTCCAGAATTGAACTCACCATACTGGAAGAAATCAGACCATAAACCCAAGAAAAGAAATGTTTGTGCTGCTGAATAAACAAGTAAAAAAAATCCTGAGTGTGATCAACCAACAATTTCCTGTATCTTTTTTTTCTTATTAGTTAATAGAACCACCAGTCAGTAGATTAATTTGAGTCATATGTATTAATTTTTTTGTTGCTGTATGTCTCCACCCAATGAATGAATCTGCATTATTTTGCACCACCTTTGTGTTTTAAAATTTATTCCCCTTGTGTGTCTCCTTGTATATCCAAAATCTGTACTTCATACCATCTCAACAACACCGAGAACAGTGAGAGCCCGAAGGCCGTGCCAGAGGATACAGAGGTTTACAGAAACACGAGCTACTGAGTAGAGTGTGCACTTGCTGCTGGATACATTAAACTTGGGAGAGGTTTTTAATGCAGAGCATATCTCCTGGCATGGTCTGAGTGGAGTGGCAGAGCTGCAGCATGGCCACAAGGTGTCACTGTAACAGAACTTTTGAGAATATCTGCAGTATGTACAGGGCACGCAATAAAGCCAAATTAATTTTAACAGCTGCCTTTGTGTGTCAATTTATGTTGTGCAATGTTTGTTGCTACTAGTGAAAGCTACTTTGCACTTTCAATGTCCCAGATAGACAAAAACAACATGATGAAGATGGCCAAAAAGAAAATACAAGAACAAACAAGGTATAATGGAAAATTGGTGCAGCAGGGCTTGTGTATGGGAAGCTAGAAGGTTCAATATTAAGCAGCATTTCAGAAACCCACAGAATAAATATTTGGGGAACAAAAGAAATTTACATCTGCCTGATAATTCAGTTGTAAAGCAAACATATAAGAGGTGCTAAAGATTGCAGTAAAATGCACCAGAAAACATGTCTTTCAAAATTTGATACACTTTTTCATAATTTTTAGACAACACCTGATCATCTAAACAGTTTTCACATCATACACACAACCTGTAAACAAACAAACAAAAAAACACTACTTCTAGTTCGTCACACACCTCATCAGAAAATCAAAAATGTGAAGTCTGCTCAGCCTTGTGTGGTCGTGTCACAGTGATCAAACAGTCTTTTTCATATTTCAAAAATGATATAGTGAAACATCTGTATACAGTAAACATTAAAGATTCTCCTATTAATACTGTACTCTTTAATAGCAGAAAATGTTATGGTGACCGCTGGGAATCTGATGTGATTGGGTCCTTCCAGAAGCAAGTCTTACCACTCAGCAACTGTTCTGAAACACCTCTGGACAGTTATGTTGAAGCATGACTTAAATTAGCTTTAATTCAGTTATGGAGACATAAAAACAGAACATTTTTAACAGAGCTCGACCAATTCATCGGCAGACCAACATCATCAGGCTATACCACCTGTTTGCTGATCTATCTGTATCGCTGTTTATAAGCATTTAAAAGTGAAAAGTAAAAAAGAAAGGTGTTGATATTGCACAGTTTGTTCAGTGCAACTGGTATCAGTGTTAAAACTGTACAAGTTGGGCTCTAGTATTTAATCCCCAATCAAAATGCTTAAAAACAAAACACACAGAGACACACAAAACATGCTAATTGCATCAAAATTAAGTTTTAAAAATCTTTTCCACCTTTTTCAAACGTCTACTGGTTCAGAATTTTCCTGTAAATTCTTCAAATAGCACCTCTCCTTCTGATAATATACATGTTGAATATGCATGCATTGCTGGTCTCATAAGACTGCAATCTCATTTGTTTACACATTTTACAGTCTTGTGCAACTTAATTATAAGAATTAAATTTAAAACAAGTCATCTTTACTAGAGCAATGCATGTGTCTTATACGACTCTCCCAAAACACTTGGTATTGGGAGGGGAAATGGAAAATTCTTCTAAATGAAAACACGTCTGTGAAAAAAATGGATACATCAACAAGTTACATTTCTGCTGAAATTTTATAAAACGTCTGTTTTCTGTTGCAGCCTTGTCATCGTCCCTCCTCTTAAGTTCTTGATGTTGACCTTCAATTCGCCTTTCAGTCTGTGCGTTTTGATCCAGCTCATATAATACCATCACACTATGAGCCACAAGTGTGAGCAACCTCGATTCATGTGAAAGGAAGAAAAAAAACATCCGTACTGTAAAAATATTTTGATTCTGCCACCTGTGGTTTCTGTTGTGCATCACAAGTACAAAATGTGTTGCAGTGAGTAAGAATGTGGTTAGTTTTGCAAGAGAAGCACATGAGCTTGAGGAATTGTAAGTAACCGAGGATAATTATTAAAAGCTTTGCTAAAAGAGAGACTGACTGAATAAATAGGCTCAGGCTACAACATTTCTGTAAGTGAACAAAAACTCCAAACGTGTGAAATAATGGCAAAAAAACAAAGTGAATTGAACTTCCTCCAGTCCTTAATTAGGGGGAAATGACGCTCTCTCTCTGCGTGTTTCCTGGGTGAGAGAGGCCTTTTTGTTGTTGTTGTGCTAAGCTAATAGGCAGAATGCTACAGGTATAGCTCTAAAGAATGTAGCATCATAGGCAGTGTAGTCCGTGCTGCAGGGAGAATGGACTGCCATACACGTTATGTGTCTGTAAGCGAGGAGGGAGAAAAAGGAAAAGTACGAGCTGTCATCGAGCAAAAACGGAGCTGGAAGCATGTAAATATAATAATAACCACTGCAGCCAAGAAGAGTGCCTGACGAGCCCAGTTGTAAGTAAGCTATTAAGACTCGACTGTACACCGTGTTCGTGTTTTCCTCCAAAAACAATAAGTTCTGTTGGAGCAGCCTTTCAACGCCTCTCTCTGTCTCTCGCTAGCAAAGTGACCCAGACAACAAAGTAAAGCTAGTTTTCGGCTACGAGCCCGACACAGAACCCACCGTATTAGCCAGAGGTCCCTTTACTACGGTTCGGAGCCGCGGACCTTCAGTAACAGTAATAAATCACAGCAATTGTACATTCATGTAGTTGTAAACAGCATGATAATATATTAAGTAATCCAAAGTATTCAGAATACGTTACTCTTATTGAGTAACGTAACGGAATACGTTACAGAATACATTTTGGGGCATGTATTCTGTATTCTGTAATGGAATACATTTAAAAAGTAACCTTCCCAACACTGTTCTTATGTGTAGTGATTACTAAAAAACTATTTTTGGCTGTAAAAGCGACTGTAGTTAGAAGTGACAGTGATTGTGGAGTGGAAAAGAGATCCTGCACATGCTTGAAACTTACCGAGCTGGAGGTTTACAAAAGGCAACGATACACAAACAGAGCTAATAAATCTGATGAAGGACAGCATTTTCTGTCTTTGTGGATACACACACTTTTTAGTTCTGTATGTTCAGTTTTATGCACCTCCCCCACTGATGCTGGACGCCAAGATTAACCTAAGAAATTCTCTAATTAACCTTGTAAAATTCAAACTGATGGCCTTCAAAATAAATTGTATGGATAAAATATCCATATTACTACAATCCTTTCTTCCCTTCATACCTTTTAACCACATTCAGGTGAGACTGAAATTGCACACTGTAACACAAGCCTGCTACAGCATTAAAATACACTCACTGGCCACTGTATCAGGTACACCATGTCACCTGCTTCTTTATCGGTTTTCTGCATTTTACCGGGGGGCAAATCATATTTGATAACTCCAAAATCTTGTATTGTCCTCCAATTGAACTCTAGGGTTGAAATTTTGAAACAAAACTGAATTGTCAGAGGTCAGAGGATAACGGACAGGCTGCTTTGTGCCGATGAGGAAGTCAGATAACCACAGGGATGCAGAACAGCCTCCGCAAAGCCAGAACAGCTTACTACTCATCACTGATTGAAGAAAATAAGAACAACCCCAGGTTTCTCTTCAGCACTGTAGCCAGGCTGACAAAAAGTCAGAGCTCTTTTGAGCCAACCATCCCTTTAACGTTAACTAGTGATGACTTCATGAACTTCTTCACAAATAAAATTTTTATCATTAGAGAAAAAATTACCAATAATCATCCCACAGATGTAATATTATCTACAGCTACTCTTAGTTCCATTGATGTTAAGTTAGACTCTTTTTTTCCAATCGATCTTTCTGAGTTAACTTCAATAATTACTTCCTCCAAACCATCAACATGTCTTTTAGACCCCATTCCTACAAAACTGCAGAAGTCCTGCCATTGATTAATTCTTCGATCTTATATATGATCAACCTATCTCTAATTATCGGCTATGTACCACAGGCCTTCAAGGTGGCTGCAGTTAAACCTTTACTCAAAAAGCCATCTCTTGACCCAGCAGTCTTAGCTAATTATAGGCCAATCTCCAACCTTCCTTTCATATCAAAAATCCTTGAAAGAGTAGTTGTCAAACAGCTAACAGATCATCTGCAGAGGAATGGTTTATTTGAAGAGTTTCAGTCAGGTTTCAGAGTTCATCACAGCACAGAAACAGCTTTAGTGAAGGTTACAAATGATCTTCTTATGGCCTCTGACAGTGGACTCATCTCTGTGCTTGTCCTTCTTGACCTTAGTGCAGCATTCGATACTGTTGACCATAATATCCTATTAGAGCGATTAGAACATGCTGTAGGTATTACAGGTATTGCACTGCAGTGGTTTGTATCATATCTATCTAATAGACTCCAATTTGTGCATGTAAATGGAGAGTCCTCTTCACACACTGAGGTTAATTATGGAGTTCCACAGGGTTCAGTGCTAGGACCAATTCTGTTTACATTATACATGCTTCCCCTAGGCAGCATCATTAGAAGACATAGCATACATTTTCACTGCTATGCAGATGACACCCAGCTCTATCTGTCCATGAAGCCAGATAACACACACCAATTAGTTAAACTGCAGGAATGTCTTAAAGACATAAAGACTTGGATGGCCACTTTCTGCTTCTTAACTCAGATAAAACTGAGGTCATTGTACTCGGCGCTGAAAAGCTTAGAAATATGGTATCTAACCAGATTCTTACTCTGGATGGCATTACCTTGGCCTCCAGTAACACTGTGAGGAACCTTGGAGTCATTTTTGACCAGGATATGTCCTTCAACGCACATATTAAACAAATATGTAAGACTGCTTTCTTCCATTTGCGCAACATCTCTAAAATTAGAAATATCCTGTCTCAGAGTGACGCTGAAAAACTAGTTCATGCATTTATTACTTCCAGGCTGGACTACTGCAATTCATTATTATCAGGATGTCCAAAAAACTCACTGAAAAGCCTTCAGTTAATCCAAAATGCTGCAGCAAGAGTACTGACAGGGACTAGAAAGAGAGAGCATATTTCTCCTGTTTTGGCTTCCCTTCATTGGCTTCCTGTTAAATCCAGAATTGAATTCAAAATCCTGCTCCTCACATACAAGGTCTTAAATAATCAGGCCCCATCTTATCTTAATGACCTTGTGGTACCATATCACCCTATTAGAGCACTTCGCTCTCGCTCTGCAGGCCTACTTGTTGTTCCTAGAGTATTTAAAAGTAGAATGGGAGGGAGAGCCTTCAGTTTTCAGGCCCCTCTTCTGTGGAACCAGCTTCCAGTTTGGATTCGGGAGACAGACACTATCTCTACTTTTAAGATTAGGCTTAAAACTTTCCTTTTTGCTAAAGCATATAGTTAGGGCTGGACCAGGTGACCCTGAATCCTCCCTTAGTTATGCTGCAATAGATGTAGGCTGCCGGGGGATTCCCATGATGCATTGAGTTTTTCCTTTCCAGTCACCTTTCTCACTCACTATGTGTTAACAGACCTCTCTGTATTGAATCGTATCTGTTATTAATCTCTGTCTCTCTTCCACAGCATGTCTTTTATCCTGTCTTCCTTCTCTCACCCCAACCGGTCGCAGCAGATGGCCGCCCCTCCCTGAGCCTGGTTCTGCCGGAGGTTTCTTCCTGTTAAAAGGGAGTTTTTCCTTCCCACTGTCGCCAAAGTGCTTGCTCATAGGGGGTCATATGATTGTTGGGCTTTTCTCTGTATCTATGAAGCGCCTTGAGGCGACATTTGTTGTGATTTGGCGCTATATAAATAAAATTGAATTGAATTGAATTGAATAGAAGAGCATCTTTAAGCACACAAAACACAGAACCCGGAGGCAGATGAGCTACAGCAGCAGAAGACCACACCAGGTGTCACTCCTGTCAGCTAAAAACAGGAAACTAAAACTTCACACGTGGCTTACCAAAACTGCGAAGCAGAAAGCTGCAAACACACTGCCCAGTCAGAAGAGCCTTGATTTCTGTTGCAACGTTCGGATGATAGGCTCTCAATTTGGCATAAAAAACATGAACGCATGGGTCCATCCTGCCTTGTACCAGCAGTTCGGAGTCAGTATCAACTGAGCATTGTTTAATCACCCCAGCTTGCCTGTATATCGTTACTGGCCATGTTCATCCCTTTTATTACCAGCGTATCCATCGTGCCTGTATAACACACGTCGCAAAACTCAATCATCTCAAACTGGTTTCTTGAACATTACAATAAGCTCGCTGTCAGCAGATCTCAATCTGTGTGGGATGTGGTGGAACAGGACATCGTCATCTTCGATTTCAGCCAATAAATCGGCTGCAGCTGTGATGTCATCATGTTAATATGGACCAAAATCTCTGAGGAATGTTTCCAGCACCTTGTCGAATCCATGCCACAAAGACTCAGGGAAGTTCTTAAGGAAAAACTGTCTCCATTAATGTAACTAATGAAGTGACTACCAAGTTTTTTATATCTATATATGTATAGCTACGCATACATAAATATAAATATCACAGACTTTCTTTGGCAATTACCACATGGGTGTTATCGCCTTCCTCCAGTCTCCATCTTGTTGCACTTCCACCAAAGTTACATAACCCTCCACAGGAAATATGGGTCGCACAGCAGGAACTAGTACTTGTCAGGCAATCTTTTAACGACGAAGCCTAGCATCAGATTCCAAACATGATATGGCTTTTACTTTACTAATGGATGTATTTCTATTAAAGCACGTTTTGCTGTGTGTACCTGATATTTCACACCGTTCTGTTCAGCAGATGAAAACAGAGGGCGGTGTGTTTGTTTCTTTTATTAAACTTGAAACTTGTTATTCTACTTCCTCACTTGCTTTCACTTTCACACAAGCCATGGGAGCTCCTCCCCTGCAGTTTAATGCTCTTGTAATGTTTCTGAATTGATGTTGACTTTCTCTGTTTGTTTGTTTTTTACCCCTATGACAGCTAACATTTCAACAATCAATTCAGGATAAATGTTTAAATCAAAGCATTATTTTTATCAATCCCGTTATCACTTGCGGCACATAAAATTCTTACCAATCCGGGATCCACGTTGCCTACATTTGAGAGGGCTTAAAAGGCACAAAACCATACAGGTAAGTGTTTTATTTAGACAATGACAACATTTGGATATATCCACTCAAACTCTAGCCGCAGTAAATCTCGCTGCAACCACAGCCAACCTGGAGCGTGCACACTTCTGCTGGCATGAACATTTCTCACTACACAGCGCACTGGGCCTTTGCTCTATAGGTCTGTCGGACTTTTACATCAAAATAATCCAAAAAAGTTTTGTGGGTGGGAAATAGACCAAAAAAAACAAACAAAAAAACACAGAGGCTGAATGTTGGTGGCAGAAGAATGTGTCGCATTCCCTTGAACAGCACAGCGGGCGTCTTATTTTATAAGAACAAAACAAAAAAATCCTCTTAACACAGTTCAAGTATGCACATATGCGAGGTGAAAAATCATTCACAGACGTGTTACAAACTAAAAGCGACACTTATAGCAGCAAACTGAGAACAGCTTTCAGGAGGAGATACAAATTAAACGGAGCAAAGTGGTAGCAAGGAAAAGCCTCAATATTATTGATCTGCTAATGATTGACGTCTCCTGCATGTGAAATCTACAACCAATTCTGCGTCCTGATGACGGCAACAGCTGTAACAGCTGATCCAGCCCCCGGGGGGGACAACATGACGGATTTTTTACCTGAACAAAAAAAACAATTAAGACAGATTCACAGATCCACTTCCTGTAGACCTCAATTATGTTGTAAAGCAACAAAAAGGAGGACAAAAAAAAGTGAATGGAAGTGAAATTTGATGAAGCGGGAATAAAGCCCACATTGCAGTGCTAAAAGACAGCTAGGAGACCAGATGAAGGTAATCTGGATTGGAAACGCAAACTGAATCCAGAAATATGTCATTTTTTTTCCTCTTTTTTTTTTAAACATCAAGTCTGATAAAGGTTACGTGGTCACTTCCAAGTCCTCAGATCACTTTTTAAGTTAATCCCTGTGGGGTGCAGATAGGAGGCTACAGGTAAAGTCATTAGGGCGTCTCATTAAAATGAACAGCAGGTCGCCTCAAACACCGGTGCCTCCTCTGTGTGTCCGTTAACCCCCATCTTCTGACCCCTGCTGGTCAGTGCCCTCATTAGCATCGAGACTGTAACTGCAGCGTTATGTTGATGTGAGTTTTAGCCACCTCATGAGGTGTTTTATGACGTGCGTGTGTCTACATGTAGATGTATATAGAGCTACGAGAAGGGAGCAGGTCATTTAATGTCTTTTAAGGAGTTAATTCCTTAAACAAATCCTCTAGATTCATCGTCGTCGTCGTCATCATCTGCTTTCCGCTCTTCTCCCCATCTATTCCTTTGCTTTATACTCCGTCTCCTCTCTCACGCAATTGAGTTCAAGGGCATGATCAGCCTTTACTTCCTCTCATTTTTCCATCTTTTCTGCTGTTCTGTTGCTAATGTATCCGTTTTAGCAACAGCTCAGGTGGAGAAAAAGAAAAAACAAAGATCCACATCTACTAATCGATGAACATTTCTGCCTCAAGACTGGCTAGACGGTCCCATCAGAATGTTAGTCAGTAGGTGGGAAGAGATGAGGCGGAGGGCTGCAGAGAGCCGGAGGAGTTTGAGCGTCTCATGTGAGGGAGGAGGTAGGTGTCCGAGCACAGCTGGTGAACGTCGTACCTATCCTCCTTGCGATAGGCCAGACAGCGGCGGATAAACGCCTGCAGAGCACAAAAGAGCACAAATTAAAATGATAGGAGACGTATGCTACTCTACCTTTTGTTACTGTTTGCCACTAATTTAGATCCTATTTATGGCAAGGCAATATTATCAGCTGCTTCTCCGGTAAGTCTCTCACAGGTGAACTGCGGGTGGCTGGGTATTCTTATTCTGCTGTGCCTGACATTTAACATTTCTCCACCAGCTATGGGCTCTCATTTGAGTGTCACTCCAGCTTGCAGCAAATTTTCAGGCCAGAACACAGACTACTGTCAGCTACTTCAGCTCTGAAAGGTGTAGTCGGAGTCTAGTGTAGGACGAGATCCTCTCTGGAGAAACAGCTGAATGCTATCAGGGTAGGAAACAAGACGTGATAAAGGAAGGGGCGTAGCTAGCAGCTAGCTAAAGAAATACTATAATGAATCATGTATGTCTGGCTGTCCCACCCAACTAAAGCGAGGAATAGGAAACTACTGGTTGCAGCTGACTCAGATGAACGAACATGTGTCAACGTGTCGCTGGACTGCCAAACTAAATCTCTGTTAATTGTTAACACATTAGTGTGCAGCTGCAACACAAGTCTCACCCTGCTTACGCTTAAAAAAAAGAAAAAAATCATCTTGAAATGTGAGAAACTAAAACCAGTGAACTTTTCTGATTTCTTTCACACCACAGACAAATAGGTCATTACATTTGTTTTAAAATAATATAAAAGTTTATCTCTTCAAGTACACAAGGTTTGCCTCGATTTAATATCTCTAAATTTCGCCAGATGTGATTATTTACTGATGGACTGTTTCATGTCACTTTGGGTTTTACAGGATTTTGCATTACTGTCAAACAGCAGATCCATTTGTCAGGTATTGAATTACCTGGGCCCAAAACAGACGTCCCAGCATGGTTATTAAATCTATGGATATTCCTTTTAGTTGGGTGTAAAATATAGAAGATTTTATCCACAGCGCCCACTATCAACTCACCATTAAGATGCTATGCAGTTAAACGTCATTAGGAGATGCCATTTACAGGCTACTTTTCAGTCCCGAGTTTCAGCTTTATTGCATTAATGTTGAAATATTGCATCACTGTGAACATAATGTTCGTGCAATTTGAGATATCGAGCAACAGGAGTAAAACTAAGCGCAAGCAGCATTCATTTTATAGCAGCTGTATCAATAAAGGTGACGTAAATGCCCTCGTGTGTCCGTAAACGTGTCTGTGTGTGCGTTACCTTTGCCTCCGTGCTGGCCTGTGGTTTCGCTGGGAACTGGACTTCTGTGGCTTTGAGGATGGTGTTTTCCTGGAGGATGTCCTGCTGTGACTGATTGTGACCAAACGGCTGTAAAAACAAAACACAAGATTCAAATTCAAAATGTTCATGTCACTTCATCTGACATTGGATGTTGTGACGCATGGTGTTACGGTGCGGCACCTTGCGTCCATAGAGGCACTGGAAGAAGATCACTCCCACAGACCAGACATCCACCTTGTTGGAGATCTTAGGTGGTTCCTTCCCCACCACAAAGCACTCTGGAGGAAGGTACCTAAATACAAGATTAAGCAAACAAATTTGAAAAAAAAGGACATCGGCTACCAGATCAGAAATACATGACATTATCTTTAAAAAACTGAATTGAGCTGCTTCCATACGCGGGCAGGTCGGTAGAGGTGTAATTTCTCCTGGCACAATCTACACACTCAGACATACCACAACTACACACTTGCATACAGAGCACCAGCTGTTCGACAAAAGGCCAAAATTTGGGGCTTTGTGCATTTTTTTTGTGCTGCAAATTTATTTATAAATAAAACTATACGCTCTGACTTACGCTCTGAGGACTAAAAGCACTAAAATGAATTTTCAATTTGTCTCATTAATCTCGACCAAACCAGTTTTCTCAGGAAGACAAAACAGTAAAATCAATAAGAAATCACTAGTCAGTTATAACATATAACAGGATAATTATATAACCAGTCACTGAGTGGTGAGGGTCAACAGGGGTTTTGAAAATTGTGTGCCTGAAGCAGGCTTTTCTTAGTGGGTACGATGCATTCTGATCACTCGGTCAGTTAATAGCTGGCTTTCGCAATGCATTCTGGGATACCTGATGGTCCACTTCACCACTCCCATCAGTGCATTATTTGAGACATATGCAAGGTAACCAATCAGACGTTGACGAGCTGTAGCGACAGTTTAAACGATTTCATGATGCACTGCAGCACACGAGTCATGAAATAATTACAGTGAAATACTTCAATGTTTTTAGATAATAAACAAATATTTTCAATAATTATTGATATATTTATTTATGATATATTTATTTCCTTACTTTCAATTGAAATTCATTTCTGACACATTTTTCTAATTATTCACAGATGTATTTATTTATTTCATTTCGGCACTTTTAACCCTCCACACCCTCCACTGTTTCCTTCTATGCGATAGCATGCTGCATGTGACATCTTTGTTATTGTTCTTCTCATGTGGGTAAGTTCAGGACTGTAACCTGTGCAGATCCATACTTGACTCTATACCTACCATATTTAAAAAATGATAGTCACAATTCACTGTACATCTTATTAGTAGCACAGAGACACAATTTATACACGACATACGCCCACAGATTTAGTGCGCTGTCTCTTTCAGGTAATCTGCAATCATGGGTTTAACCTGTCTGTCAGTCTGGGAAGGGCATTAGTGTGTGTGTGTCTGTGTGGGCATATGTGTTACCAGTAGGTGCCCGCTCCCTGTGATGTGAGATCCATGCCGTCAACACCATAGTTGTCATCGTCCATGATCTTGGACAGGCCAAAGTCTGTGATTTTGATTTCTCCACATGCTGTACCATCCACCAGCAAGATGTTACCTAATTGCCACAAACGCAGGAGATTCAGTAAGTGTTTAACAATCAGATATCCTGCTTTAACAGTGAAACACTAAAAATCATTAGAGGAACAACAATTGACTTTGATTTCATGTCAAACAGGAGACTAACCAGGTTTCAGGTCGTAGTGGATGATGGGGGGTTTGATTTCATTGAGGTAGCGCAACGCGCTGACAATTTGCATGACAATGGAGCGTGCCTCTTTCTCTGACATTAGCTTGTTTTGTTTCAGGTAGAAGTCCAGGTCGTTTCCTTCACAGAACTCCAACACCGTGCAGAACCTAACAAAGACACATGCACATGGTTACATACAGAGGAAAACAAACAAAAAAAACAACAACAACAACAACAAAAAACGATGAATAAACAAGACGAGAACAGTATTTGCAACTTCAGCTTGTCATCAGTTTAGTAATCCTTAAGTAGCTAGATACACTGATTAACCAGTATACCTTTCTCTCAGGAGATGGAAAGCCTAGAGGCTAAGAAGAGACATTTCCTTCCCCCATATGTAGGTCAGAGGTCAGGGTCAGGACTTTGTGCTATTTAATGAGACTGATCTCAGTTTCCAGCCATGTAAGTGAGCTGCTTAGTTATCCAAGGAACACTTTGCGAAGTTGGTACAATATGAGCAAGAGTAACCTCAGAAATATTTAAACTGTCTTTCTGGACAAACAGTTAATGCCCTCATTTAGGTATGTGAGACTGGCTGCCACTTCCTTTAAGCACCCTCCGAGTCTGGGTGACTACAGCTCATGTGCTGAGTTAACACCCACAGACAGAAGTTAAACCTTCAAAAAATAACATCCATTGTCAGAGCACGTTAACACTGAATCATACATTCCACTGTGATTTTCTAATCTGATACCACCCTGAACTGGAGCCTCGAGGCACAACACAAACAATTCATGCATTATTTGAATATTTACTGGGTTTGGTCTTTGAAAAGCTTCAACACTAACTAGTGTGCACCACGCTGGTTTACAGCCATTAGAAAAAAAGGTTTTTAACACAGTGCTAAGAGAGGCGCATCCTGAGGATATGTGAACCCAGCAGGGCAGCAGCTGGCAGATGTCACAGGTCACTCACGTGTCAGTATCCAGGGAAAAATAGTCATACAGTTTGACTATTCTGGGATGGTCCAGCTGCTTGTGTATCCGGTACTCCCTGCATGCATGCCTAGAAGGAAAAATGTGTCAAAACAGCATGTGTAAATAGGGGAACATGTTGTCTTTGTGGACCTCAATTATGTTGTGTCTGTGGATGAGACCTACTTGTGGTAGTTCTCCTTTTTCTCCTCTCTCCAGTTCTTGTTGAGCTGGTGGATTTTAACAGCAGCATAGCGCTGCTCAAACAGGTCAAAGGCCTGCACGTGAAAGGAAAGCACACTCAGATGTTTTGTCTGTAAACATACATACGCCCAAAAAGAAAACAGGAAAAGCGCGATCCTTCCACAAAGACAATACCTTATAGACTTCACTGAAGCCGCCCCTGCCCAGCAGGTGCAACAGAAGGTACCTCTCATTCAGGGTGGGATGGTCTTTAAATCTGAGTGAGAAAGATGCTTAGTGAGCAAAAAAAATTAACACAGCATAAAAAAAATACTAACCATTCATACATTCAGGATGTGTGAAGTTTCTATTATATCATCTGCCTTGTGATACAGCAAGTTTCGGTAACCAATGAAATGAGGAATTAACCTAATGACTACACAGCTGCTCAAGGCAATCACCAACTTCTTTGTGATTTATATTCATCATGTGACCACTTAATGATTTTATTCCACATCAATTTTGTTTTCATTCATCGGCTCTACTAAATAACCACTGTGGAAAATAATACTAACGCTCATCCACAGTCACGTCTTAACTGTCAGTAAGCAAGATCTTTCAGCGGGGTTGCCGAGTACACTTACGCTGAGCTGTCCTCGTTGTTTATCCTCTTCAGCTCTCTGATATGAAGGTTCCTCACCCTCTCCAACCGCTCCAGCTCTGCTTGGATCTCTGCCTCCTCCTGGACAACCATGAAATTCAAAGATTTTAAAGTTTAAAAGCGTTTCGCTCATAGTTATGGTCAAACAATTGCTTTCAGCAGAATTTTAACAATGTTTTCACAAACAGTTGGTTTATTAGCTGATGTTCTTTTTTAAACACTCACCTTCTTCAGATGTCCAAGGCGGAGCTTAAAGATTTCTTCCTGCTCGTGGTACTCAGCGAGGGTCAGTCTGCCAAAACACAGAGAAATCGAATTTTCCTCATTCCAAATGACACCACTGCTAACTACGGCTTTCAGTAACTTTAAAAAAATAAATATTCAAAAGTGAAAGTTAAAACTACCCATAGAAAGCAATGAAGAGAGGACAACTATTCATTCTTTTATGGTTTAGTATCATTCTCACAGACAGCATATACTTATTTCATTGTACTCACAGCTGGGGCAAGGAGGGTTTCAGGAAGGGGTCAGAATCGTTGCCGTTAACCACCTTCGTTTTGCGCTGCTTGGGCTCAGACGCAGAGGCCACAGAGAGGGAGGGAGCTGCAGGGTTTGGAGGCTTCCTCTTTGCCAGCAGCTTCCTTTGGCGCTCTATGTCCTCTCTCTGCTGGTTGATGCCCTCCTGCTGCCTGTGTAGAAAGAAAGGCACAAGCAAGAAATGGATCATAAGGTAAACACTAAGGCTGGATATAGACAACTCGTCGCTGTTTATATTCTTGGCTGTGAAGTGAAGCTTGCACAGAAAAATCACTTGTGAAAAAAATGTTTTTTTTTTCCACAAATAATCCAAACAAACTATAAATAATAGTTGACTGTGTTTGATTTAAAAACAAAACAAAAAACAACACATCACTTGATCAGGTTCTGGAATGCGTATCCGTCAGTCCACTGCTCCGTGTAGGACGCCCCGTGTCTGACGGTGGTGAAGTGGCCGAGACGGAGGCGATCCTGCATGCTCTTCTCGCGACATGACTGCTTCTCCTGAGTGCTCTGTGGGGAAAAACAAAAAAACAGAACAAAAACAGGCAGGCACACAGTTAGAACAATGGCTCTGTTGTTGAAGTATCTTAGCTGAAGCTCGATACTGTTTTCAATTCAAGCTAAGGACTCCAGCAAAATATTCCAGTGATGAACCCTGATCAATTACCATGCAGACTAAAAGTGCATTAAGCAACGTTTAAATATTATGAAACAAAACAACTCTGAACTAAGAGAGGTTGTTTAAACACCAAGTCCTTCCACCACTGTGATACTACATTTATCTCAGTGGAATCCGAATGAGAACAAGTGGCTGATGAAGATATTCAAAAACCTACCAACCGAAACACGCTTTTCTTTCTCTCAGCAGCTGTGCACCACAGCAAAGCTAAAACACCAGAGAACACTGGACTAAGAAATGTATTTTTCTTTAATGTCGTCACCTTTGCAAACAATAAGCTTCAAAATTACTCAGTAAACATTAGCTAATACATGGTAACACACTCTTGCATCATCTCCTCTTTCACATGTTAAAGAGAAACGATCAGCTTTAAATGTAGTATGTTTTTTTTAGCCAAAGGTATGTATGTGTATGAAAACACACCTTTTCTATGAGCAGCTTCTTGCTCATGGTGATGCACTTGTTGAGTCTCTCCTTGTATTTCTCCAGGAGTTTTTGCTGTTCATCAATCTGCCGTCGCAGGTCACAGTTAGCCTGTTAAAAAACAAAACAAAGAGGAACACGATGAAAGACTGTTTACGTGTAATATAAACCTAGTATGATTTTGAAAATCTTGGTCCACTACAATCATGCCTACTTGCCAATCAATCAACTGGACATGGCAACAAAAACCTTGACATATGGTCTAGATTATTTAAAATGATGCTAGCCAGCCAGACCAACAAGTTTAGTTTGGATCCATCTTCATGTAAACACTCAGTCAACATAAATGTTTTACAAGTCAGAGCCAGGCACTAAAGGCACTTCCTCTCCTTTGAAAGTAACCATGAAGATTAAAACATATTGGCCAACTGACTGATATTGAGACTACAGCCCCATGCGATCTGAACAGCCGTCCATCCTTCATCAACTGTTGATCAACACGAAGATCTAACTCACCCTGAGCAGGTCATCTATTCGCCCTTCTTTCTTTTCCAGGTCCAAACTTTTGTTGCTCTCCAGGGCAGCGAGTTTTAGGCCTGTCAGTTCAGTCTAAAAAAAGCCAAATAAACAGACACCAGTAAGAGACGACAACTGCCTGAATAAAAATGTAAAAAGAAGCAGAAGAAGAAGAAGGAAAAAAGCCTCATCATGTCAGTGTGTGATTCTTACCTGGACACATTTGCTTGAGGAAGCTTTGAGATTGTGCTCTCCAAAGCACAGACTAGTAGGTGAGGAGCTATTCTGCCGGATCTACGCACACAAAGGTTTTGTTATAAATCTTAAATTTACAGACATTTACTTGTACACAATGCCAATAATCGATCGAGTAAGTCTGATCCCTGAGTAAGACTTTTAGAGGACACATGCTTATTTGCAGCATCATATTGTTTTCTTAACGTGTACTAGAGTAGCTTTGGAGAATTCACAGTGCTAAATAATCCTTATTTGGCTGACACTCGGCTTTGGTGAAGCCCCAGTTCATCCCTCAAATACTTACGATGGAGCCTGGGGCAGAGTGTGAGTTCTGCGGAGAGCGGCGAACTGATGGGAGACCTCTGACTGGACTGGAACCATTTCCACCCTGGAACTTTGCACAGAGGATAAACTTAAGACTTAAGAGGTTCGAAATGATAAGAAAAAAGACCAGTTTTTGTAATACTCACATCAAAATAGTCACTGATCTTGGGCCCACGTGTCGAGGTCTTTCCTGCAAAAACAGAACAAAACAGTTCAAATTCAACGTCAGCCATCAATAACCCCCCCGAATCATGCTGCTTTAACGCAGACATCCACCATACCTTGACTACTCTCTGAATAGGTATCGGCTTTCCTTTTTCTCCCTCTGGACGACTCAGAGTGCTTCTTCTCCGGAGTCTGTAAATAGATATGAAACAAAAAAGAAAAGCATGAATCCCCTGTGTTTTATCTAACAAGGCAGGATCTTGTGGTGGTGTTCAGCAGGAAAGAGCAGCAGGAAGGAAGAGTACATACTGAGTAGGCAGGAGAGCTCCCTCTTTTCAAATCAGAGTTCTAGGAAGAGAAAAGAGGGAGAGGTGGAGGTAGCAGGAGAGGCAGAAAAGAAAGAGTGGGCAGTGCAAGGAAAACACTGACAATATGGCTATGCTTATGAGCACATATTACTGTGCATCTCTTTAATAAGTGGTGTAATATGCTCTGACTGTATGTGAGTTTCACCTCTGACTCTTTGTCACTAGATGATCCCAGACTTCCATAGCTGTGATTAGAGGATTCATTAGCCAGACCCTATTCAGAGCAAGAATTCAAACACAGAGAACAAGAGAACAATCAGCACAAGTCAGCTATTCAAGTTCTATAACGATCACTAAACGTAAACAGCAGTAAAACAAACGCTGAAGGCAGGCGACGCGGCTGGCTCATCTGACAGGAATCTAGTCTCTGCAGTTCTAAGGTGTGTCACTTGGATCTCTTCCAAATCATGAACATTTCCAGGAACTATGATGTCCTTTTTAGGAAAACAGGAACTTTTTTGCCTGCTTTTCCACAAGCAGGAACACGTGTTTGGTTTTTACTTCCGGGACTGTGACGTAGCGCTTTTTGGCAACTTCTGATCATGGTGGGGGTTAGCCATTGCTGCTTTAACTTCCGTAAAGCATGTTTTCTACAGCTAGCAAGTACCAATTGTCAACTAGATTGGATTGGCAGTTTTTTTCCCCCTTTCACACTCAAGCTAATTTCTCATGTAGCTCCTACAGTAGGGAAAAACAAAGGCATTTACAGCTCTGTAATGAGTCAAGAAACAAAGACGCACAAAGGGAAATTTTCTGAAGAGGTTTTTGTGCACTAGCTAACTGTTTTTGAGCGAGACATATGAAAATGGAGGCTTTATTTATTTATCTCTTCTTCTGTACTGTGTTACCTTAGCACCGCCGCTCGTGCTCCCAGTGCTGCCTCCCGTGTTGCCGCTGACAGCTCCTGTAAACCTGGCCTCCAGCAGCTCCTGTCTCCTGGGGTCCAGGCTGTGCAGCTCCTCCATTGGGCCTGGAATGACGACGAAAGCACAATACAGTGAGACGCTTATATTATCACCCATAATCGTGCTATAAAGAATTAGAGCAGAACACACTGCTGTGAAAAAAAAAAAAAAAGAATAAAAATACCCAAAAGGAATAAAAACGAGCGCAGGAAAATACATAAGCCGACAGTATCAGGGATGGGATGAGGAAAAATAAGAATGAGAATAAAAATAGAAAAATGCATTTCGTTCGACTGGGAAGGAGGCAGCCCTTCAAAAGACGTGTTTGCAATATATATGCTGGAAATTACAGCAGCTGAGTGACACTGTAAGTACAAACAGAAAGCGTGGAGGTCGTTTTACACCTAGAGAAATGGGACGAGAACAGACCGCGCTGGCTTGAGTCTGCCAACACAAAGATTGTCAGCTGGCCCATCTACAGTATTGTTTCTTTAAAAGTTAGCCTGTCACACATCCTCACTGCACTGTCCTCAAGCAGTTTAACATTTCAGGATTTCAGTACTTCTGAACATTTGCAGATGGAGGAAAAATAACAAGTTGCTACATCACTCAAAAAAGAAGCAGACGGCAGCAGTGTGTCTAATTGAAATGCTACACGTGTGCATCAGTTCTCCTCACCCTGTTGAGTATATACACACACACACACACACACACACACATACATACATATATATATATATATATATATATATATACATATATACACATATATACATATATCTCACACACACGCACAGTCAGACTGGGCCTAGAACAACCAGTTTCCCAAGTGAGAGGAAGGCAGGTCTTCATACTCCCTGCTGTATGCTGCAAGTGTTTGTTTCCTTATTGGACATTTCCTGGCTGTCATCTTTACACAGCTTCTGGCACAGGGGCAAGCCTTAAAAGGCATAATGGACATTATGAAACCTTTGTGCAGTCAAACTGGGAGCACAACAAAATACCAATAATATGTGGGGTTATTTTAGGACAGACAACATTTGGGTTAAGTGATCTATAAAGCTAGACCTTCGTGTTGGGAGAATTATTTTGTCTATTTGGACATTATTGTTATGGGTCTTGCGTAAAAAAAAATATTTTAATAAAAAAAATAGTCTTGAGCACGTATCCTATATCGGTATGGTACCTATTACGCATAGTTTGATACGCATATTCGGACTAACTTCGTAACACCGTCGCTGTCTCAGTAATTTTCCTCTGCCCTATAACTAATGGCCTTAGCTGGAAGAGTCTAAACGACTGCTGATATTTACCCAGTTTTGTCACATTACACCCAGCAACTCCGAGTCACAAGTAAATAACATCACGTCAACAACAAAGCAAAAGACGTGGAACAACAAATGCGCCCAAACTGGTTAAAAAAGTGCAACCCACGGCCTGTTTGGCAGTTCAAAGTAGCGGGGTCATGCATTACAGCGCATTAATGGATGCATGCATAGCTGCGTTGTTTAATATTCCACTAGAAGCTGTTGACAGGATGTTACAAACTGCTACAAAAACACTGTTTTCGGATCGACGGCGATCGAGTGACAAGAGATCACGAAACATGACAGCGAAACAAAACGAAACAACAAGCTAGCACTGCCTTTGTGCAAACACGATAGCCCGTTGCTACTTAGACTGGCCATCAACTGAACTGACAGCTGACATTTGGCTTCCAATTCACGGCATCACTGAACTTGACATCCATTTTTTTTACTTGAACAAACGCTAGCTCGACACGGCCAGAATAATCCACTTCTCGGGGGGGAAAGAACGCACTTTGGGGAGAATGCGAGCGGGTCGTGCACTTGGGTGAGCTGGTGTACCTTCCTTGCTCTTTGCGGTCGCCGTTATTTGTGGTTGAGAAATCGTTGGGGACGAGGAGAGCTGCGACCAAGATGGCGTCGCCTCCAAACTTCCACCACCACTTCCACTGTTACTTTGGACACTCATGAAGCCACTTTACCGCCGTGAGGAGCCAGCGTACACACTGCCGTTCGCGGAAATCCCGAACTCGCGTTCATGGTTCTTGACACCTGCCGTCGCCAAACGGGCCGGTAAACGTGAGTAACTCCGTGGCTGTCGGAGTCGCTAGACGTCTCGCATTTTGTGCTCCGTGCGGGTCCTGCGGAGGAGCGGCTTCTTTCGAGACTCGTTGAAACCGATCCAACGTAACCTTTGCATGATGACCGCACGCGCGCCTGTCAGCATCCAGTTCGCGAGCGGAGCTTTGATTCTGGTAGGCGAGGCTATCGCGAGGCTCGCGCGCGCCTAGCTGCGCGGTGGGGGGGATGGCGTGACACCGAAACAGACACTGATCTGGGATCATTTTACCCTCCTCCAAAGTAGCCCGAGGTTCACCAGAAGGCGCTGCTCAGCGTCGACCTGAGAACAGCTCCTTGTTTTGGTGAAAACAACAAGCACCCAAAAAAAAATGGCCGAAAGTTCGTGTCTGCTTAGGTAGAAGGAAGGGAAAGATAAACGCGCAGTAGGATTTATGTACACACACATAGTCATACAAACTGACTTTATGTTCGTAGATATGCGCACTACTGTAAGTAGTACGTACAGTGTGCCAGTTTAATTTGGCAGCAGGGAGTGAGCGTGTGGGTCTGTGTGATGACTGAGTAAATGTGTTACAGTAGGCAGGGCTGTGGTCTTGATATACTGTTGTTTCAGTCTTGAACTACAAGTTGCGGGGAGGAGGAGGAGGGAAGGAAGGTATGGGGGGGTGCAGGTGGTGGGAGGATAGTGATGTGGTCTGGGCTATAAGGTCTTTTGTTCCAAAATTGGTGCAGTGCATCAAAATGCCTTTGCTGTGTTGTAAGGCAGCACACACACACAAAACTCTCTAACATTTAACTGTCTGGCCTACATCTCCCTCGCATTCCTGTCTAATACATTTATGTAACCTCGACATGTGCAGCTGGGAGTCAACGACTGTGCGGGGAAGCTTCCTAATCCCTAATATTTTTAGTGTTTTTAATCTTACGGGTTCAGATGAACATTCAAAGTGATAGTAAACACACCGCAAAACGGATTTTGTGTCTGTCAAACCCAGCTTCCCCTTGCAGTCATATTGCATCAGGCAACAGACGGAGCCACAAATGATCATACTGCACCTCATATGCACCTGCCCATGGTAACCTGATTTTTTTTTTGTCACATGGTTTCCATGGTAACAGAGCAATCGTCTTGACAGGCAATCAGGACGTTGTATAAGCAGTGTACTACATTACGCTACACCATGTATGCACACACACACAGAGACAGTCACTCAGCCGTTATGATGTAATTCCAGGTATGAAACTGGAGTTGTGTTATGAGGACAGGGCTGACGGCAAGCTGATATTCAAGAAGCAGCCACGACATTCCAGGAGCATCAAATGCCTGATGGAAAACCGGGAGTGTTGGCTGACATTTTACAAACTGCCTCCGGCTTGCCTATACTGCACACAGCTAAGGCCTGCAACAATAATGGCCTTTCAGAAAATAATAAAAGTTTGACAAAGCAGAGGAAGTGAAGCGGAAAAGAAGTAGCTGCACAGTTGCAGAGGTATGACTTTTTATAACAGCTCTCGCATCCAACAGTCCAACTGTTAAAAATAAAAAAATATAAAACAAACAATTTTCTGTTTAAAGTATTTCAATTATTTTCAAGCATTGAAAAACTCGATCAATTATAAGAAAATAAAGAAACATTTAAAATACCTTGATACACGTTCAAAGTCCAGATAAAAGTAAGACAATTTAGGATGCAGTCCATGCCAACATCCTTCATTCCTTATATCATTTTATGATATATGAATCAATCCAGTAATAAAAAACAGGTAGACTTGGAATAAAAATTAATGTACCTGTGTCGTTTAAAAAATACTGAAATATAGTATTAGCAAATATATGTATCTGCAGTTATGTAGCACACTGTAGGCGATTACTTAATAAGGCTAAAAGTAGTAACAAATATGCTCATCAGAATATTTACAAGACAATCAAGAATCCTTCTGAAAAGGGAAAAACTTTCAAATCTCGCATCCTATGAAGATGACCATACCTCATGGTCTAAAATTATTAGTTTAACTACAGATTCAAGAGACATTAGAAATAGTAAAAAAAGAAATAGTAGAATCATATGAATAAAGTTTACTCTATAATCCAATCTCAAATGAACAACATCACACAACATTATTATAACGAGTTATTATTTATTTAATTATTTATTTAAATAAGCCAAAATGCAGTGTGTGGAAAAACTAAGCACACCCTTACTGCTTTTATAGGAATTAAGAGGTAGCTAGGTGCTGCTAATCAAATGTACTTGATTCCTCAGAAAGTGCTGGCACCTCTGTAGAAAACACCTCATACCAACTGTGATGCACGGTGGAGGAGGGGTGATGATTTGGGCTTTACATCATGAGCTCATCTGTATACCAAAGTATTCTAGAGTCAGATGTGTGGCCTTATGTCCGACATCTAAAGCTTAGCCAAAACTGGGTCACGCAGCAGGACAATTAAGGTGTAGCAATGGCCCAGTCCAAGTGCAGACCTCAGCCTGATTGAAATGTTGTGGCGGGACTCTGAGGTGTGCATAAATGACTGCTTGAAAACTTTACTGAGCTGAAGTAATGCTTTAAAAAAGAGTGAAGCAAAGTTCCTCTACTGTGATGTGAAAAACTGATAAAATAATATGGAATACGATTACTTTGGGTTATTAAGTTATAGGTAGTGTTATTCTACAAGTTACTGAATCACAGGCTGTTATAGTTTTTCATGCACTGCTTCTGCATTTAGCTTTTTGTTAAATAATAATAGTAATAATAATGACACAGTATAATATGTCATTATTACCTAACCATAATAAACTAACTTTAAGACCTAGCAAGGACTGAATGTCTCGATCAGTAAAGAATAGTTAATCAGTTAGTTTTTTTCCTCCCTTAACAACAATCTGGTCTATTTTAGGCCACAAGCTTATTATAATGTTCTGATTTGTTGCATAAAACACTACAAAGCATGTGAAGATTAACAGTTTGTTAACATGAATTTCACATATTCTAAACGTGTTAATGAAAGTGGAAAAAATACTTCCATGCACAAGGGTTCCTGTTTATGTAAAGGGAGCTGCGTTTTAATGCAAGTGCACATATTTCTTGGTGAAAAGTGGGTTTTTAAAAATGTTTTATTTTGAAACTGATGGGAATGTGTGCTAAAAAAAAAAAAAGCTGGGTTTTAAAATTCAAGACATAAGAAGCAGCAGGGTAATGTAATCAGTGTTTTGTGAATTGCAAAATTTACTGTTAAATGTTAATCATTGTAGGAATAAGGACACAGTTGGACGTCATAGTTTAATGCCATGACAGTTACATGAAGGTCAGAGGAAGTTGTGGACATGCAACCGTTTCTTCAGAAAACAGAATTTTACTGCATTTGAGGCGATAACAACGGAAATATTACAGTTTGAATGCTTGTTCATTAGAAAGAATTGTAAATGCTAAAATCTAAATGTACAAATTGATGAGTTTGTATTTTTAAGGATACAAATACATTCCTATAGAGACATTTGGCAGGCGTACATATAATTCACAAAGGTTAAGTCTATACTTTCGCCAGTGAAACCTTAAGAAAATATGCTCTTCCTGTGATTAAGGGGGGCCTGCCTTGCCTTTTCATACATGCTGACGTAGGATCTGAGGAGGTCTTCGATCGTGTGGGCCTGAAAAAGAAAAGAATGATTCTTTTTGCGCAAATCTTTCATGTCATATTTTATTCTCCTTAACATTTATTGGCATTCATTCTAAAGGAAATTCTGTGTTTTGTCATGCATCAAAATACATTCAAAGCCCGTCACTCACATGTGGGGTTTCACAGACAAAGGTGACGCCCCTGAACATGGTGCCGATGGTCATCTGGAAGGAGTTGCCTTTGCTGAAATATTCTGTGATGCGGCTGAACTCGTGCGTTATTAGTGTGTCCTAAAAGAGTTTCAAGTAATGCAATGTTATTTGCAAATAAGCACAAATGACCTTAGGCTACTGTAAAAATAGAAATATATTGTGCTTTTTATTGAACATACCTTTGTTTCTGGGTCTATTAAGCAAACCCCTTGCTTATTGATGCCGATCAGAAGTGTAGCTGGGTAGCTAGATTCACATGTTTGCTGCAAATGAAACAACGTAACATCAGTTTCCTCAAATTCTTGCGGGCCAGTGTGTCTTTCACTTACTCCAGCTAACTCACTTTAACTTCAAAGAAGGTACAGCCAAAGGTTGGCCAACTTGAAATGATTTTTAGGAAGTCGATTTTGGCTTCGTCCACTGTGATGCCACTCTGCTGCTTGTATGACGAGATGATGTGCTGCAAGAAAAACGATAAAGCATAAAATAGGCGTACACCGGAGCTCCAATCCCATCTTCTGAGACACGAAGTAGACCATTTGGGGGGTGCTTCTGTACAATTTGTTCTTTACCTTCTTCCATTCATCCGGGGACATGATTTTTTGCTGGTCAGCAGGAACCAGGTCCTTCAGCATTTTGGGGATCATGACGAACTGTGACATGTCTGACTCTACTTTAACTCTGAATAGGAGCCCACCCAGGGTAATCATGTCTTCTTTGGTGCAGTCGTGGTGTCCCCGCAGGTACCTCGATCGTTCCTGCAAAGAAGCAAATTCGAGGTAAGATATCGTGGCAATTATTCATCTTAAACATGAAAAGAATCTCAGTGAATAAAGAGAGTGGTTGTAATATAGATACCTGTGGGAAATGGAAAGTGAGATCTGCTTTCACATCTTTCCCCGGGTTCACATTGAACCAGAGCTTCCTCTTAAAGAGCACCAAGGAAGGTAAATTGGTCTGAGTGACTAAAAAAAGTGAGATTTATTTTGATTAGATCTGTCAAGGCAAAGACATGCATAAAAAAAGTGACGGCAGTTGGTTTACTCCATTACCTTCTTTCCCCTTTTTCTTTTTTTTGGGGACGTCTGAGGTTATCTTTAGACTGTCAAAGAAATATTTATCCTCTTCCATGCTCACCGTCTAAGAATTGAAACCAAAAACGCTTCGTCACATAAAGGAAAAAGATGTATTCGTTACATATGGACTGTATTGTGATATTGTGCATAGCATTTTTGTCTTTTCTATCAGATCACTGTACAAGCTAATGTCTGATCGAAAACACTGAACTGACAGTGTTAGGCAACACCACCTTGGTTAGCGTTTTCAGGTACAGGCCGTATCCTTCAGGTGAGTTCAGAATGAGCTGAGAGGCGATGCTGATGCGCATGTCTCCAATTGTGGTTGTTGATGTCACCTCGACTATCTGCGCCACAGCAAGGACAAGAAATCATGATAACATTAAATCGACATTTAATGGCAAAACAGATTCTTAATCTCTCTCTTACGGTTAATACAACTCCAATGCCAAGAAACCTGTGACACTATGTAAAATGCTGTGACACTATGTTAAATGTGTCACAGCATTGATGAGCCAAATGTTTTTAATTTGTAAAAGGTCTGGACTTCAGGTAGTTCAGCACCTGGACTCCTCTACTACTAAGCAATCCTGTTGTAAAAGCTTCAGTATGCAATTTTAAATTGTTTTGCCGAAATATGCACAGACTTCCTTGGACGACACGTCATCTGGATGGGAGCATATGTTGCTCTAAAACCTGCATTGGTCGTTTCTTTTCAGATATGCAAGCTGCCATCAGAGATCCAGGCTTTTTTTTTTTTGTCTTAGTCCATTTTAAGAGAGCTTTAGCCCAAAGAAAAGAAGGCAGCATATCTGGAACATGGGATATTTGGTCTTCCCAGTTTTACATTCAGGAATAATATTCTGAAAATTTCCCACAATTTGTAAATGCAATTTTTTGCAGATGGTGAACCTCTCAGCTTTACTTTTGAGAAGCTCCGCCCCTCTAAGATGTTCTTGTTATACCCAGTCATGTTATTGATCTGTTGCCACATAACCTAAACAGTGCAATAATATTCCCACAAAGGTTTCTTTTTAGGTTTTCCAGCCTTTTTTTTGAGCTATGTTGCTTCAATCCAAATTAAAATGAGTGAATATATTTCATCAAAAGCAAAATTTAACCCTGTCATGCAGAATTATGACAACCTCTATCAGGATTTTTTATTCATCTTTAGGCTTGAAAAGATGAATAACAATGCTTAAGAAAAAAATCCTGCTCAAGGTTGTCATAATTCATGCATGAAAGGGTAAAATAACAATAATTACAATGAAACACGTCATACATCTATAGTAATATTAAACGACCAGTGGGTGGCAGGGTATGGACACATCAGTGTCCAATGTAGTGGTTTATGTGCAAGTATATCGTCAACACTGACACAAACTCAAGAAAACAGCATTTGGATAGCTGTCCACTGTAGTGACCACTATGCGTCAAAGGGGTAAACATTCAAGTTTAAACATTCAACATGATTTCATGTTCTATTGTGAATAAAATAGGGATTTATGAGTTGTGCAAATGATTGCATTTTTTAAAATTAACATTAAATCCAAAAATTGATTGAATGCAGGTTCTTACATCAGTTGTTTCATCTGGGAAGTGGACTTTCTGGAAGATCTTAGGGCTGTTCTGTTGGATAGCGTCCACTTCTATAAAATGGGGAGGAAGATTCCTGGGCTTCTTACTGAGTATACAAAACAAATGAAGTTACACACAAAAAAAAAAATATTTATGTGGAATTTCAGATCACTAAGTTACAATACCGGTGTTATCTTGTGGACATGTTTAAAAAAAAAAACAACTTAAACTCAGCTGATAAACTTTTTTGTGGTTTCTAAAGTGTGCGTCTGACAAATCAGTGCATTGTGGTAATTTTGGGGGCCAGCATTTACCAGAGAGTAGATTCTGTCAGTTAGATTTTCATCACAATTTAATACCAGTTTTAAAGCAATGTTATTTCTAAAATACGGACAACCACATTTTGAAGTATCAAAATAATCAGTATTTCTAATCTTCTCAGGATTTTTGTTTCTAAATAGTGTTCGTATCGCTAGGCTGACCTGCAGATCTCCTGCAGCCTCTCCAGGCAAAGAGCAGCCAGTGGGTATCTGGGCCGCGACTCCAGGAAGCACCGTGTGTGTTTCAATAAATCCCAGCTGGGCGGGAACAAGCCTGAACACAGCCACATCAGCTGCCACCCACGCTCAATACTCAAACTGAAGTGAGGGGAAGAAAGAGAAAACGATATGATGGAAATGGATTTTTTGTAATTATTGTTTTGGTGTCTTTCCGACACAGTGAAGAACACTGGAGAACCTGTTGCTGTTTGCGGTCATCTGTCTCATGATCTGGCAGTAAATTTCATCGCGCAGTTCTTCATGCTTTGTGGCTGGACCAAAGATCTGGTCGGTCAACTCTACGGGACTGCGGACATGTTTGATGGGGTAGTCGCCCATGTACTTCAGGATGGGTAGAGGCTAACGTTAAGGACTCACTCAAATGACATTAAAATTAGACATGACTTTTTCCTCTTTAGATTACAGACAAACTGCTGAAGAATTTGGTACCATACTTTCAAAGATCTGCCTATGTGAACCAACAGTATGGATGCTAGTTAAACTGTGGTTTAGTCATAAGAAAACATCTCAGCAATCCTTAAATGCAGGTACCAGTTCATGTGTTTTTTTTTTAAAGGATATCAGTGAAGGCACTGCAGGCCAGGTTGCTGAGCTCAGAGTTGTTGACCAGCACCTTGAGGAGTGGTTGCTTGAGAGGCTCTCTGGAAACGATCCACAGTTTCTCCCTGCTGCCTCCTTTGTGTCCTTGCCGACCGCCACTCACAGATCTGCGAGGGACAAAGAGCTTAAATATCGTCTGCACGAGTGCTGTTCGATTTGCCAAATGAAGAGTCAAACATGAATGCCACATTTTTGAGAAGCGGCGTTTAGCTAAAAATACAAGAGCCTCAGTATTACCTGAAATTCTCAAGGGCAAACTCTTTCAAAGAGACAGGGGCCACTGTTTCTTCTCCTTGAACGGGGTTAAGAGCTAGTGAAACTTTCCTCTTATCCTGCTTTGGATTGAGTTGTTCCTGAAGGGTCAGAAGCAATTTGCCAGTTAAACTACAAGAGGGCATTATGTGCATCTCTCACTGCATAGACTTAGAAGCGCACGATGAAAAATCTTCATGTCTGTAAAGATTTTCTGTTCTTTAGTAAAGTCTTTACCATTAAAACACCATTAAAAAATGAAATCAGTGATTTGCCTATACCTGAGCTCTGATAAACTAGTCGTAACTACTCAACATGTAAGGTAAAGTCAACTTTACCAGCATTTCACTAGTGGGCTCGGTAACAGTTGGCAGGAACAGCAATATTTTCTTATAGACTGCACCAGAGCTGCCAGTGCGCTTGTTGGTGGCGATGAAACAGCTCTCATTAGGGGCACTTTTTTCTTTGTCTACTTGCAGGAGGTCACCTCGCTTACAAACCAGAAGCAGCGGGTCATCTGCAGAAGCGTACAGAGACAGACAGACAGACAGACGTGAGTGTTTTGGTGTGCGTGACTGTATTTATGGATACTGAACATGCTGTAGACTCTTACCTGATTTGCTAGAGTCCTGCTGAGCGGTTGCAAACACTGAGCGCTGTCTCAGCCCTTCCACATTGTTCTCTATCAGTGTTACAATTTTCTCAGCTTCAGGAGACTTCAGGACATACTCTCCTGTGATCGTGCTCAAGCTAATGGTCTGGGCACTGTCACTAAATGGGTCATAATCATCAGTGTCAGTTTTATTAGATTTTTTTAAAGGCACAATTTAAAAAGCTTTTTAAGAAAGTAAATAGAGCAAATTTACATACACACAGACATAAAAATGTGAGACTGTACCTCTTCTCCTGGACTTTCTTAACTGCTATGTAAGGAATTTCATGAAGTTGCCTATTTCTATCGTCCATGAAGAAGATGCCAGTCCAGTTTACAGCCACAATAAATCTGCTTTTGGGCAAAGGTGGTCCTGTGGACAGATATGGTGTTGCAGATTTTAAGTAGTGAATTGGAATTCATAAATGCTAGTTAGCAAAAGTAAAGTTTGCAATACAAATGTGTAACACGGGCAACATTCACTTGTAAAAGGATTGTATATCCCAGCCTCTGTGTGAAATAAGCTGTGCGCAGACTCACCTGACATCATTGTGACTTCAAAAAACTTTGAAAAGTGGATTGCCCACTTCTTGCGTGCGATGTCCACCAGTTCTCCTTTTACCTCATCCGAGTTTTGCCTCCCACTGACATAAGGACCCTACATGAGGTAACGACGATTGTGAGGTTGCCTTTATGAGGCGTTATGTTTTAAAACAATACATGCTGACCATACATAAAATAGACTGATTTACCTCTTTGTGTGCTGAGCTGATGAACTGGGTCCATCTTGTTCTAGACTTGCTTTCAATAAGCTGGGTGGTGATGCACTCATTAACCACTTTGGTGACGTTTTCAACGCTATACTCGGAGCCAAACTTGATGTAATAGTGCATTATTGCCAGCTGGATATAATCATCATCCTGAGTAGATAAAGTACAACTTTATTAGATACAGTTGACAAAATGTTTGGAGAACATCATGATACAATTTACTGTAGAATAAAAAGTGGACCAATAGCTACTACAAATAAGAAATAGTTGACCTCACTAAGTAACTTATTTGAGCTGCAAAATATTTGAAAACTACAAAATGCCTGCTGATATACTGTTTAGCACCACAGTATAGTAAATTTTACATTTACAGTCATCTAGTTTCTTACTCTTAATTTGTTCATTTAAGAATCACAATTATTGCATTTACTCTAAAAACACAATGGATGAAAATGATGATTTTCTTGTTTTCCAAATCCTTCCTTGTTCTTTAGTGAGACACAGGCAATAGAAACTAGCCGTGAACAAACATCTACAACTTTTAGGCTAAGCTAGTAGGAAATGGTTGCCCGTCTATGCGTCCGACAGCCACAAAGCAATGTAAGCAGTCAGCTATTCCATTTAAATTAACATCAGCTTTCACTTTCCTAGTCGTTATATTTTTCCAACTCTTTGGCCGTTACATACATCTCACCATGTATCCAAGCTAGTTGTTCACTTTCTTCTTCTGTCTGCCATTTGCTTAAACGTTAGCTAAGCTAAAGCCAAGCTAAGATGTCTTGTAAGGTTTACAGGAGCTGCAAGATTGAATGAGAGGTTTCTGTGGGTTTGTCACTTGTTCTACTGTTACAATATAAATCCTGATTATAGAAGGACATTAAAAATAATTATTCATGAGTTACTTCTCAGACTGCAGCGGTTTTACTGGCTTTAACTGTTTTACGTGATAAGGCAGCTAGCTTATCACTGGAAGAGACTGCAGTCCTTTACAAAACCTTGCCATGAAAATGAAGGCATTTTTATTTTATTTTGAAAGGGGAGTGCCTTGGAGGCTTTTTTATATTTAAGGTCTCTTAAGCGTTGGCCCAGCAACAATTAGTGCCCCTTTTGTGCTTTATTTTGTACATAAGATGAAAATACACCAGAAAAGTAGATGTGCATACTGCGATTTTGGAGTGTCCTGAGAGGCGACTGTAAATCAAATTTATTATTATTATTATTATTATTATTATTACTACACACTGTTTTCCGTAATATTTCAGGAAAAAAGAAAAAGCCTTACCTTATCAGCAACGTACTCTCCTGCCTTGATTCCTTTGATGATCTGCCTGTAGATAAGATCTGTGCTGACTTCATCTAGTTTACTTTCGTGCCAGGGTGTGAACAGTTCCTTGCGGAGGGACAGCGACCATGGGGTATCCTTCTCCAGTCTGCCTTGCCTCCTTATCTCTTCCTCACACTGAGATATTGCATCTAGCACGTGTTCCCCAGAGTTCCCCAGAGACCACATCTGGTGACGAGAAGTCAGCAGAGTATGAATGAGTGTGGCAAACTGCAAATCTTTCTGCACTGGACTAGTCTGAACCTACAGTCAGAAGATACAGAGTACCCAAGACTTGATGTAGAATCAGAAGCTATCACTGACCTTGTCATAGAGCCTAATGTACAGGGAGAATCCGTAGGTTTCTTTGAGACCGATGTCATTGGCCACATCTTGGCAGACTTCCTCAGATGTGGAGGACGAGTTCAGTTGTATTTCAATATTTCGACCATCCTGTATTGCCACAGTCGTATCAATGGGTTTCCTGGTCCTGGCAGCCTTTCAGTGCAGAGTAAGAAAGAAGAAAAAAAATTTGTTGTTTCCAACCACAATTCAAATTTTGCTGCTGCTGGCCAAAAGTTAAAACTAAATAAACAGTGACCTCAGCACCATATTGGAGCCCCTTCTGCTTTTTACCTGTAGCTCTATCCAGCAGGGCAACTCTTTTCTTGGTCCATTGGCTACAATACGTTTCAGGCGCTCAATGCAATACCCCCTGTAATCATTTGGCCCTCTGCGGAGAAAGTTCTCTAAATACTGTGAAGCACAGAACAGGACACAGTAAGCAACATGATAATACCTCAACTAAGTTTAAGTAAAGTGGCATGACAAGGATTAAACATGAAGTTTGAGGCAGGATTAATAAAATGACTTCATGTAGACTGACCTTCCTAAAGAGGTCTGTTGGAGGGAAAATCCCCAGACAGATGGAGAGGAGAATCCACCCTTGCATACGACTCCTCCTGTCATTGTTTTTCAACAGCTGTTTACAGATCTGACAATAGATCTCATCCCTGCACAGAGAGAGAACCAAAAAAATGAAAAAAGTAGGTAACATCTTAAAATACAGCCCATAACCATAGTTCCCTGTAATTAAATGGAATTGTAGTTATTATAATTGAAATGACAATGTAATCATATTTATCTACAAATGCTTAAATCTAAGTACTGCATATGTAATTTTAATTGACGTGTAAGTAATTTTAGGCAGCCTATGTAAATCCCAGAAAGTTGACTCGGATTAGTGGGAGAAACCTTTCATCACACATCCAAGTAAACACGGCCCACAGCCCAAAAACTGTAGCCCGTCTAGTAAGATGAGAAAATTATTGTTTTTCTGCAAAATTAGCATAAAATTGCACACTACTTAAAATTACTTACACACATTTACCTACAGTTATTTACAGATATATCATATTGTTCATTCTTCAAAATACTTGTAAGGCAGCATTTACCATATGCCGTGTTTTGACAGAGCATAGCCAATGATGATGTGAATTTTTTCCAAGTCTGAAAGTGGCCTTTGCAGCGTGGTACCCTCTCCAATCATAACATCATCTTCTTCTGTCAAGTTTTCTGCCTGGTTACGATGACAATAATACCAATAATAGTAATAATAATAACAATTGCCACAGAGTGTGTGTTATGAATCAGTGACAGAAAAAAAAAAGACAGAATGAAGAGTATTATAGTCACCTCCTCGGGGATAGAAGAGGCTCTTCTGTCAAACTTTTTCTTGTTCTTCCTCAGTATTTTCTGTCCGGAAATGACATCATTACTAGAGGTTAAATAGTTTGATTGGTTTTTTTTTTCAGTGTAATAATAAGATATATGTAATAGTTTACCTGGTCCAGTCCCACCAAGTTGCTCAGCCTCCTGCCCTGCCTGCTGGGTGGAGCCTGGGGCGTGTTGCTTGATGCCACTGATATGGCATCTGAGGATTTGGGTTCTGGTATATCCCCCATGAAGCGCAAAATGATCCACCAAATAGTCAGACATGCCTGGAGGTGAGCAGAGGAATGAGAAACTGTTTGTGAGGAGAGAAATCTCTTGGGTTAATAGTGATACGGCTGTGACTCGTTCCCGTCTGACTTCTCACCAGTGTGTCACCCTCATCGTCGAGATGCAGAAGAGACTTCTTGAGTCGGTAGGGTATGTGCGTGTGGCTGGCGTTGTCCTGGAAGTAACGCTGGCTGAACCTGTAGAATGAAAACTCATCACTGTCGTCCTCAAAGTCATCGGTCTCCTCCTCCTCATCTTCATCCACCGAAGGGGTCGGGGTTATCGAGTTTGATGGTGGGGTGACTATCAACTCTGGCTCCACGAGCTCAGAGATTATCTTTACAGGCTCTGGACTGCTGTGACTCGTCTTTGGAGGGAAAAGAGAATTTATACCAGATCTTAAACGCACACACTCAATGAAGAAAAACTAGGATATGTTAACATGACAGAATTAGAATCAGCTAACCTCAGATTCTGAGCTTTCTTCGTCTGCTACATTGACTGAAGGCGTGACGGGAAGATCTTCGTCGTCTGAATCGTGCTCTGACTCTGACTTGGTTTCATTGTCCAGTATCTGTGAGACCTCCTCCAGCTGTTTTAAAACGAAAGCCTTCGAGACACAAAAGAGACAAAAAAAGGTTTGAAAGTAGGCTCCTTTTCAGAGTGCAACTTGTGCAACTTTACCTTCCAAGATGCTGAGCACTCACCGTGTTCATCATGGACTCAACTTTCCTTCTGGCCAGCACTCCTCGCCTTTGCGCCTGCAGCCGTGTGACTGCCTCTCTCTTTTTCTTCAAGTCCTTCCTCGCCACATAGCCTCGTACCTAAACCCGATCAATCAGTGCAATTTAAAGTAAATTATTTAAGAAATAACAAAAATATCAGTAATTAATAAAATACACAACAACCGATATGTAACGTAGATTTTGATAAGATTTGATAAAATATCCTAATTTCACTATAAAATGCTTAAAATGTGATCAAATGCAGCGATATTTTCCAATATTCCAAACAATAAAAAACAACTACTTGTAACATATTGCACTAAACAGTTACTACATGAGAGTACATGCCTGTGCTTGTATGACGACTGCTGCTTCTCGCTGCTTTTGGTACTTTGCCTGGAGTTTCCGGCTACGGATTAGTGCTGCCAGCCGCTCAAAGCCCCGCTGAACCTGGTCAGACCGAAAGAGGGAAGCAAACCTGAGGTGAGTCCTCCCTAAACACCAAGGCAGCTACAAGCTCTGACTTCTATAAAAGGCTATTGAACCTTTGTTTTCATGTAGGCTCTCCAGGACCGCTGTAGCACCACGGCTGCTGAACGCTTCCTCAGAAAAGACTTTCTAAAAGAGATTTGAAGCAAAGAACTTAAGTTATTAAAAAGGTGTATTTTTAAGCCTTCATATGTGCAGTCCTTCCCTCTGCACTGGATATGAATGTGTATGATGTCCTGCACCTGTCTCTCTGTCCAAGCATGACTCTCTGGATCACCACAGCTACCCTGCCGAGTTCTTGTTCCCGCCGCTTTTCAAGAATAGAATCGTGGGCATCCTGAAATAAAGAGAATTTTTTTAAAAAGACTTTCTGATATTGAAGAAAACTTCAATCTTTAATCATATTCCAAAAATGAATCCACATTAATGTGAATTCACATTAATGTGGATTCATTTTCTGCAATCATTCAAGAGAGATGTAATGTCTCTTTGATTTAGTGTTTCGCTATGTCATGGCCACGATCATCTAAGGGGCAATCGTGGCTCAAGAGTTTGCAGTTCGTCTTGTAATCGGAAGGTTGCCAGTTCGAGCCCTGGCTTGGACAGTCTCGGTCGTTGTGTCCTTGGGTAAGACACTTCACACGTTGCCTACTGGTGGTGGGTCAGAGGGCCCGGTGGCGCCAGTGTCCGGCAGCCTCGCCTCTGTCAGTGCGCCCCAGGGCAGCTGTGGCTACAATGTAGCTTGCCATCACCAGTGTGTGAATGGGTGGATGACTGAATGTGTAAAGCACTTTGGGGTCCTTAGGGACTAGTAAAGTGCTATACAAATACATTTACCATCTTGTGCCTTGAGTAAAAGCTACAATACAACATGGTTTGCAGTTACAAGTTTTCGGCACCTTTAGGAAAACTTTGGTATTGCCTATTTTCCATTCGCCCTCCCTTTCGATCACCGCCTCACAGATGGCTTTACAACAGGCCGCAGCAGACTCCTGGAGAGACAGTAAAGCATGTATCAGTTAAGAGCTGACGAGAGAACCCAATAAAAGACTCATTTTCACATCTTGGGTTCCAAAAACAGGATGCATCATGACTTAACGGTATTGGGGTTGCAGACGGTCGTCTTCAGGAGCACCCTGTAGCGCTTTAAGAAGTCGTCGAACGTGTGTCGAATGGGAAATCCCAGCTTCCGAATACGGATGGTGTCAATCATGCCGGAGTATCTCAGCTGACGCATACACAGCTCTCTGTCAAACACCTAGAAGAGAACAAATTAAAGTGGTGATGAATATTCTCTTAACACAACAACTATCCAACCTTTTTATTTTTCAGGCTGGACTATGGGGTGATTTCCACATCTACAGTAAAATGTCAGCAGTTCATTACTCTAAGCTTGTTTTGAGTGTGTACCAATCAAATGATCATCCAAGCCGAATTTAGCACATGTGAATATATCCATGTGCCAGATTTTGATTCTATCAAATTTCAAATCTACCCAATGTTTATTCTCACTTTTTTATTTTTTACAACAGCTATTAACCTCAGAGAGGCTGGAAGAAAAGTCAAATACCTCTGAGGTATTCCATCTCAAAAATGTCTTCAAATTTTATTTTAACATTTTTTATGGTCCCGAGTTTAAACATATATAATGATTGCTGTGAAAATTTTTGCTCAAATACTTTTCAAGATCAACCCACCGGATATTTTTTCACACTTTGAAATATGTGGTAATTTTTGAACATGAATATCTAAAAATCTATTGAAGATAAAACCCTGGAAAATTCAGTGCTTTTTTCATAGCAATCCTTACATATGCTCAAACGTTGGCTTATTAGATTTTTAGGTAAATTAGGGAAGGTCAAGCAGAAAATGTAGAAAGCATTTGCTGATTTGAGACTTAATGACCCATTTGATTTGAAGTGGTCCTGTGTGGACCACGATCACCAAGTAAGTGCCAGTCCTGCCAGCAGGTGCTTGGATTTCACAGAACTGTGACACGTGGCACTGTGGACTAACAAAGCTTTGCCACATTATTGGTCAGGGAGTTCAGAATGTGTGAACTTTTCATGACTTTTAGTCTAAATCCAAAGGGTGAGAAAAGCTCACCAGATACTAGCGCAGCATTGTACTTTACTCTCTGTGATATCAGGTGATATCTAACAGGAAATTGGCTCCGTTGGTTTATGGCACAAAACAGAATGAGCTCTATTGCAAATGGTGGCAGTAAACATAAAAACAAAACAAAACAAAAAACACAGCAACATCCTTATCATTTTGGGAAATGACAAGATTTAAAGGAAATGTCTTAATTTCAGCAAACATTAGTTTGCTGAAATACACTAGTTTACACTAGTTTATCACAAGCTTCCCCCTCATTTCCCTTTCTTAGCATACATGATTGCTCAGTTTACACAGCAACTATATGATGTTGCCATGGCGGCGGAAGCAGTTGCTCATTCACCTCAGATTGCTTGTCGTTGTTGGGTTTGAAACAGCGGATGAAGAAAGGCTGGCAGGCAGACAGAGCCTTCATTAGGGAGTCCAGAGACTGCCGGAATTGGCCGCTCAGCGTCGGCACTTGTTTGCGAGTGTCAGCCGTTCCCTGTGAGGATGACACGTGACAGAAGGAAAAACTCAAAAATGAAGTCCTTGATACACCTGATCAAATAAACATTGGCAGCGTTATGAAACTAAATGACACAGGAACATTTATTGCAATTTGCCCATGGATCAGACATGACTTTAGCCTTTCATACCCGCAGAGAGTTGCTTGGGGTCATGATGAACTTCTTATTTTTAACAGCCTTAATCCCATTGGTTGACAGTTCAGACTCAAATATGTCACGCAGTAGCTTATTGGCAGACATGTCAAGCATCTTAATGATGTCAGAACTGACAGCATCCCTGTTCTTTTCCAAGAAACCTGAGGAAGGAGGAAAAAAGGCAACAACAAAGTATTACTGCGCTCATGAGCACCTTGCATTGGCTGAGGTTTTAATATTTGCTGTTTGCTTGCCTACCATTGGAGTCGTACTGAACCAGGCCAGCGAAGTGAAAAATCCCAAAGTTTGTGTCGCGTTCACTCCTGGAGGCGATGTAGTTCTTGTTTCCTTTGTGGTGTTGGTTCAACTTCTCTAGCATCGTAGCATCTGTACCCTAAGGCCAACCAAGTGATTCTTTTGAATTAAAAAGCAGCAGGGCAGAACCTTAAATAAGAAACCTCAGCAGAAGCATACCTTTGGAAAGTGGCTCTCTTCATCAACGAGAGCCAGCACATTACATTGTATTCCCGCTAGAAGGTCGAGAATCTTCTGATTGTCGCTAAAGTTGATGTTATCCCACACGACGCCCTGCTTCAGGTACTCCTTCTGCTCGAGCTTGAAGATGTGGGCCACGAAGAACTGCTGCAGCTTCTCGTTGGCAAAGTTAATGCAAAGCTGCTCAAAACTGTAAAATAAACGATGGCTTGTAAATAGTGATAACTGTGAAAATTAGATGCCTTAGTATACCACGAAATGCCAGCTCTGTCTGATCGTCTAATGCTTCACAAATATGTCAGGGTGGCGGTGCTGTGGCTGTGAAAGCTTAAAGATATCTGAGAAATACGTTTGACTCAACTAATCAAATGGGTAAAAATGAGGATACTGGTAATGAACACTCACAGGCCACTTTATTATGTACTTTATTAGGTTCAGCTGCTTGCTTCCTTAAATATCTAATCTATGCTGCTTTGCATCAACAGTTCAGGCTAAGGTTATTGTAGCTGAACAATACCAAAGTGAAAAAGGGTACTAGACTTTTAGTTAACTAAATTAAAAAGAAAAACTAAAGTTTAGAAAAAAATCAAACTGAAATGATTTTGTGAAAATAAAAAATATATTCTTAGTTTTATTATTTGATAATCCTGTAAAATTTGTTATCACAACTTGTCTATTAAGGCTTTGACAAAAATGTTTATTGAGACTTTGGAAGTTTATGAGCCTGTGAGTCACCTGCTATCAATTTTTTTTGTTTCTTAAATTGTAATGTCAATACTGATTTTGTAAAACCTTGCTTTTGGCGTACGCCCTAACTACAATAGTAGCTATAAAGACTAAAACCAACACTGAAACTAATAAAGATTCATAACAACAATAAAAACTAAACTAACATAAACTAAACTGAATTCAAAATAAAAAGTCAAAATGAAAAAAATATCTGATGAAGTACAAAATAGGAAGTACAGAAAAAAACCCTCCTGACCTGTTAGTGTTGAAGTTCTCGAAGCCAAAGATGTCAAGCAGGCCGACGGACAGGTAGGCTGATTTGGAGTTGCTGGTCAGCTTCTTGTAGATGACACTGTTGATTTTCTTAACAATCCATATGAACAGCTTATTGTAGATCGCCTGAGAGAACAGAAACCAAGCAGAGTTACATTTTGGTGGAGTTCTGAAACACGCAAACTGTTTATTCTTTTCTATATTTAATTGTTTCTTTTGAGCTCTGCACCTGACCCACATGTTGGTGACGATGCGTGTGGATTTTTACATGTCCTGTACCTTACAAACATAAGAAATCAGTCAATCTACACTGAAGCTCATCAAGGAAAAGTAAGACGAGAGTTTTCTAAAACATGCCGAGTAACTGTAGCAACGCTGTAAGCACCAGTCAAAGGTTGGAAACCATCTCCTGCTCTATCACAGTGAAACTGGAACGCTTCCTCATAAAGTATAGCATGCAGCATTTACAGGGCCCAGGTTTCTTTCATCCTATGCCAGGAACCAATAAGGAAGCAGTGATTTAAAATTGCTGGCTCTCCCTCATTACCTTCACAAAGGCGTCTCTGCAGTCAGCTGCCTGTTCACAGCTCAGGGGTTTAGTCACCATTTCTCGGTTGGTCTTAAAGGATCGATGAGTCAGATTGGTCGCCAAGGTGGGCTTCTCCACCTTTAAGCACAAGAAACACATAAAAAAAACCTTTTACTAGTGCTATTTAATAGCAAAGTAGATCTTACCTGCTAATAGAGAAGGAGACCCACCTCCAGCAGTGATGCCGCCACATTGAAATGTTCCGATTTTCTGACTTCACTGGTTTCCAGGTTATTTTGAGTGTTGGCTGATGGAAACACAAATTCATACATAAGACACAAACAGCACAATAACAGCTGTAAGGAGTAATCATGTGAAATGAGGTCAGTGTGAGTTTTAAAAGATATTACAACCAGTCAGGAGATTTAACCACTTCCTATACACAACTACAAGTCACAAATGTATCTAGCTTGGAACATAAAATAATGCTAATGCACAAATCCAACAGATGCATCTAGGGACCAAAAGCTGATGGTGAAATTATTATTCTTTTGGTTCTCTGGTGTCAGTGAAACAAAGAAACTTTCATTCATTCCAAAACAGCTGTTCCAAAGTTCTAACCATCCATTCGCTTCCGCTTATCCTTTTCAGGGTCGCTGGAGCCTATCCCAGCTGTCATAGGGCGAGAGGCGGGGTACACCCCGGACAGGTCGCCAGTCTGTCGCAGGGCTAACACACAGAGACAGACAACCATTTGCACTCATATGGGGAATGGGGAATTTATGTTGATCAGTTTACCTGTCCCCACTAAGTGCATGTCTTTGGACGGTGGGAGGAAGCCAGAGTACCCGGGGAGAATCAACACAAACACGGGGAGAACATGCAAACTCCACACAGAAAGACCACGGCCTGATGGTGGAATTGAACTTAGGACCTTCTTGCTGTGCGGCAACAGTGCTAACCACCGTGCTGCCAAAGTTATATGTAAAAAATCATGACCCCATCTCTCAACTTTGTTTGGGAAACGGTGACATGAGCCAAAGCAATAAACCAATAAATCAGCGGTCAACTTCTCCATTTAAAAAAATAATAATAATTTCATTGACAAATTCAAAGTGTAGAAATGATTTAGTCTTATGTAATTCAGGTGCTCACTGCTATTCAGTTTGACTGTTGTATAACTAGCTGCCTGTTTATGGAACAATAAATTCGTTCACTCATTTAATAATAGATCTGAACAGACTGCAATCTGCCATAGGTATCATCAGGCCTACTGATGCTCTCATTTATTATATGCTTGTTTTTTGACACTGAATCAAAATCTAGCGTTCGATAAAATCAGGAATGGAGATATGTTTGATTAAACGTTAGGCAACACTTGAATAGCTGTTCTGCTGAAATCTGATAGGGAAATGATTTTAAAGATAAACTAAGCTCCATTATGTGCAGGCTAAAATCTTTACATAGTTTCTAACTCTGTATCCTCACCCTCAAAGCAGACGTTTCCCAGGTGAAGTACGGCCGCCAGGAGCTTGAAGATTTCATGACAGTCTTTTCCTGAGAAATTCAGCGTTTTTAGGGCGGAATTAATACAACTGTAGTCTTTGGCATCGTCTCGTCCTCCACAAGCAATGCAGTTGCCCTGAAGAGTGAGAGACAAGATATAGAATAGCTAGGGGAAAGCAGGGGTGGCAAACATAAGGCCTGGGGGCCAGAATAGGCCTTGCAAAGACTCCAATCTGGCCCACAGGACAGCTTTGGAAAATGTGAAGGGGTGCGTAGATTTAAAACTTTTAATTGTATTGTCATAAGTTTTACAGCTTTGCCAATTAATAATTAACAATGCTGTAATTTATACTACACACTAAAGTAAATGACTAATAGATTACATGACATAAAATTTCTTATTTTTCTACTATCTAGTGTAGAAATGTCTGTTTTGTTTTGTTTTTTACAAAAAAGAAAAAGAAAACTTGCTGTGAATTAATAAAACCTTTAAAACTACAGGACAGTCTGAGCAATGAACTAGCAGAATTTATTGCATAAATTACACGACATCACAATAACTTCACCAGCAATGCGGGCAGTCACAGCCTTCTTTATTGCAATACCTTGGTAAGGAATTTGTATTCCTTGGCATTCCCAAGGCTCAGGCGTTTTTTCTCCTCTGCTGAGATTCCTGCCAGCAGGCAGTAAAATATGTGGTAATTTCGCTCCTCCAGAGCCTGAGGTTGCAGAGGAAAAAATTAATCATTAGTGTTACAAAATGATAAGCTCACGCAAGTTTTTATGCGGGCTGGGTGGGAACATGTTTACTTTAGCTTCACTCCTCTTGTTGATGGTGCTGATAGTGACAATGGCAACAGCAGCACACGAGATTAAGCCAACAACAGCACATCGACTGAAACAAACTCTTCAGACATAGCGTGTTGTGTTTTTACTGGTTTACCGCACATGCCCGCCCCGTGGAGCGATAACAAAGGTTGTCTTGAACAGAGCGGACTCACCTGATGACAGACACGAGACTTTTCCAGAAGATACTGCTCCACGCGTGCACCCTCAATCACTCCATCCTTGTTGAAGAAGATTTCCAAATATTTCCCAAAGCGGCTGGAGTTGTCATTGCGGATCGTTTTAGCGTTTCCAAAAGCTGAAATGCAAAAAGAAAAAAAAAAGTTGTTGTTGTTCATCCGTGCCATAAAGACAACATTTCATAATGACTGTGCACTCTTTGGCTGGTGTTCCCTACCTTCCAAAATCGGGTTGGACTCCAGGATCTGCTTCTCAATCCGCTGCTCAGAGAGCTCACCGCTGACGGCTGCCAGGTACTGCAGGATCAGTTTAGTGCTCTCGGTCTTCCCTGCTCCAGATTCCCCACTTACAGAGATGGATCAAATCAATGAGCAGTTGTAAAGAATCAAATTCAGATATTAAAGATCCTCAGGGATAGAACAGACGCTGACCTGATGATGCAGCACTGGTTTGTTTGATGGCGAGTCATGTTAAAGTAACAGGCCTCAGCGATGGAAAAGATGTGAGGCGGGAGCTCTCCCAGTTTTCGCTTATGGTATAACCTCACCTGGAGACAAAAAGGAGGGTACGCGTGTGAAGTAGATCACTGCGATATTACAGTGAAGTCATCAGCTGCGCATATCCTTACCTGCTCTTCTGTGTATATTGGAAAATCTTTGTATGGATTCACGGCCACCAGCACCGAGCCTGTGAAGGTCTACACAATCAGAGAAATGTTGCATTAGAAATCCTCCTCCTTTAACTTTCTCCACTTACTACATGTTTATACACAGTCAATATTATTAATCTCTGGCTCTATTCCACAACATCTCCCTGAATCTGAGAGTTTTTCCTTCTCACTTTCAAAGTGCTTGTTTATGGGGGTCATCTGATTGTTGGGGGCTTTCTCTGTTTTCTGTGTATTATTGTAGGGTCTTTACCTTACAAAATAAAGTGTCTTGAGGCAACTGTTGTTGTGATTTGGTGCAATATAAATAAACTGAATTGAACTGAATTGAAAATTTAACCAAAATGATGTTAAGGGTACATCCTGTGTGTGGAGTGACAAGATACTTAATGTTGCTCTTGTCAGACAAATGATCCAACGCTATTTTCAATCACGGCAATTATTAAAGTTATTAGAATGCTTACTTATATCTGTTACTTATGTCTATTCATATCCATCTCATTATGTTGACACTAAATAAAAAGGTAAGAGTATGAACATTTAGAAAGTTTGTCCACCGGACCTGTAAAATGATAAATGTTACAGCGTCTGTGTTTTTATTTGCGACTCAGTAAATGTTTTTTTTAAAACTCTTGAATAAAAAATGTACTGTCACTAGTAAAAGACAGTGAAAATAAATGTTTGACAGTGAAGTTTGTGCAAATTTGGAGTCAGCCTGGACATTTAAAATGTTCTATTGTTTGGATTTGCAACAATTGAATCAAAGTTGATTAAAAGAAAGAAATCCCAGCGAGAGAAATCTGAACAACTCATGTGAGGCTGGAATCAAACATCAAGGGAAGATGTTTTAAAGTGATCTGGGAGAAACGAACTGTTACAAATTAAAGGAATATTTCCTATAATCCATCATCAGGCCATCCAGTTGTTCTTAACCACTTATCCAAATCAGGTTTGCAGATCCTTGCTGTCTTTGGGCAAAAGCGTTAACAGCATAGTGTCTATATCAGGTCATTCACAGCGCGCTGGCCTCATGATGTGTAGATATTTTGAAAATTGAGTTGAATGAACCAAATCCATTTTACTTTTAATCTGCTTTTTATCCTCAGCAACTGTCTTCTCTGTCTTGTAATACAGTGGGGCAAAAAAGTATTTAGTCAGCCACCGATTGTGCAAGTTCCCCCACTTAAAATGATGACAGAGGTCAGTAATTTGCACCAGAGGTACACTTCAACTGTGAGAGACAGAATGTGAAAAAAAAAAATCCATGAATTCACATGGTAGGATTTGTAAAGAATTTATTCGTAAATCAGGGTGGAAAATAAGTATTTGGTCAATAACAAAAATACAACTCAATACTTTGTAACATAACCTTTGTTGGCAATAACAGAGGTCAAACGTTTACTATAGGTCTTTACCAGGTTTGCACACACAGTAGCTGGTATTTTGGCCCATTCCTCCATGCAGATCTTCTCAAGAGCAGTGATGTTTTGGGGCTGTCGCCGAGCAACACGGACTTTCAACTCCCGCCACAGATTTTCTATGGGGTTGAGGTCTGGAGACTGGCTAGGCCACTCCAGGACTTTCAAATGCTTCTTACGGAGCCACTCCTTTGTTGCCCACACACACTCCTTTGTGTTTTGGATCATTGTCATGTTGGAAGACCCAGCCTCGTTTCATCTTCAAAGTTCTCACTGATGGAAGGAGGTTTTGGCTCAAAATCTCACGATACTTGGCCCCATTCATTCTGTCCTTAACACGGATCAGTCGTCCTGTCCCCTTGGCAGAAAAACAGCCCCATAGCATGATGTTTCCACCCCCATGCTTCACAGTAGGTATGGTGTTCTTGGGATGCAACTCAGTATTCTTCTTCCTCCAAACACGACGAGTTGAGTTTATACCAAAAAGTTCTACTTTGGTTTCATCTGACCACATGACATTCTCCCAATCCTCTGCTGTATCATCCATGTGCTCTCTGGCAAACTTCAGACGGGCCTGGACATGCACTGGCTTCAGCAGCGGAACACGTCTGGCACTGCGGGATTTGATTCCCTGCCGTTGTAGTGTGTTACTGATGGTGACCTTTGTTACTTTGGTCCCAGCTCTCTGCAGGTCATTCACCAGGTCCCCCCGTGTGGTTCTGGGATCTTTGCTCACCGTTCTCATGATCATTTTGACCCCACGGGATGAGATCTTGCGTGGAGCCCCAGATCGAGGGAGATTATCAGTGGTCTTGTATGTCTTCCATTTTCTGATGATTGCTCCCACATTTGATTTTTTCACACCAAGCTGCTTGCCTATTGTAGATTCACTCTTCCCAGTCTGGTGCAGGTCTACAATTCTTTTCCTGGTGTCCTTCGAAAGCTCTTTGGTCTTGGCCATGGCGGCGTTTGGAGTCTGACTGGTTGAGGCTGTGGACAGGTGTCTTTTATACAGATGATGAGGTCAAACAGGTGCCATTCATACAGGTAACGAGTGGGGGACAGAAAAGCTTCTTACAGAAGACGTTACAGGTCTGTGAGAGCCAGGGATTTTCCTTGTTTGAGGTGACCAAATACTTATTTTCCACCCTGATTTACGAATAAATTCTTTACAAATCCTACCATGTGAATTCATGGATTTTTTTTTCACATTCTGTCTCTCACAGTTGAAGTGTACCTCTGGTGCAAATTACTGACCTCTGTCATCATTTTAAGTGGGGGAACTTGCACAATCGGTGGCTGACTAAATACTTTTTTGCCCCACTGTATATTTCTTTCTATATTTGGCTCTGGGAGACGCTTTGCTGTGTCACGTTTATACAATGACAGCAAAGATAAAGATACTTTGACGTCAAGGTACAAGCGTCCAAAGCGTGTAAAAACACTGGTGACAAAAATCCTTTTTTCCTTCAGTGTGTTTCTCACATAGATTATGCCTTGTCTGTGTCTGAGCAGGAGGTTCCTGAGGAGACCGGCCTCCGTCATGTCCCCGAGTTTGATCATGTCGTCCACCCCCTCCACCGATGTAGGGTGCATGATCTTGAGGGAGGCTTCCTGCTCCGGTGACAACCTGCGCTCCTGAGGAAGGGTGAAAACGGGAATACGCTCAGTGACATAACACCAACTGTTGCTGTTTTGGGATGTTTGATTTTTGGCCTGTGAGAGTGTAAAAAAAACACTGTTTACCTTTCCCTCATCGTCCACCAGCAACCGCTGACCCGACGGCGTTACTTTGACCCTTGCTCCGATGGGCACCCCTATGCTCGAGTCCACCCAAACCCATTCCCCCTGAAAGCAAAAGACAGAAAGATTTCACGTTGTCCTTCAGGGACACGGGACTAGGTTTCAGTTTACGGCAACACAAAGTGACACTCGGTGGGGCAGCAGTTCTCTCAATAAAACTCACATCTCCAAAGTTATTATCTCGAGTTTGTTTCAGCCTTACCTTTCTCAACATCTTTTATTTCTAGTCCCTGGAGAGAAAAAGAAATCCATACAATGAGTTGCAATTACCAAAGTACTGACGATTTAAAGGGTTTCTTTTGGCTTTTTTAATCTGAACTCTTGTGTTCAATGTCAACGCTCAAGGTGTGCAGCGGTAAAAAAAAAATCACAGAGCACTGTTAATGTCACTGTTAAAATGAAAACGGTCTAACCGATGATCCTTTGGTGTGGGATCTTCATTAATTCCCGTCTCGTTCCTCGTCTTTGCGTCTTATAGAATCCGTCTCCGTATGAGGAAGGATAAAACTCAGCGTGCCTATGAGTGACAGAGGTTTTATGACGCTTTGACTTTGGACTGATTGTAAGAGGAGGAAGAGAAATTGATCGCTTACTCAGAAGTGAATAAGGAACTTGTCACAGTGGAGTGATGTGTGTCTTTCTGGGCAATTTAGGGGAGCCTATCCAAATGTTTTTCACCTTGAACTTGCAGTATTCCTACTGAAGCTTATATCAGGTTACATCCACTAATACTACTGTACAGGACCAAATCTTAAAATGCACAACCTGCTGAAATCAACAAATCGTACAGGTCATATTGTTTAAATAAGAAGTTAAATAAGAAGATAATAAGTTTATTAGAGGAGATTTTACATAAATGTCCTTGGTGGTGGATTTACCAGGATCACTGCAGTGTCATATTGGATGGATGTTTATTCAGACTTTGGACCCTGCCTGTGTCAATTGTAGGAGACACAGCTGAGCATCTCCCTGCTGCTGCAATAAAGATGTAAATATGAGATTAGACTAGAGAGGGGTCAGATTTCTGCCACAACGGTGTTATTATCAGCATTCTTGTTATCGATTAAACCCTATTGTACGCAACAGGGTGTGGGGAGTCCACCGTTGTGGCTGTGCTGGGTCTTCAAGAGGCTAATCTTTCCTGACAGTCAGAAGTTGTTCCTTAATCTCCTAGGACCTGGCGTCCACATATGTGGACATCACATTTTGGGTTATTTAGGCCAAAATACTCAATTTTGCTCTACAAGGGCCTGATATCCACTTACGAGGACATTATACTGCTACTGTTCTATCAAAATTTTAAACGAATATCCTCATATGTGGCTCTGATTTTTCATAAAAACAAAAATAAGGTAAGACAGCAGCACGGTGGCACGGTGGTTAGCACTGTTGCCGCACAGCAAGAAGGTCCTGAGTTCAATTCCACCATCAGGCTGGGGTCTTTCTGTCTTTCTGGAGTTTGCATGTTCTCCCCGTGTTTGTGTGGGTTCCCTCCGGGTACTCCAGCTTCCTCCCACCGTCCAAAGACATGCAGCTTGTGGGGATAGGTTAATTGGATAATCCAAATTGCCTCTAGGTGTGAATGTGCGAGTCAATGTGAGTGTGAATGGTTGTCTGTCCCTGTGTGTTGGCCCTGCGACAGACTGGTGACCTGTCCAGGGTGTACCCTGCCTCTTGCCCTATGACAGCTGGGATAGGCTCCAGCGCCCCCCCCGCGACCCTGAAAAGGATAAGCAGAAGTGAAAAAATGAAAAAATAAGGTAAAAAAAAAAAAATCTGGTAATTCTTTGTTTTTACATTCATCGGGCCCCAATCAGCCCAAATATAGGAAGAGAAATTAAAAAGGCATGCCGTGGAAGAGTTCAGGTCTTAGGAGGTTAAATCATCAGGAAATCGCTATTAAAGTTTCATGGGTTTAAAGTTATGACAGTATACTTGGCTGATTGCTCACAGGCGTCAGCCCGTTCAGCTCTGATAAGGAATTTCCTGCTAACCAGTCACAATTAAGAATGGAAAGCCTTGTAAAAGCTTCATCACGACAGTGCTGCATGGCTCTGGGTAACCTCCCACAGATGGGCAGTGCAGCAATGCTTATGTAATTTAATGGGGTGTGGTTTAATTGTCTTCAAACCTGGCTGCTTATGACGTCAGAAAGAAAGGTGAACTTCTGGTCTCTAGTCATCAGCCTGATCTTTGACTATTTTCCTAATGACACGATGGAACTGACGCACTGAGACGATCATATCAGGAAGGTTTCATTTTAAATGAAAATCTGTTCGTCGTACATATAAAATAAAGGTGGGGTTTTTAGCTATAAAATGCCTTGAGTCTAGGTTTTTACTGCTGCTGTGGTTCGGTATTTGCACTGGTTTGTGGTGACTTTGACTTTGTTTGCAGACTATTTGCATTTACTGCAATGACATTGGTCCTGAGGCTATGGGGCAAAAGGTAGAGGTGCTGTAGGTCAAAGATGGCAGTGTGCATGTGTGAAAAAGAGCCCAGCAACAATATCAAGAGAAATACATTTTTCAGACCTATTTAAGCCTGATATTTGTTTTTCTTTCTGTGCAAGTGTTGACGAGTTAGGAAGGTGTTTAACCTTTACATACTGTTCATGCTTCACAGTATTGGCCAAGAACTCCTTCACAGACACTCTCTCAGTGCTGACACGTAAATCTGACCTACAGATTTCTTAGAATGTATAAATAGTCTGACATAAATGAATGGATGATTAATTTAAGTTTCAGAGAGAATACAGAGTGGATTTTCTAGGATTTATAACACTCGTTTTTCTGTGAATAACATCCATTTTCACACAATTTCATGCCCCGTTTAAAACATAAAAATATACAAGAAATGATTTAAAATAAATTCTATCAAAAGGAAAAAGTGTTGGGATTTATTAGACATCCATGTATAACCCTCTCATTAGCCACTGTCTTCATTGTTAAATGATAGAAAGCCCACATTTATTATCAACATTAGCAGCTAGTCTACAAACTACTAGCACTTTCCAAGCAGTAGTGAGGAAACCTTGTGTGTCAAAACAACTCAAATTTGATCCAAACAGGACACAAAGGTTAACGTGGAACAATCATAAAGATTTCAGACTATATTTACATAGAAGCGGATTCCACTAAAGCGGCTTTGCATGATCTTATAGTTCAAAATAATCCTTGACTTTTTATTGGGCCCTCTCAGGTCATTCTCTCTCTCATGTTTGTTCTCTGCCCCCCTCCTTCAAGCCAAGTTCCTTCTGAGTAAAATAAAAATAAATCATATAGATGTCATCCTGCCCTACCTGCCTAGATCCCCTTCAAGTTATTCACAGATCCTGCACTGTCCCGCTGTCACCCTTTGTCACATTTAGTTTTTATATTTTTTATTTATTATTACTCTAATTATCATCACTAATACAGGATTTTTCTCTCGGAAACTCGCTCCGATAGTCAAGCTTTCATTTTCTTCCCAGTGTTTCAGGGAAATATGCAAATTTGAACAAACGTTACACTTACCACGAGCATGTTGTCTATTTTGCCTCATGCAACACATTTAAACGTTAAAACAAACAAACAAATAAAACAAAACAAAAAACCCCCACAACCCCCCTCAGTTTGATAAAGGCCATATTCAACCCAAGGAAAGGGTGTGGGATATACACTATCAGTAGTTTATGAAGGCAGGGTAATCAATTGTTGCATGGTGGTGAACTACGGTGGACAAAATCTTATCTTTGAGCTGTTGCAGTACGTTTATCACAAATTAAGACACTCCTTGGCAATTAAAAAATAAAATAAAATAAAAAATCTATGTCGTTTGCTGTATAAACTAAACAGAAGCAGGCAGTGCCTGTGTGCTAATGGTGATATATTAATGGACCCCAAAATAGCAGCTGATTAATGTCTGACTAGAAGTTCCTTTCCTTAGTTACGATCATCACAACTATTAATTAAAAAAAAAATTAAAAAATTAAAAAAAAAGCAGGCATGACAAAAGTAATTTACAGACAACAAGACGCACAGTTTAGACTTCATGTCTGTATTTTCCTAAACACAATCAAATATATTGCACTGGAGGAAGTACAGAGCATATCATCACTGCACAGTAAATACTGACCAGACGTTACATGTGACAATATAACCAGAGACCCAAATAAACTGGATTTTAATGTTTGCCTCATTTAAATGTGACAAGAAACTATATCAGACATCTTACTTCTTCAACACAGTGGCTTGTACTGGCCTTGTACCCATGGATTTAAAATTAAAGTACTGTCTGTACATGTAAAACTAAACACTTCTATTTAAAAAGACAGCTGTTAGATCTGTCCAAAAAAAAAAAAAAAAATGATTTGACACAGACAAGAAAGTGTGCAGATACAGCAGCTAATCACACAGTTCAATCAAAATCAGGTGTGAGAACTAAATTGAGGCACAGCGACTGAGTCAAAGAAAAAGTGGGACCACACTCAATTTAAAATGTGCAGCTGCTCCAGAGTTCAGTCCCTGTTCGATCAAATTAAATTGAGCGGATAAAAGGAAGGCTGACATTCTTAAATATCAATGAGGTGCATTAATCATTTGTGCTGACCAAATCAAATGTCAGCATAAAAACACAACCACACATGAGCAAACATAATTCATTAAGACCTCGAGGCAGTCAACATCTTTAGCAGCAATTCACACGTGGGTCATCCCTGTGTTTTGCAGTAAAAACAAAGAGTTGGTAAGCTTTGGCCTGACTAAAGAAAAGCTAAGTCTAATCATATCGCTCCAGTCCAAAAACAACAAGAACTTTCTTTGGATTGGAGCAATACGTTTGCTCCTATTTCACAAAGTACAGCAAAGAAAAGTCCTGTGAGCTTTACTTAATGACTGAGACCATTACACAACATCAGAAGAATCCAAAGAAAACTTCTCAGCTTTTCTTTCTTTTTTTTTTGTTACACTTGAATATTAGTTAGTATATTAGTGTACATGTTCTGATAATATGAATTAATCAAGGTGTCACACCTTGCTGTCACAGCTGCATTTGACTTGTGAAGCTTCACTGTGGCAACAAGTTAAAACAACCAGAGCAGGTCACAAGTCACTGGTGTGGTAAATCTAATGCCAAGCAAAACACAAACCATCGTCTCTTCTCAAACATCAGGAAGCCGCTCATCAACATTCAAATAAAAATGGTTAAAAATCAGATTTCTCATATTAGAATGTGTATAGCAGTTATAGTCACACCAAACCATCAACAGCAACATAGAACTCACTGCTGCCTTGATTCTTTCAGCGTCAGACCTGAGTCAGAGCTCAATTTGGAATCTTAAATTGCAAAAAATAATATTGAATTAATTCAGATTTAAAGCCACGTAGCATGTCTACCATAGATTTTGAACTTCTTCCATTGATTCCACAAAGGAACAGAGCCACAGGACAGCTGTAAGCAAAGTCCCGCATGACAACAGGTAAAAAATATTACATCCTATAACATAGCCCACATGCATACATTCAAGGTATTTGCATTAAGTTAAAAGTATGGGAAAAAAAAAAAAACAACCGCAGAAGATTGAAATTAAAATCGGACTCAGATCTGACTGAATTGTTGCTTCCACGTTACACTCTATAAAATGTTATTCCTAGCAACCAACAGAAGAAAATGTTCCTGACTTCCATTCAAGTGTTTGTACGTTTATGATGCGCTGTCCTCGGGTCTCTTGAGCACTGCGCTGTATTTTAGAGGCGCATCATCCGACTTGAGCTGCACCTCCACTAAAGTGAAGACTGAAATGACCTGAATAGACAAGAAATTCTGATTTATTCATTCCACTCCGTCAACTGGCTTCAAAGACATTTTGTAATCATGCAAACCAAAATTTGTTACTCTACTCTACTAGTCTACAAAAACAAATAAATGTGGGGTGCTTAACAGTGCTTTGGCATTTATTCTCCTGAGTACACAAAGTCACAGGCTCATGTTTGTGGCGCTCACCTGCTCTACAGGCGGATCCTCCGGGGCCTCTGCAGTCCACAGCAGTGTCAGCTCTGATTTCTTCCCCACCTTACGATGGCGGAATGTGTCCAAGCCCGTGATAGACTAAAGGTGGAAACAAACAGTTTTCAGCTGTTTCTAATAAAGTAATAAAGTGACAGTTCTGTTTTGCTCTGTCTCTCACTCGACAGTCTCATTTCTTTCTCCCGAGTGAGATATGAGTGTTGAGCAAAGGCATGGTAAGTACTGCAAAGAACTGAAAGTTATATACAGTCAAAAGCATAATAATTACTAAAAAGTAAAAAATTAAGACTTGGGAATAAATTGGTATCTTTGATAAAAAAAAAAAAATCACATTGTAAAACACATTGTTGGAGCTGACCTTGCAATAGATGCGTTTCTGAACTCCGTATCGGAGTACCAGCACATCGAAGGACTGATCCAGCACCCCCATCACCATGGCCTCAGAGTCCAGTGGGCCAGACTCCTGCAAAAACGTGTGTGGTGGATGCAAATACAAAGAATCTTTAGCTTAAGAAACGAAGTCTCAACTCGTTTCACATTTTAGGAATCTAGCTGAAGACAGGTAATTTAAAAAAAACCCAAACATTTTGAAATAAACGCTGGCTTGGGTTATGGTTTACTACCTTTTTTTTCTGTTAAAATGTTAAAAATCTACAACACTTCTTGCCTCCACCAGGACAGATGTATAAAGATATGTAATGAACTCTGCTCTAAATCTGCTCCTGTGTTGTGACGTTCTTATCTTTGACCTTTTTGGATTTGAGCAGTAATGGTGAATGGGCTGGTTCCTAGCCTTCATACATCATGCCTCATTTATACAAGCACTTGTTTTCTATTCTGAGTGCTTGCCAATATTGACACACCTTCACTTTCCAATAGACACACTGGGAACAACTCAGAATTCAGCATCTTGTCCAAGGAACCAAACCACCAACCCAGCTCTACTTCCTGAGCCAAGCAAGCCCCTTTATCATTTCATTTTACAGCGGTCCCTCGTTTATCGCGGGAGTTGCGTTCTAAAAATAACCCGCGATAGGTGAAATCTGCGAAGTAGCCAGCTTTAGTTTTTACAATTATTATAGATATTTTAAGGCTGTAAAACCCCTCACGACACACTTTATACACTTTTCTTAGACAGGCATGAACATTTTCACACGTTTCTCTCTTTTTTTAAACACTCTCGTAGTTCAAACCTAAAAATAAGTCCAGTATTATAGAATGAAACCAAAGATCAAACCCTGTTTTCAGGTCCAGAACATGAGAATAGAGCAGCTGCGAGAGAATTCAACATCAATGAATCAATGGTACGGAAGTGGAGGAAGCAAGAAGAATGAGTTGAGTAAAGTTTGACTTATCTGACTGCTTTGTTTCACTTAATGCGCCTTATAATCTCAAAAAGATACAGTAATTTCTACCTTCCTTTAGCATGTCCAGAAGTCCAACTTTTTGTGCGATGGTTAGCATCTTCCTCTGCCTTTGACGGTGCAAAACACTTTATCTACATTGTTGTGTTTGTTGGGGAGAAAACTTACAAACATACAGTACAGCACTTCAGAGTCACACTGCTAGCGATCGAAGATTTATGTAAATTTGACAAGCTGATAGCCAGTCAGGACGCAGAACACAATGCGCTGTTTAGAAAAAATAAAAATTAAAAAAAAATCTGAAAAACAGCAAGGACGCAAAAGGTGAACCCCATTATAGCGAGGGACCGTTGTATACTGTTGAACACTTTTGTGAATTTCTTTTTTTCATAACTGACATATATGCTTATAATCTTGATACTGTGTTTATTAGAGTTGGAAAAAACACCAATAAATGGGTTTGGTAGTCATCAGCTGTTAGCGAGTTGTAATCTGGTTACTCACCTTCACAAAGACTCCAAAGAAGAGCTCAGAGCTGAGCTCCTGGACTTTCTTGGACAAAGCCTTCTTGTCGTTACAGTGTGATGCTTGTTTCTCTACCTCCGCTGTTGACAGGCTGATTCGAGGCCCACATTCTGTATACAAATATTCAGCGGAGACATGAGTATCAGAATTAATGGACACAAATTTAAGTGACACTGATTTTCTCGCTCAGTGCAGTTACATGCTTGTGTGTGTAGAGATATACATGCTTTGTTACAGCACTTTGATCAATGAAAGGTGTTTAAATGTGCTTTATAAATACATTTTACTTATTTAGTAAAAATCCAAAAGGAAAGAACAAACAATACATCGACTGAGAGCGATGTTGGAGGCTCTTTTGTGCCTTTCTCCTCACTGTCAACCAGAAATGTCACACAATAGAAATTCTGTCATTTGTCTGAAAGAGCCTTTTGTGGAAAAGAGACAGACTTAGTGAAGAAGCCAGCAGCCGGTGCACGATGATGTCAGCATAGCGCCTGATGGGTGATGTGAAGTGTGTGTAGAGAGGAACGTTGAGGGCGTAGTGCTTAAAATTCTGCTCCTCCTTCACGACTCCTGTACAAAAGTACAACGCCATCTGGGAAAGACAAATGAACCAGGTTAAAGATAAACACTACAAAACTAATACAAACAGGGTTTGTTTTTTTACTGCTCTAAATCATACTAGTACTAACTATGAGTACTAACCTGCATTGGTCTGGAGCACATGTGGGTGAGGACTTCTTTTCTGGCACTTGTGTACTCGTCATCACCAAAAGCAGTATTGAGACTCTTCTGCATGTTAAACAAGAAGAAAGAAGGTTTTCAATTTACTCGAACCGAACTTCAAACCCTGAATGCAATTGGATACCAATGCATTATGGGTACTGACGTGTAATAATCCGGCAGAAGACAGGTCGATTTTGATTCCCAGCTGGTCACACAACTCTTGCAGCTCATCCATCATCTTGGCTTTGGGTGGAGGGTGGCGCCTGAGCAAGGCCAACTCGGGGAATTTGCGGTAAATGTGGTTGGCTGTGGCAATGTTAGCAAGCAGCATGAACTCCTCCACCAACCTGGAGAACAGGTTTTATTAATGAGAGATTAACAGTCAAAGGAGGAGAAAAGACTGTGATAGGACTGAGATTTTAAACAGCACAGAGACAAAAAAAAGAAAAGAAAAAGAAAACGCCAACAAAACCCATCTGTCATTAAATTTACTGACAGATTATTCAGGCACTGATTAAAAAGAAAAGTCCTTTTTACTCACTTGTTACTGTCTCTGTATTGGTAAATATAACAACCTTGAGGCATCATTGTCTCTTTGTCCAGAGTGAAAGAAAGCTTCAGCTGAAACCATTAAACATAAAATACACTTCAGTACAAGAAACTGCAGTAATTTAAGATTGAAGCCAGTTCCTTTGGCCCAGAATAAAACATTGTATATACAAACATATTTTCCAAACATCCACTAAGTGTAACAGTAAAAACAACAGTATTTCCTCTCATAATCCAAAGAACAAACCAACACTAACCTGATCGAGTCTGAGCGCTCCTCCTAAGAAGCGTTGAGCTCTGAGGTTCTTGGCAACAGCGTGCAGGTTGAGCACTGCTTGGTGGACCTCATCAATAGGGTGCATGGGGTCCACGGGTGGCAGCTCCTCAGCAGAGAACATCTTCTCAGGGGCCTCGATCATGCTCTGAGCATGGTCGTAACTCAGCTTCACACAGGAGCGGATGATTGAGCGGCCAAACCACTCATTCAAAATCTGACAAGTAAGGCGGAAACAAACAGATGGGTCAATGGAAAAAAAAAACATAACAAAAAAACAACACAACATCAGATGCATTTATATACCTTTCCCTCGGGTGTGAGCGTCCAAATAACGGAGAAAGTGAGTCGGTCGACGAGAGGGTTCAAGCTGCACAACTCCTCACACAGCAACCGAGGCAACATGGGGATCACCTGGAGAGTGACGAGACAGACACTGAGGGCTGAGAACTTAAAAAGTTACAGTTTAAATGAACCCCTGACAACTGAGAATTAATGATACGGAAAAAAAAAAAAAGCCTCGGGGAGTACTTACCTTCTGAACCAGGTAGACACTAGTCGCTCTCTGGCTGGCAATGACATCCAAAGAGTTTCCTTCCTCCACAAAATAACTCACATCAGCAATGTGAACTCCCACCTCAAAGTTGCCTGCCACAGACAGAAAAATTAGGACAACAGACTGTATTATAGAAGGTGCACGTAGTTATTGTACGGTTTCAATTCAATGTATTATTACAATGCTTGTTCACAAAAGAACACCTATGTCAAGTTGTACTATACTGTAAAAATAAAGACCTTACAATATCAAAGAGATTTCCAATGAGCACGCACTTGACAGTTGGAACGAAAAACTCCCTTCTAACAGGAGAAGACCTCCTAAAGTACCATGCTGAAGGTGTGTAAGTCATCTGCTGTAACTGGTTGGAGGTGAGAAGGAAGGTCACAGAAATACAGTCCCATTGTATACCTGTGACAAACTTCAGTCAGAAGTTTGGCCCACCATAAAACCTTGCTTTATCCACCTTCTTTATTTAAACGGGGACCATATTTACTAAAATAATAGTTTCTATTAAAGTTTTTTTTTTAATTATTTATTTAAAAAAAAAAAAAAAAAAATCTGCTTGGAAGCAAAGGAACCTAGTGGCCATTAGCAAGAATGCAGGTTTAAGGCATTTCTGGATTGGCTTCCCTTTTCAGAGGCAGAAGCTACATCCATCTTTTATGTACAGGCTATGGATAGAATAGGATACTTATGACCAATGCACCCCAACCCAATTAAAAAATTTTCATGATAATCACTGACCATCGTTTTTTTTCTTATTTAGCGCTTTTCTACTTAGAGGACTCAAAGCGATTTATACAACTTGCCTCATTCACACGAGCACTTTTTTTCCTATGGTTTTCCTATGCAAGTGCTTTATATTTAACATTCATACTCCAATGAATGCATCACAGAGCAACTGTTTTAGTATCTTGCCCAAAGATATTTGGCATGCAGACTGGAGCAGCCACCAACCTTCCAATTAGTAGATGACCTGCTCTACCTTCTGAGCTATATCCACCCCTGTCAGACATCATCACTCTCACTGAGCATTAGCAATTTACCATCTGGCAGCTGTTTACAGGACAGGGCATCATCCAGATCTCTGGCAGTCGCTGGGTCGATTGTGAAGATGCACTCATTCCTAAACATCACAAACATTGAATTATGAAATAATCAGCAAAAGGCTGACGGAAAAACAGATGCAGATGCATAAAATACAGAAAGAAAGAAAAAAAAAAGAAAAACGACAAATGTATTTGGGCTTCAAAGTTTTACCTCAGGTCTCTTCTCTTTCTCATCTCTTCAGGTGGGATGGTCCAGGGCAGATTCTTGGGAAGACAGTCCAACACCTCGTCTGAGAACTCAGAAAAATCAACCTCATACTCTATCAAGATGCCTTCTGTCTCTGGCTCAATTTCTCCAGCCTGTCCCAGTGACTTGGCTAGTCGACTGTAGGAAAAGATTTAGTGTGTCAGCAGAGTTCTCAAACCAGAGTTAACAGTTCCCCGGGTTATTCGACTATAGCACTTACCCCTCTGCAAAATTGCTGTCCGCTGCCCAGTCTGTGATCCGACAGATGAACAAGGTGTTGTTGTAGTCACCTGGACGGGAACTAAAATCTTCAGGGCAATCAGCAAGGGGAACATTAATCCGTGGCACCCGGTGGTCCACAGGGGAGAACAAGGCAAAGGGCTTGTCTGGCAAGTGCTTCAGGAAGCCAGTGGCAGCTCTTGAGTGTTTCTTTTCAACAATGTAAACCACCTAGTAGAAAGATTGCAAGGGAAGCGATCGCTTTGAAAACTGTCCTTTACTAAGTGACAAATCACTGCTAAAGAAAAGCAAGAACTTATGGCCCATTTAGAATATTGTTACTGCAGTAACTTAGCATAGGATTGGAGTAGCTTTAGGAAAGATTTACACGAGTTAGGCAAATGATACAATTCTGGTGGAAACTTGTAACTCATACAACGTAGTCCTGTAGAGCCCTGTAATTACTTTATCTCAAGCAGGAGATTTTAAATGTTTTGTTTGTGAAAAGGAAGAGAAATTTGTTAGTTTAAAAATTCAACGCAACAGATGAGATGGAAACTGACTTTAGCTGTCTTTTGGAGTATCTCTCCATTGGAACGTGGTGTTGATGGTTCTCCCAGACGTTCTCCTAATTCCATCACATCAAGAGAAATATTAACAGGTATTAGTTGTACTTTACAGACTTTTGTTGTTATACACAAACTCAATTTAGACCAATAAATAATGGTCTGACTTTGGTTTCACGTCGAGGTCTCGTCTTTCTGCTTTTGGAATGCTACTCTCCATTTGATCCTGCCTTTGAAGTAATAAATAATCTTACTAATGTCATGTAGGGTAAGCGTTAGTGTGTTGTAGAAGTTATGTGCAACCACTCCATGCATGAATGTAAATACAGACAAATGAGAAGGATTGATTCATGAATGCAGCAAGCTGTTGGAAATCTGATATGTTAGCAATCATGTCATGAAAGCATGGCTCCATCCTTCCCTCACTTCAGGCTACTGGTGGTGGTGGTGGTGTAACGGCAGGAGGAGCTTTTTTTCGGCACTTTTTTGGAGACTGTAGTGAAACCCGAGCATGGTTTAATTGCCTCAGCCTACATGAGTATTGTTGCTGACCATGTCCATCTCTTTATAACCTCAGTTTACCCATCTTCTATGTAACAAAGCTCAAACTGTTTTTTCTTGAGAAAAAAAAAGCATTGTTTATTGGACTTTGTTGAATCTATGCCAGAAATAATTAATTAAGGTTTGAAGGCAACAGGGAGTCGAACCTGGTATAAATAGGGTGGAACTTATGACGTGTACAGTTGAATTGCTTTGCAACAGAATAAGTGCAATGTGTGATACGCAGCTATTAATTATAATTATTTGCAGTGACCAGTGTATTTATACTACCTGATATATTCTGATATTTGTTGTTTTGTTCATCCCGGTCGCTGCACTGCTCTCCCACACTAACAGCAGAACTGGGAGTGCTCTTTGTCTTCTTTGTAGCTGTTTGCACGGTGGGTGTGTCTGACTCGCTGGCACCCTCACAGTCAGTATCTGACCTCACAACCTTCCAAATACAAACAAAAAAACCTCAAACAAACAGACAAACCCTCCCCTCCCCCCCAAAAACCCAACCCATAAATAAAAACATGCAAAAATAAATAAATATTAAAACTTAGTACAAGTGTGTATAAAACAAAGTCTGTTATTGGATACCTTTAAAAACTGAGTTAATGCAAACATATAACGTATAAAGACAGTACATATTCAGACCCCGCCCACACCAGTAGAACAACAATTCAATGCTTGACTTCATTTTGTTCAAAGGTGCTTCTCTCTCAATTATGTCTGCCACCAAAAAACTTTCGCTGAAAAGCATCAACAAAAGTTTTTATGTACCTCCTAAAATCTGAGTGTTTCATAAGAAAAAAAAAAACTTTAATTCTGCACATATATATCACCAGAAATATTATTTGTTTACCTTCCACTGCTCCCGAGGTAGTACTTGCAAAACTACTATGTCTCCATTCAGTGCTTGGTTGCGAGCAACAACCCCATCTAAGAATATATCCCGTGTATCATCCTGTGAACACAAAAAGAAATATTTTGAATTAAACAAGGTCACCGAGGCAGCAAAACATGATGTGTCAAATTCATTCTGTTTGATGGGAGGCCACGCCAGCTTACAGGAGACGGAACGAAAGCTTCATTGTACTTCTTGGGGTTTATTCTCAGCTGACCCTAAAGACAAAGAAAAAAATAACCAAACCATTTTTTTCAGATAACCACTGCTTCAACAATGTAATTTATGCACTGAGCGTTTGATTTAGGAACCTGATCAAAATGCATTTATAAAATTGAAAATAAAATGATGAAACTTCTGTCTGTATCAATTGACTATTACCGAGTAAGATCAGCAATACTGAAAGAAATTAACTTCCAACTCATGCTTATACCTGAATAAGTTCTCCTCTTTTAAGACCATGGGAAACCTCCTCAGAGGTCATGTAAGCATCAAACACTTGCTTCTTTGATCCTCTGCCTCCTTTGTTCTTACCCTTGTCAGCAGGAGAATTGGCATTTGAAGCTGAAAAACAAACAGTTCTGTAATTAAAGCCACTATTAATTTAAATGATCATAAAGTACAATCCCTACAATGGTAAGCCACAACTCACCTCTGGGCTGCTTTACGTTTTTATCACGACCATGAGGAGGCTTGGGACTTAACATCTGAACATCAACTCCACACTTTGATGTTCCTTCTCTAATCTTCTCATCTTCTGGGTGCTTTGGCAGATTTTTTTTCTTTGACTTCTTAGGAGACTGAAGACGTCCACCAGGCTGATCGGTCTCTTTTGAGCCGACATCTCTGTTCAAATCCTTGTTTTTTCGCTGTTGCTTCTGGTGTTTCTTTGCATCATTTGGTTTTAAAGAACCCAGCTCCTCCCCAGACTCGACGTCTCCGTCGTGGCTTGTGGCGGTATCCCTTCTCTGCCCCCTCCGCTGCCCATCAAACACACCTTGCCTCCTCTCGCAGTCTTGCTGCACATTGCGAGTGTTTAGTTTCTCCATGTACAAAGACAATGAACTCTCTCCTCCTTTACTTTTCACAGAGGAGGGGGAGAAGTCACTTGAGTCAGAGAAATCATTAAACACTTGGTCCCTTTGTCGTGCTGGTATGCTGACCCTGTCACTTTGGGCTTTGAGCTGTGGGCTTGGCCCGTTGTCTTCTCTCTGAGAGGACGAATCCTTTGCATATTGTTCTAGATACAAACTGAACTTGCTGCTGCGGTGCTGACTAAGAAGCCTGGCATAGGCATCTTTCTGAGGAGGCCTGCTTGACTGATTCTGGCTGTGCTTTGGCTCTCGATTCACGTTAGCCTTCTTAGCCTTCCGAGGGGAATCCATCAGTCCCTGTAAATAGAGAAAAGTACACACTGAAGCCAACACACTTCAATTGCTTACAACGCAGCTTTTATTAGAGAACAACCATCGGTATAATTCAAAGTGTGACTAAAAGAAGAGGTTGTTATACAACGACAGACTCCCCAACTCGGTAGTTGTTTTGGAGTCCATATATAATGAATTAACTTTATACAGTTACTTTATCGTTAATGTTAATACGCTATAAACAGTGTTACAAACAGAGACACGGCTGGAAGTTAACCAAATAATGTTAGTTAACCATAATTAGCTAGAAACATCTGTATTCTGCCACTGTCTTCGGTATTTACGTGTTAATAATCTCTGCCCTAAGCAAACCTAAACAAGCCCATAACAGTTGACTCACGCTAGCTAACAGTTGTTGACGCCGCCTGGTTAGCATCAGCTAGCTCGCGACTTCCAACGGCAGGTGTCGGTTTAAGCGCTTTTTAGTGGGACCGACCGCGACAGTTCTCACGACAAACGAGTGGGACATGGACATAAAGAGTGTCAAATTGGAAATCTTAAACATTACCTCTTTCACCACGACGAAATCGATGTAACGTCTCCCAAAGCAAAAGGCTAATTGATACGTTCACGTCCGCGCTCGTTATTTTCTCACGCTGCCTTTGAGGGCTGTGGGAAATTTTGCTATTTGGGTCAGAACTACAGACTGACATTGTTAGCGAGTCTACGGGGGAATTTACAACAGCAAAATAAAGAAAGAAAAAAGAAAAAATGGTGTTAGCAATATAACCTTCAGGGGAAAGCTTTTTTAAAGCGTTGTTTTTGGGCAGAGTAGGTAAACTGTTACATTATTTGTTTATTAGTTAATTTTAAAGCAGTGATCAATGATTGTACGTAGGCACCGCAGTTTATGTCCACTGAAATTAATGCTAATTCAGACAGGCTAATGTATTAATATAATAACTGACCAAGTTCAATAAAATGGCTGTCAAGTACTGAGACTAAGTTATAGGAGTCTGCTACAAATGGAATGATACTGAGGAAAAGGTGTGTACAAAATGTCCCATTTATGTGCTAAGTAATAAGCTCAGCATGTGTAGAAGTATGACCTGAAGGTTATATTGCTACCACCATTTTTTTCTTTTTTCTTTCTTTTTTTTTTGCTGTTGTAAATTCCCCCGTAGACTCGCTAACAATGTCAGTCTGTAGTTCTGACCCAAATAGCAAAATTTCCCACAGCTCCATGAGTCAAAGGTACAGTCCAAGAATAAAAACTTGTAACTTTAGGCCCAGTTTTATTTTTTAATTTGTGTTTTGAATTGGTGGGATAAGTCAGGCCTGGAGCTGAATGTGAAAAAGACCGGGCAGACGGTCTGGACCTTGTGTGATTACATATATGATTACATATCTGGTACTTTACATGAAAATACATGTGCGTTTTCTTCCTAACTGGCTGAGGTGGTCATTTAGATTCACGGGGGAACCTGCTGGTAGATGAGTACCAGTATTAGGGCTCAGCCTTTGGTAAATAACTGAAATCCAACAGCAAAGCAGTCAGCAGTGGCTGAATCTCCTGGGAAAACTCAATTATTTTTAACAAATCACCCTCGCTATATTCTGCTCCTCCTTCATAGAGAGCATTAGAAGGTTCTCCTTTATGTGTTGGTTGCACACCCATCAGTCTTTATTACATGCATCAGTTGTAGAACACTGTCAAGGCCTGCTCTAAAACCACTGGACTCTCCAGTCAGTGTGAGCAGCAGATTATATGGCAGACCCCTCATGTACCCTGTGGCCTGTATTTAAGTGGCTCCCTTATGGACGCTGTCTTCACTACTCACGCTGTAGGAGGGCAACCTTTGTTCCTGGGGCTGTCCAGCTCCTTAAGTCTTACTTATTGCTGACCTGCTCCTCATCCTCTTTCTTTACACACACACACTAACACATATATGATTACATATCTGGTACTTTACATGAAAATACATGTGCGTTTTCTTCCTAATTCTTTTTTACTCAATGATCAGAGAGATACATTTGAACTTCAGCCGGTTGTCTTGACCATGTCTGCGTGTCTGTCATTCACTGAGCTGCTCTTGTGTGATTGGCTGATTAGATATTTGCAGTCATATGAACAGGCTGAAATGCTAAACAGTTAATTCTGCGAGAAGTAATCTAAGCGGGAGAGTTCAGCTCTCTCAATAGAAAACGTGGATGAAGCTGCACCTCCAGATGGCAGCAAAGACAAAACTTTACTGCCCAACCACACAGGATCTGTGTGACAGTTGTGTAAACAAGTTAGATTGTGTAATGAAGATGACAAGGAAAAAAACAAAAAGTAAACCAAATAGTCAGGCACGTTTATGTGCATGTGAGTGTGTGTAATTTTACTGGATCACAGATCCAAGTAAGCTAAACTAAAGGCTGGAGAGTCTCTTCTTTCTCCCGACAAACTGATTTTCACAATTGTCTGATGCACTCGCTTTGCTTCCATAGTACAAGACAACTTATGAATGCTTTTTCCAAGTGCACGCACATACAATGTCCCTCGGCACAATTCCTCTAGGAGAGCATGTGGCTGCGTCTTTTTGAGAAAACACAAGCTGGTGTGTGTGTGTGTGTGTGTGTGTGTGTGTGTGTGTGTGTGTGTGTGTGTGTGTGTGTGTGTGTGTGCAGTTGGATGAGGCTTTCAGACGTCTGTGGGTAACAAGTAAATGAGGCTGTCATTTCTCAGCTTGATTTTTGCAGCACCTATACACGCTTCATCCTCAGTCCTGGATGCAGTTGAATCACTTTGGAGCGATGCGTGAGATCAGAGTATCTCTCACATATTTAAATGACATTAGCAGAGCAGGGGTTACATCAAAAATGATATTTGTGCACAGCTTGGTTGCTTTTAACCTCACCCGTAGCAGGCTTTATTGACAACATCACAATGCACACAATGTCTCACACACGCTTCTGGAAACATCTGGCCCGAAATCTGTGCACTATTGTGTTGATGGTGTGATATGAATTAATTAGGTTTCACCTTCTGCTGCAATGATAGACACAGTCGGGGGGTTTGAACAGGAACTTTAGTGCTGGATTTAATCTGCACAACACATAAAACAATAATACATAATAGTAGTGATAATAACACAACACTGCACCGATATGAGCAAAGCACCTCAGATGCATACACACATGCTCAAGAAGAGAGGCAAAGTAATGAGCCTTGAGGAACGGAAGACATGCTGCATTTACCAACATCAACAGAGATGAACTGTTGGCAGACTCTTTCTTGTAACCTGCATTACTTGTGTGTCTGATAAAAAAAAATGGAAAAACAAACAAACACAGACATTATTTTACATTTTGTAAGACACAGTTTCACTACAAGATCGGGCCATTCATCTGGAACTCTGCACTGATGTTTGCAATAGCATCACTTGAGAAATGGCAGCTTGTACCATGGGAAATTAATACAGTAGCACTTTTGGGCAGCCTTTTTCATCTTTATCAGGGAACCGCAGTTGATTTGGCAGCCAGAGTGGTGGCATTTAACTGTGACTGATTGTACCGAGCTGGAAGGGGATTCTGTACATGTATTATTTTAAAAGTGGACCTCTCTTTGCCTAATTTCAGTTTTAATGGCCAATTTTCTTTTACACAGAGCCACTTGATTTTGGCAGAATTTTCTTTCCGATGGGCAGCAGAGCTCGACCCGCTTCACATAAAACCAAACACTGAAAGCAGTGGCAGTTTGTTTTCTTCTCTACACAAGTTCATCCTCATCACCCTGTGCTTTCACTATACCTCCACACGGGCTGAGGTCTAAAACCGTTTCCAATTTATAGAGCTCGTGACGTTCTCGACAGCTTCTACAGATACATCAGCACAGATGGAGAGATGTGACTGAAGGTGGAGCCTTTAATAGCAGGTGATGCTGGTGTGATAGCTAACTGCATCAGTGAAAGTACATCATTCACGCATACAGATTAGAATTATATGTAAACATGCCTGAGGCAGATCAGAACAGATGACTTGATATCATTTCAGAACAGATCTCAGAAAACTCGCTCCTTGTCGATAAACTCCTCTGTGATTCATGGGATAAATCCACACACTGTGTGAGTAACGCCTATCATGTATTTTCTTTCAGTGCCCTCTCCAGCCTTTCATCACAGACTTACACTTAAACTCTCCTTTAAAAGGTCACAGCTTCTGCCAAACCCCGGCCAGCATCATGCAACCTCAGTAGTTTGAGTTCAAATGCAGCTGGCTGCATGGGTGTGGCAGAAAGAAACAGACTCCTGAGTGCAGGAAGAAAAACAAGCAGCAGAGGAAGCACCCCCAATTTTTTTTATTTATTTATTTTGTTCCTGAGCCTTTTATTCTCCTTTGCTCTCTTTTGAGAAAATCTAAAGGAACCTCTGGGAGAACAGAGGAAGCGTGGGTGAGAGCGCACGGCTGGTACAGCAGCCGCTACCGTGTTGCGGTTGTATGGACCCTAAGTTGTAAAGCATGCAGATGAAGCAGCAAATGCCTATCAAATATTTATCAGAGCAGGGGAGCCAGTGCAGCATGTAAGAGAAGATGAAATAGTGGGGGCAGGAGCAGTCACTCTGTACGGTCTCTTTCGCCCAGATACTCTCTCTCTCTCTCTCTGTCTCTCCCTCTGTGTGACTTCGCCGTTCATTCGCCATGCCTGCCACAAACACACCTTTTCTTTTTGATTTACACACTCTCTTGTGAGCACCACCGGTTATACGTCTGTTTTTCATGTTTTCATCTGGCTGATTGGCGGTGAGCGGTGAGGTGGTGGTGAGTTCGTACGGTAGTTGTAGCTGTAGATTGTGTAAAACCAGACAGGCCGCAGTCCACATCACTCGCTGCAGCGGACAGCATGGGGGAGATCTCTGCCTCGTCACCTTCCACTGCCATGGCAACGGCCTGCGAGTCACCCCGGGCGAGGTGCACTCTGCACCACCCATTTACAGTCCGGGGATGACTCCCGATCAGCCCCATGGACACGTGCGCACGCACTCGTGAACATAAACGAGTCCCCAGATGGACTCATAAAGTGTCTAAACACAGGAAAGTAGCACAAAGAGGAATGCCCACTCTCTTATTTACTCACTGCTGCGTGGGACAAAATGTGATGCAGCGATGTATCACAGCGGCTTCCTCTTGCAATATGTTATCAGCATTGGTTCCAAATATAAACCCTTGATTTAAAACGTGTGGGAGTTAAATAAGTTGATGAAGGGGGACTCGTAAGGGAGGGACCAAGCCATAGGGGTAAATGATTGCACTGTTACATTATTTATCCGTAATAACAAAAACAGTAACACACAAAAACCGACACAACAATCCAGGGGATAAGCAGATCATCCCAGACTTCCCCCTCTGTTTTAAAGGGTAGCCATAAAGTCTCCTTCAGTTACAAATTGTCTTGCAATGTATCACATGGCAGAATCACTGTGTGGTGGTACCACTGTCATTGTGGGTAATGTACCGTGACAGAATCATGAGTGAGGCCCGGATTATGCGCGCTTGGACGCGCACAGATGCGCGCTCGGTCCTATTATAGTTCTTTCAAGTCCCCCTGAAGGATTTGAAATTAGTGCATTAGGCTATACTGTAATGTCTCAGTGCCTCTAAGGCTCGAAAAAAAGTTAAAAAAAAAAATTGACAGGCATCTGGACATCTGCAGACACACCGTGTCGTTTGCCCTCTCTTGACGAAATTTACGTGACTCGGAACCAAGAAAGCGTGGATCTGCGATTCCCAGCCGCACACACAGTATATTAGAACACACCCGGCTAATATACATGGTGCTGCTTGGGTTGATGATTAGAAATGTAACCCTTGAGAAAAAAGTGTGGCTGTAATGTGTGTGATGTTCTACTTTATACACAGTTTTGGACATTTTGTCTATATATAATTAACCACAGTTTAAACTATATGTGAGCCCCCCCCTTCTCTCACTCACTCACACACTCACGCAGTCGTTTTTGTTTCTTTTTTTTTTATTTGCAAAGTAAATCTAGTTGCCAGGTTGCTCCTCCGTCTTCATTACTCAGGGCTCCTCTTCATCACCACAGCCTCCCTCGCTTTTCTTCCTACGGGCGCTACTTTCAGCACCGGACAGCTCTCGTCGTTCCCACGCTCCGCCCACCTCAGACAGACCGGCAATGAGAAACCAGCACACACGCCTGTGGGCGACTCTCGAGGTGGCCTATTAGGGTTTTATTGGGAGGGACGGAACTTCGAGTACAATTTGCTCTCTCCCTTGTCATTCTTCTCCTGGATTTCTCCGAGCGGGAGTAAAAACAGAAGGAGAACCCGAGCACTCCCCTGGATTGCGGGCTGGTGAGGAGTCCGTGTGGTTTTCTCATGAGTTAGGAGGCTGGTTCGTGTCTGTGCAGCTGTTTAGATCACACTGTGTGTTTTTTAACAGAAGAGAGGAAAAGTGTGCTCTCTCTGAAACATGCAAAGATGACAAGAGGAAATCGTTTGCCGTTTTATGCTTGGTCGTAGGTATGAAATCCAGGACATTCTCGGGCGTGTGTTTGAAAGTGTTTCTGATCTCGTGAAGCGGCAGAAGATATAGAGTGGCTTTGGTGATGCTCGCCACACTTTGCCAAGTCCACGCGGTGTCTGCTCTGTGCCTGTGACAACGAACCATGGCTCTCCTAGTCGTCCCGCTGCTCCTGCAAACAGGGCTCGTTTGGGGTTCAAACTACGGTTATGTGGAGTGGTCTGACAATGACCGCGACGATAAGAGCCCACCAGTCTTCAGCACCCAAAACATCAACAGGGAGCCACCCCACCATCCGACCTATTACCCAGTACCAGCCACCGAGCGCACGGTGGTGGCGCACAAAATCGAGGAGGACCTGCCCAGGGTGGTGACCGCTTTCTTGCACACCGGGGACTCATCGGCGCTTAGACAGGTCAACTGTTCGCGGAGGTACGAGCTGAGCAGCCTGCGAGGCGGCCTCCACGTCGCCTCCCACTATTCCCTCCACAGCATTCTGGACACTGTAGCGCACGCCACAAACTTCCTGAATATGATCCTGCAAGCCAACAGGTCCCGGGAGCAAACCCTGCGGAGGGACATCCACTGGTACCACGCGCTGGTTCAAAGCATCCTCGAAGGGGATCCTAAAATCCACAGGGCAGTGGTGACCTTGCACACGGATGCGCTGACGCCAGGGCCCCACGTTTTCCTCCAGGCGACGAGAACCGAGAATGAAGTGGTACTACAGGACCTGTCCGGCTCTGCGCACCGTCACCTCAAGGGCAGGAGTCCGGAGACTGACTGGTTTAATGAGTTCAGGGACGGCAGGAGACCACACATGCACAGAAGAATCACGGAGGCATCGGGCTCCAAGAGTGGCACTTATCTCCTGGACAAAAACCAAATTAAGTGGTCTGCGCCATACCTGGAGTGTGAACACGGAACGTTTGTGCCCTATTGGCTGCTCACCCTGTCTGCAGGCTTCTATGGACTTAAGAGCAAGTCAGCGCCAGAGTTCAGGTGAGACTGAAAAGTGTCACTTTTTTGTCCTTAAAATGTATAAAAATATGTTTTAATGTTCTATTACAGCTCACACATGTTAAAGTATCTATTTATTTATATCTTAGAAATAATTAAAGTTAATCAGATAATCAGTGTCAGCTATGGAAATGCTTTAACAGCATTTAATTGACAATAACCTCTGTGAGACTTCATGTAAAGATGGATCCACCTAGTGCTGCAATAGAAGCAGACAGTTAAAAAGAACCTTGACAGATCTATCTAGACATTTCACTCACCTGTCAAGACACAGGCATGCAGCCCTGCTGCAGCCAGCACTCTAATGAATTCTGCAGGCTTGCTCGTAAGAGAGGATATCTATAGATGTGTGCACGCGTGCGTGTTTGTGGGTAACATTTAGGTGCATCAAAACACCTAAAGCTCTCGTATTTCAAGGCTGCGGTCCAAGAGTGTCCTGAGAAGATCAATGAAGCCATGAATAAACAATGAAATCTCTACTACAAGATGAAACCACTCAGAGGTCCAGGTGCACTTCACCCTTACATCAGTCTAAGTTGCAGTGCATAAGTCAGTGTATCACTCACACACTCCGTGTTGCTAATGTGAGATAACATGGGAGAAAAAAATACAAATAAAGATGATAAATTTTTTTTTTTAAGAGAGGAAAAAAAGAAAGTTTACAACAAGGGTAAACTTGGGGTAAACACGCACACATCCAACTCTTACTCTTACTTACTTACTTAGCTTTTGTACTAACTCTAGCTTTGCATTTTTATTCTTGGACTCTAGCTTTCCATGATTCACAGTTCAAAATAATCCTTATTTATCCTGTTCTTGGCTTTGGTGAAGCCCTTTAGTTCATCTGCTTCCTTCCTTCTGATAGGTTTTCCCTCATGAACAGAAGGTTTGAAAACCAGGTGGATGTTTGCTGTAACTTAGCAAGATCTTTGGACTGATGTCATGCAAGGTGAAGAGTAGGGAGAAAAACTCCCCGAAAATGTGTTCAGTCGACCTGAAGCCTGAGCTTTTGGCTCACAGGCATTAGTGTTATATCCACTGACATCATCACATGAAACTTCTGCCATCTTCAATATAAAGATCCACAAGTGTATATGCACAGATTCACCTACACATGTAAAATACCCCTACACTGTCACTACATAATAAGCAAGACTAATTAAATTGGAATGACACTGTGATGCGCAGTGCTCGTGGTTTATAGGCAGCAGTGTTGTGTTTGTGATTCGGCCCTCACCCTGCCATGCATCCACCCCGGTGATGTGTCCCTGAGCAAAATGCTGCATCACTACCTGCTCCAGGGACAGTAATGCTTAGAGTGTTACGATGTGATGAGGGCTTCTTCTGGCTTTTTAGAGAATTGTACAGCAATCATCTCTGTGCAGGATCGGAAGATGGCTGATTCTTATTACACAATGAATTTCTATCAGCATCAGCATGGTCCACACTTTCAGATTACCTCAAATGTCCAGAGATGTTTGTTAGAGCTGCTTGAAAGTTAAGCATCTGTCTTATAGGGTAGCTTCAGCTTGCTTTAATGACTCAGTCTGCCTGCGTTGGCTTGTTAATCTCCAAAAAAGGATTCGAGTCATGTCCGGGATATTGCCCGTTTTAAACCATCAACTTGTCATGATGAGGATGTTTAACTAGTTGAGAAAGATGGGAGATGTGCTTGTGTCAGTGGCCTAAGGCGTCTGGAAAATGTTAAGTGTGATTAAATCAGTTCAGTGAATGAATTCATAATTAAATCAATTGCCTATTCCAGCCCAGCCAAGAGGGTTTTGAGTGAGTTTAAATGATTGTGACATTTTACAAGTCACTGTGATTTGTGACATTTAGAAGAAGGCAAGTCAGATACTGAATCCCATTTGTGATGTTTCATATGAATTTAGAGGGGATGCTGGATTATAGAGAAACTCTGTAATGAATAGAGATGGAAACTCTATGAAGTATGCACTTTTAGGGGGGGTTTGACCTGTTGATGTAAAGGTAATGATTAAAATTAGTCAAGACAGAAATAGCGATTATGAAAAAGTCAAAACTCAGGGTCCACTTAATATCTTTACCCCCAGAGCTTTCCAATTTCCAAGATCAAGAAATAACTGCCGTACTTTTAGTAATATAGTTTGGCATTTGTCAAAATTGACTGTGGAGTCAGCAAAGGGAGCCAAGGGAAATGTCAAGTTAAGAGGGAAAATAATAAAGTGGGTGTTTAAAACCTGAGTGTGTATCTCAGAGAAATACAGTCTGTAACTGAGGATAAATATTGGCTGTAAGTACACAACCAGATTCATGATGTTTTTCTCCTCCCTCTACTTTCTGTAATGCGAGTTGTACCATGCAGTTTCTTCGACTCATCTCACTCCTGCGATGACATTTCTAAAAATAGAAAGTTTGTTGGCTCTGGACAGATACGCATAAGGTAGTGGAGATGATAAGCCAGAGCCTTCATGTCTTCTACTTTCTGTGTCAAAGAAACCTTGTTGCTCTTTCTTCTTCTTATTATTTGAGTCTGATGTAAATTTGTGAGGTAATGAGGGGAGGAGAGAGGCTCTGTCCAATGATTTTTGTCTGTCTTTCAGACTAGGCTCCAGCTCTGCCTTTCACAAGGAGTGGAAGAAGCAAAAGTTTGACATGTGTAAATGAAAACCAGAATAAAATAATTCAACCCCGACAAGAATCCAGCAGCCTCCCCTCCAGCACTTTTATATAGGATGGTAAAAAAGATATTGTGTCATTATAAGGAAATACTATAAGATACTATACCTCTGAAAGCATTTCATGTTTTTCTTTCTTTTATAGAAACCATAATCAAAGTTGTTTCGCTTCAGAAAAGAGCGGCACTGAATTGTAGCTCACATAGATATACATGATCATGTGCAAATCTGTCAGAAAAACAAAAATAAAGACTTTCTTTCAGTTTTCACTTTTGCTATTTGTCATCAACACAACAGCACAGATAATGTCATTGCATAACCACCGTCTCTATCTTGCAGTACTGTGCAAAAGTCTTGTGACGCCCTTCCTTTCTTTATATTTTGCTTCCAATGAGCCAGATTTTCTTGTAATTTTCTAAAGTGGCCTTGAGTGTAGCTCTTCATGCTTTTGAGGGTCTTTTTGTTTTTCTCTGGACATTAGCGGCTTTTTCAGCCCTCGTACCTGATCACTTTTTCAAGCAAAAATTCATTCAGGCATAGAAAAGGCACCTAACTCAAGGAATGAACCACACACAGCAGACAACTTAGCAAAGCACCTATTTTAAATTTTGTCTTTAGGCACTTTCTTACCTGTAGCCTGTTGCAACACTGTCACAATCCTGGGTCTTTTAACTCGGCGCTTTGAGTTTCAGTGTATTTTGATGGTTTATGGTTTATGTTTAAGTTCATTTAGTTATCTTAAGCTCTTTCTGTTTTGCTTAGGTTGCCCTGTTATAGTTCATTGTTTATCAGATTCCCCTCGTGTCTTTGCCCCTTGTGTTTATGTCTCCCTCACCCTTCGTGTGTTTCATGTCTGCATCCCATTATGTTTCCTGTTTTAATTTGAAAGTCATGTGGTCCATGTTCAGTGTGTTTAGTTTTGCTTCCCCTGTGGCGTCATGTTCATTTGTATACGCTGTGTTCCCCTGTGTTTCGTGGTCTGCTGTCATGTTTCATTGTCAGGTCGTCTGTTGTTTCACGCCATGCTTCCAGGTTTCATGTATTCATGTTCATGTCAGGGTTTTTCATGTTCTATTTCAGTTTACTCAGTTTAGGTTAATGTTTAGTTTTGCATCAGTTTGCCTTGCTCTTCGTTTGTACCTTTTCATCAGCCTTATTAAACAGCTCACCTTTTGTTAAATCAAGTTACGTTCCATGTTCCATTGTGTCTGCGTTTGGGTCCACTATTCACACTCCACACAGTCTGCTTCCACTGACTATGACAAACACATTAATTTTCCAGCTTCTTTACCTGAATCTACAGAAAATGGCAAAGATAACACATTTTGATGGACATAAAATCATACCTTTGGCACCAAAACAATGATTCTTGCAGCACTAATAGCTGGAAAATTGGTATATCTCCACATTGTGTGCGGTGTGTTTTTTTTTTAAAAATCGAGGAAACCGGACAAGTGGAGGAGAAAAGAAGATGTGGAGCGTATCCATCTATTGCTCACCTAAGCCTAATCTGAAATAATTTCATTGGAAGGGTTGCTGTGAAGCTGGATTTATGAAATCAGAATTTAAGCAGTATAGAGCAGCACTTTGTAAATAGCTTGGAAGTGACTGATGGTTATCACGAAGCCTTAATGGGTGGCTAAATGGTTTTGATGGATTGCTAGTGAGAGGAGGAAGAATAAATCATCCCAGAGAAATAAAGGACCATCTATGCTGTGTAAATGTAAAGAATCACTCTTTTAGTGGTACTCAGGCAGAGGCGTACATTTGTCTTCACAATCATTTGTTATGTTGTAGCAGAAATGATCAAATTGTATCCCCATGCAGAGCTTGTCCTGATGTTTCCTTCACTCTAAGAAATTTGTGCCTCATGTTAACACAGATCCGAGCTCTTTCACATCTCTCAGTTTTTACTTCTGCGTTCCACCAAGCCTTGACCTGCGTAAAGGACTCGAGTGCACACAAATACATACAGGCGTAAACACATTTGCTTCTTTTTCTTTCTTGTGTACTCGAGTAGAGGTGGTAGCCAAAGCCTCTCTCTGCGGTTGTTTGTTCCACTTCCCACCAGGCAGATGGGGGAGGGGGGTAACAGGTGTCAGGCACCACTTCACCACAAAGGAGTGGAGGAATTGACAGCGAGGTTTAATAAAAGGTTTAATAAAAGAAAACCAGGAATTATTTATAAGTGTGCATGATAAAAGGGAGATAGAGAGTCATAAACAAAGATATCTATTCACTGTGGGCTACACTGACTTAGCTGAAGTGAACCAGCTGAAGTCTCGGGCTGTGCTATATTTCAGTCACATCCCTCACCAGTTTATTTAACCTTCTTCACTCCACAGTCTGAATCTGTAGTGGCTCACTGCTGCACAGGCCAGCAGTCTCCGTGTATTGAACTTGTTCGGGTCTCAGGCGCAGCAAGAAAACAAGAGTATTTCTCACCTTTGGTGTGAAAATCCTCAGAATCTGATAGTGAACACAGCCGGGAGCAGAGAACACACCACACATAAATACTGCCTTTAAAAACTTTACACTGGCATTTGCACAAGGAAGCATGGGATCAGACTTTTATTCATAACATACCAGCCTGCTTCCTCAAAGCTCACTACAGCACCAAATGTGCAATAATCCACCGCTGAAAGCCGTCCAACAAATGTGCTTAAAAACTATAGCACTCAGCTGTCGTGGAACTAGAAGCTGTTTATAGCAGCTTGGGTGACCTCTAATTTTTAATTTCGAGTTACCATCAGGTGAAAAATGTTCTCAAAATGAGAAAACTGCTGATATTTCCATTTGCCTAAACTACTGCGTTTAGTGTTAATGATTCTTAGTTAACTTCCTAAACATCAGTATGTTGTCATGGCAACTTTGCGATTCACATTTATGCGCTTATTAGGCACAAACGTGCTTCAGCCGTCTCATCGCATTAGTCATCGTGTTGCATTTGTTGACAGAAAAGAGAAGCCATGATCTTCTGGAACAAAAGTTGTTTGTCTTTGACTTGTCTGCGGCTCAACAAGCAGAAAATAAAGCGACAGGATACAGTATTTGTAGTGAGCCGAGCTGATGAGGCACATGATGAGGCCCATCAGTCAAGGTGAAATGGCCTGACAACCAGATTCTAGCTAAACTGCAGCGAGGCATATCGGGGCAACCTTCACAGTCAGCATCCTGCACAGGATTCCCAGCAACCCAAAAGGTCCACACAAATCTGTGAAAGTGTTCAACGCGCAACAAGAACAAAGAAACCGACTTCAGAAAATATGAACGCTAGCGTTCTCAAATTGGAGGCAACAGGCAATGCAGTCTTGACACTAAAAGCGTTACTTTTTAATTTCTCAGTGTCTGGAAAGAAAAGTGGCACATTATGAATCTGACCCTGCTTCTTTTTCCTTACCTCTGTCTCTCTCTTCTTTTTCATTACTTACCTCCATCACTCTTAATTCTTCTCCCTTTCAATTTATTCATATTCCTCCCGTTCGGCTACACCTCCCTTCTCCTGCTTGTTGAACCTTTAACCTCACGTCCCCTGAGCATTGCTCTTCCTTCCTGTTTTTAATTTTCTTCCCTTTCATTCTGACCTCACCTGCATCTGTGTACTCCACGTGCCTCCTTTCTCCTTGTTTCCCTCCTGTTCTGTTTCACTTTTCTTCCATTCCTGCTGAACACATTTGATTCTTCAATTTCATTTGTTTCTTTTATTTACTCTTCTCAATATTTCTACCTCCCTCTTTCCCTCTTTTCTTCTGCACTCTTGTCCTGACTCTTTCCCCGCTTCCTTCTCTCTGACAGGGGCGTTGTCCGCGTGGACGTGAACCTGCAGGATGTGGACATTGACCAGTGCTCCAACAGTGGCTGGTTCGGTGGGACCCACCGCTGTAATCTTACCAGCATGGAGGTGAGTCTGCTGCTACTTCTCTTATGCATTTTGTCATTCTGGTGTATTACCAAAGAAAGCAATTAATTTTGGAGTTACATTCACCTATTTGTTAATCTATTTGTTTCTCTAAGTACTTGCATTGAATTTGAATGCAACAGTTGAGTTATTTATTTATTTATAACTCAACGGTTCCATTTAATAACAGACCTGAATGAGCTGTTTCACAGAGCCTTCGCTGCCTTTCCTCTCATCGCAGGTTGCCTTTGATCATGTGTCCTCAGTATGAGCATCAGATAACTGACCAAAACCCGAAGAGTAATGTTCTCCATTCACTCAGCCACAGTTACTGTAAATGTGTGAAACTGTCTGTGAGGAGTGTTACAGAATGGATGTTTTATGCTGCTCTGTGCTGGCCCTCCTTTGAAACTTCTCAGACACGAGAAATATGAACAAGGCGACATGCATACTATATTTCTATTTATATATTTTAAAAAAGGTTTTTAACTGCAGTTTAATACCTCTCCATAAGTATAAGTACTGACATAATTCGATTATTCACCATGAGGCACAAACAAACAACATCAGAGTGATGCAGAGGACGGTTTGCACCACCCAAAAGGTGCAGATAAGGCTGAAGGGAATGATACTTGGTTTTGCAGAAATTTGCTCACAACCATTCTCATGGCCGTCGTACAGCAATAAGTAAAAGGCTGATTTTACACACTACCATGTTCCTAATTGATCTCAAACATTTTGAGTACAGCACTTACAAAAACACTGTCTTTGATGCACATCCCTTTTCACCTTTCTGCAGTAACAGGCTGATGGGGTATTGTTGTTACCCTGTCAGGTGGGTGGATAGTTGGCAGGTGGGCAATATGGACACCCAAGTTGTCAGTGTAATGACTTGACAACAAAGGGATGCAGGACTTTCACATTGTTACCACAGGTGCATTTGCTAAAAATCTCAGACAAGTCCAAATCTGAGTGACCTCAGCATCAAGGTCATGGGTCAGAGGTCATGTTTTCTTAAAACCTTGAATGGGATAACTTGACAAGGAAGTCATCTAGGATTTTGAAATTGATACCATAGGTGTATCTACTAGGACAGCAGTCCCCAACCTTTTTTGTGCCACGGACTGGTTTATGCCCGACAATATTTTCACAGACCGGCCTTTAAGGTGTCGCGGATAAATACAACAAAATAAAACTAGTACCGGTACCGAAAAAAAGAACATTTATTTATAACACACGTGAAAAGACCCAGGAAAACCAAGTTAACGATAAAAACGATAACAAAATAACACTGAAAACCGATAAAAACCCTGAAAACCATACATTTCACACCTGAGCCTCAACTCTCGCGGCCCGGTACCAAACAACTCACGGACCGGTACCGGTGCGAGGCCCGGGGGTTGGGGACCGCTGTACTAGGAGGCTGAGGGGTACCACTGGCCAGTACTTTTTCTAGTAGCCATGAAGCAATAAACAAACAAACAAAAATGAACCTCATGGTAGAAGCAAGATAAGGGGATAAGTGGAACAAAACTCATTAATTTAAAGTAGCTTGTCGCCTACTGACTTAAGAGTCCTGCAGGACTGTCTGCGATGTGTGTGCCTTCTCCACACTAAAGCATTCTCATCTGTGTGACCGGTGTGACGGAACCGGCGGCAGACATTCATCACATTTGTCTCTTTCTGAAGCATCAGAAAGACAGAGAACGATGAGGTAGTTCTGTTTTTGTGTCTGTCTGAGCGTCCGGGTGCAGCGTGCGCGTGAGCGGCCCGCCTCTGTAATTGCCATCTCGCTTGTGTCGGTGCCAACGTGTGATGTTTTGCAGGGAGCCTGTCTGACTCCAACATGGGAGAGTGACTGCTCGGGCGTGCATGGCATGTTGCTGCCCATATGATGTATAATAAATGCAGTGTAATGGATTGCAGCAAGATGAGATGAATTATTGACCATGCTCTTTGTTTGCGTGCGTTTCTCCCCCAACTCATCACCAGTCTGTCATGGAGCATTAGAGCGGGTAGGTGTGTGTGTGTGTGTGTGTGTGGGGGGGGGGGGAATATACAGATGAGACAGATCTCTATGTTTGCATTCTTCTACAATTTTATATATTTTATATATGTTTTGTGGCTGTGACTTTAGGTTTAGCAGCCTTTTAATTGCCAAGGATAGCAAGGCTAAGCTGTCCGAGTCTGATCACTGTCATCAAAATGCTTTGAATTACGTTAGGTGTGTGCCCTGTTTTTAAGTCACAGTGCCATTGCACGCTTTTAAACTTTTACTCTTTTGCTCTGAACATTTGCTTTCAAAATGCTGTCAATACAGTTGGACTTAAAACGTCATGGAGGGACAGTTTGAGACGGCCATCGAAGAGCTCACAGCTTCTATGATTAATTTCCTTCACACACTATATTTTTGGCCAAGCGGCAGCCAGTGATTCAGTGCCATCTTGAATCCGCAGTGCTGTTTTTCTCTTGTTGTTCGAAATGTAATGAGGAGCTTAGAGAGCAGAAATTAAGACACTGGCAAACAGCACAGAATTAAAGCTTTATGTTACAAATGTTTTCATAGAGAGAGCAAATATTGACCAAGAAACAATATCATCAATCTTGTCCACGGATGATTTCGTAGAGTAATGAAATCCACAATTGGAACAGACTTTTCTTACAGGATTTATTTAGACACGCTACAGCTGATTGCTCTCTGAGAACTTTAAAAAGGAGGGCAGTGTGGAGCCAATGAGTCTAGCATAAATTACACTATATTGTAACAAGTATTCACTCACCCATCCAAATCACTGAATTCATGCATTCGATCACTTCCATGGCCACAGGTGTATAAAATCCAGCACCTAGACATGCAGACTGCTTCTACAAACATTTGTGAAAGAATGGGTCGCTCTCAGGAGCTCAGTGAATTCCAGCTTGGTACAGTGATAGGACGCAACCTGTGCACCAAATCCAGTCGTGAAATATCCTCACTACTAAATATTCCACAGTCAACTGTTAGTGTTGTTATAACAAAGTAAAGCTGATTGGAAACAACAGCAACTCAGCTGCGAAGTGGCAGCCCATGGAAAAATCCCAGAGCGGTGGCTAGGAATGCTAACACACATAGAGGTTGCCAACTTTCTGCAGAGTCAATCGCGACAGACCTCCAGACTTTACGCGGCCTTCAGTTTAGCTCAAAAACAGTGTGTAGAGAGTTTCATGGATTAGGTTTCCATGGCCAAGCAGCCACATCCAAGTTTTACATCATCAAGCACAATGCAAATGTTGGATGCAGTGATGTAAAGCACTCTACCACTGCACCCTAGAGCAGTGGTTATGCTTCTCTGGAAATCTGATGGACAAGTGCAGTGTGGCGGTTGCCAGGAGAAAGGTACCGTCTGACTGCGTTGTGCTAAGTATAAAGCTTGGTGGAGTGGGGCTTATGGTGTGGGGTTGATTTTTAGGAGCTGGGCTCACCCCTTAGTTCTAGTCAAAGGAACTCTCAATGCTTCAAACTAAGAAATTTTTGGACAATTTCATGTTCCCAGCTTTGTGGGAACAGTTTGGGGATGGCCCCACCAGTGCACATTGCAAGGTCCATAAAGACATGGATGAGCAGGTTTTGTCTAGAAGATCATGACTGGCCTGCACAGAGTCCTGATCAGTGTCTGACCTCAAATGTACGTCTGGAAGAATAGTCAAACATTTCCATAAACACACTCCTAAACCTCGTGCCTTTCCAGAACAGTTTCAGGTGTTATAACCACACACGCTATGGATTAAGAACGGGATGTCACTCATATGCGTGTGAAGGCAGGCATGTGAATACTTTTGGCAATGTAGTGTATCTGGTACAACAAATCTTGACTCTTGCACACTTTTATCTGCATATTCCGAGAGAAACTAATATTTAATTTGCACGCTATAAGCTTAGCATTTTAGCATGCCTCTATAGCATTTTGTAGATATTTCTGAATGTATCTTTAATGTAGAAATGCTCAGTGGCATTTTGAATTCCCCTGAAGGTGTTCGACGCACAGACTGTCAGATAAATAAAGATAGCTGAGGATAAGTAAAGAGACGCGAGAACCATGTGAAACTGTCATATAGAGCTGTCATGCTAGCAAAGGAAAGGGACTCTGCAGTAAATATAACCCAGCTGTTAGCTGGTCTTTAAATGCTACTGAGCACTTAGGGAATATAAGTTGCTTGTCTTTGACTTAATACTCTGCGAGGCAGCACATGACCTACAAACAGTGCATCTGTGTCTATCTCATAGCGATTTCTTACGGTTTTCAATTACCAACGCGACGTGTCCAGTTTCCTGTATAACTCTCACCCCTGCCCTTTTCTTTCTTTCTTTCTCAGTGTCTCGTTCATTTCATTTCTTCATTTCATTCTTTTCTCCTGCCTAATTAATTGCTTATTGCCAATTCAGCCAGTCCATTACTCCTATTTGGGTGTAGTTCTTTGGAGACTTTACCTCAATTTTCTTGCTTAAATCAAAGCCCGAAAAGAGTGCAGGCTTAAGCCTTAACGAAAACGATCTGGCTGCTAATATAGTGTCTGAGCAGCTATACCACAGTCACAATAAGGACCAAGCAAGGGGAAAGTGCTTCTTTGTCCCAGTGTCCCTATTAAACAACAGTTCATTTCTAAATCCTGCTAAATACATTTTTGTGGGAAATGGGCTGTGGAAAGTTGATGTGAGGCTCATTGCTTTCCCCCATCCAGTGCAAACATACCCCGAGGCTTTGTCTCACAGTGAAACCATAATAATGAAACAGTCTCTTGTAATGTGATGGAGCGTCGTGTCTCCTCCAGAATGTTTGGAAAGTAATAGCACAACACCCACTTTCTCACTGTTGCTGTGATGTAATGGTTCAGTCAGTTTGTAGATGATCAACTTTTATGTTAACACTGCAGCTTTTCCTCTCTTTGTTTTGCATACTGGAGAAAAAGCCTTTTCAGTGGAATGCCTTTTTCTTGTTTAGAGGCAGTTTTGCAAAACAGGTTTTGGCAGGTTTATTGTCTGTAATGTATCCAAATGATATATCTAATAAACTAAGCTTGACTGCTTTTTTATGAACTAGATCGCCAAATTGCAATTCTGAGAACCATTTTGGCACTTTTTAAGTTTTTTTCCCCTTTTTGCTTGCCGTAGCACTGCTGTCTCTTCCAACAATAGAATTAACTTTGAGTAGCCCCTAGAATTAGGAGGTGGTTATCAGTTGGATTATCTGACCTTTGCTACTGCAGCTTTGAACTTCATCTGAGTTGCAAATTGTAAAATGTTATGTCATGATGCATCATTTGGGCTGTAATTATCACCAGCCAAGCTGTAAAAAGTATTCATGTTATCCTACGAGTTGCAGTTGGTGCAGTGGTAAACTGTGTCACCTCACTGCAAGAAGGTTCCTGGTTTGAACCCCACTCTTTCTGTGTGGAGATTTTTTTTATGTTACATATAAAATATAAAAACTAACACGTGATTAATTGGCGATTCTAAATTTGCTTGTGGATACGAGGTAGATAAAATGCTTTAAATGATTAATTATTAAAGTGTGCTATTTGAATATACAGTTTTAAAAAAAGAGTGCCCCAGTCACCGAGGCCTAAAGACCAGTCAGTAATGGCAGGTCGCTCAGCAAAAATGTATATTTCGTGTGTGGTTGCTAGAAGCTCCTGGGTGAAACTGACTGTAAAGTGTATGGTGTTGCACTAAAAACCTTCTTGTTCCGTGTTACCTGTTCAAAAATTTCAGTTGGAGTGAAAAGCTCTATATGACTAAAATTTTAATCATATACAGTTTTATATTATTTTCACTACTAAAAACCTGCCTTAAAAAGACACATTATGTTAATTTATCATCTTATTCTTCTGATGTTCATTAGATAGCTGCATATAGTTAGATGGCAGAAATGACTGTTAATAAACATCAAATTTATAACAAAAACATATTTATTGTTCTTATTCTTTGCAAGCTGCATACTCAATGTATAAGACAAAGTAATAAATTGCAGGCACTATTAGCATCACCGTTTAAAGAAGGCTTATTAACTGCTTAATTACATGATAAATATATATGTATATAGGTACAGTTATCCTAAATTGTCCCTGCACTAAAACTACTTAACTAAAAAATATTTACAAGCAAGCTGCACATAAGGTACATGTGATATCAACAAAATACACATGTACCGTATACGTAATGCTGGTGTTCATTTTCAGATCAGCTACTACACACAGCATATATGATTCGTAAGGATTTGAGTGTTCTAATTATTTTTTTAAAAAGCAAACACAAAATTTATAGGTGTTGACTATCCTGGTGCCGTTGGCCGTTTAAATTTAAAGTTTAGCCAGATTGAGGAGGAGTAAAGGAACAGATATACTTACATATGCTACGATACTTATAGTAAGAGACACATTTAACCAGTGATTCTAAAACAGTAACATGACCTTTAATTTAAGTATGTCTTAAAAAACAAAGTGCATATTGTAATAATTCTATTGCTGTTGTTTATAATAGCAGCATCATATTTTGTACTTTAAATGTATTTATATTGTATTTTTAAGTCATTATTATTATATTTCCAATAATCAAAATATGTAAAAATGCCAAACAATATACTCAAAACAAGATTGTAAGTGTACATTAACTCACCAATGAATTATTTATCCTTATGGCAACTTTTTGCTGGCAGTCATAATTTTTTTTCCTTTATATAGTTAAGCTTTGTTCTTCCCCTCCTTCTCCTTGGTCTCTTTCCCGGTCTGCCCAGATACAGCAGCTGAGGAGGAAGGTAGGATGTGTCACCATGAACCAAATACAAGACTTCATGCATTATGGATAGTCAGTCGTAGGGGAAGCATCTTACATAAGGAGCCACTGCTTATATAATTAGATGAAGACTAGAGGATGATTGGTGTGGGTGATTTGTGACTGGATGCAGATAAGTAGGTTTATGTATTTTGTTTTGTGTGTACTATTTTTCAATCTAAGTTGATGTTAATGTGTGCGCGGGATGTTTGCATTTCTGCCTGTCGGTGTGTGCGTTTTCTCTGCCCATCCTGTGAATTGTGCCACTGGAGATAAGGCGCTTCAAAGGCAGAGCTCTACTAATGAGTGTAAACTGCTGTGACAGCCAAAGAGGGTTACCCCCTCTGTCTCTCTTCTGGCTTTCTCTCCTCAATCAGCCATGCTTCCTCCTCTCCCTTTCTTCCTCTTTTCCACACTCTCTCCTACCATGGCTTTACACTTTCTCCCAAATTTCTCTATTACGCCCCACTCATCTGCCGTGTAGCCCACTCTTGTTTCCATTTTGCTTACTCTAACAGCCGTACCGCTTATCCATGTTTCCCTTTTCTTGCCAATTTCTCAGAAGAGGGCAAAAAGTCCGGCTAAAAAAAACCTGCAAAAAAACATGTGATTCGCTTGCTTTTGTTAGCCCTGCACATGAAATAACTGTATGAAGTGGCCAACTGAATTCACCATTCTTCATCCACTGCTTTAAATGCTGTGGCAGTTGTTGAAACTTCTTCTAGTACTCACACTTACTCTCTGCAGACCCTAATTTGTGGGTTTACCTCCAGGGAGCGACATGGAAATCACCATTCTCAGCAACCTTGCCGGACAAAGGAGCACCATTATTTCTGGCTGCAGCTCAGCAACCTTTTATAATGATGTTTGAATCCTTCTGTTCTTAAAAAAATGAATTACCTGTACACATGTGGCCATTCTGCAATACAATCAGACCGTATGGGGTGAGAAAAAAGGGACATGAACATAAATGTTTGCTTTTGCCTCACTGTGTGGAATTTGATGTCCTTATCAACCCCGGCACATTGCTGCGGAAGAAGAGGATTTAAGCTTCACAAGTCTTAAACTCAGTATAAATACTGTATGTAAGGAAAAGGATACCCAGCTAAATGGGAAACGGCAACAGCCTGTGCAGATGTTACCACTGAAGGATGTTCAGGTGTAAAGATTATGCAAATTTTTCTACAATACGAAGTACTTTATTTGTCAGAAAAAGAAGGCGTCTGACTGCCTTTTACCTGCTTTAACAGTAGTAGTTGAAAAAAAGGGGTGATTCTGGGAGCAGAGAAGACAAAATGTAACCTGCTCTGCTCAGTTTTTTCCTGTTTCACAGTCCTTTTTCTGTTTTGTTCAGCCAGAGGCTCTTCATCTCTCCTCAGGGAAGTGTGAAGCTCCACAGCCTAAGCTGTGATGAAGTGTTTGAAGACTTAGTGCATCTGTACACCATTCGGCGATCCGCGCACGTGTTTACATTTATTTCTTTTTGCTTTTTTCATCATCAAAGAGACCATAAGGAGTAAAATTCAAAGCTGCATTAAGGAAGTTCAAGCTAAGGTAAATAATTCCTCAATTTAATGAAGCAAGATTTGCTGTGGAGCTAAGCTAAATTTTGCTTTATAGTCCTCCTGCAGAGCCCTGAAGGCAATGTAATAAGCATAACTTCACATTAATGGACTGAACCATATCATCACAGAGTATTTCCACTTTGGGTGATCCTATAAACATTCATGACTGTGTAAAGTTAACGGTTTCTTTCCAAATGAGCCCTCTCATACAGTAGAGATGTATCTTATTGAATAGGTATGTTATATAGCATCGATGGCTGTGTCTGACTGACACAGTCCAGATTACCAAGTGCATGATTTGAAGAAAATATTACAGCGGGAAACAAACTTTAGAAGAAGCTTTGATGAAAAATGATCAGCAGCTTTTATTAAATTCAACAGAACTAGCTTGCTGAGACTTTTGAGATAATAATGTGGAAATACTTTAAAAAAAAGAGGACAACATTTACTTGTTGTGGGCTCTGAATTGGAAGTTATGTTTATTAGTAACCCACTTCACATGAAAATGTAAAGCCAATCATCCATTTTTTGCTAACTGTTTATCCAGTTCACATTGGTATGGGAGTTGGTTCATCTTCCAGCTCGAGTGCATGTTGCCACGGTATCACAGGGCTTGAAATGTTACATATTTCGGTTGTTTAAAATAACAGATTTCAATTCAGTTTTATTTATATTACAATCACAAAATGGTTTATAGTGTAAGGCAAAGACCCTGGAATATTACAGAGAACCCCATCAATCGGATGATGAGATGGCAGGGAGGAAAAACCCTCTTCTAACAGGAAGAGAGCTCCAGCAGAAGCTGGCTCAGGGAGGAGCAGCCATCTTTAAATTAACCCCAACTTCAACTTATTAGTGGGCGAATGTAAAAAAAAAAAAAGATTGAAAAGGAAAATAGTGATTCCACAAGCAACAAACAGGACAAAATCTAAACTACAGGAGAGAATAGATGAAAGTTAATCCACTGCAGAGTTAAAAGAGGGTTGTGAAAGAGAAGTGCTTATTGCATTATGGGAAGTTCTCCAGCAGCCTGAGCCTATAGCAACATAACTAAGGGAAGATTCAAGGTCACCAATAAAAAGCTTTACAATTTAACATTTCAGTGAAAATAGTATGGAGCACAGAGACATTCAAGTATGTCATTTTACAGATGTCAGAAAGTAACAGGCATGCCAGCTCAATGCAAAGTTTTAATAAGTAGCTGTCGCTGCTCTGTGCCGTTAACAGGATTTACAGTATTTGACTTCACAAAAGCTTAACAGTAAAATTATTATTTTCTGTAATCATGTGTCCCAAGAGACATGTTACTGATCTGAACAGAAATCAACTTCATAAATAGAGAACATAAAAAATGTGATATGTAATAGGCTCTAATTCTATGTAGCTTCCTCGTAACGCTAACGCAGTAGCTAATTATTAGTTAATAACAAACTGCTGTGTTTTTATAGATGCCATAGATGCCAGTGTGAGTATTAGTCTTCTCTCTTTATTTTAATTTCAGTAAATGTAACAGTTCAATATTCACTACAAGATGTGCTCAGCTCATTTCATGTTAATTGAAGACATCCAGTATTTCTGGACCAAGGTTATTATCGTTAACGAAAACTAACGAAATAACGAAAACTAGAAGTGAAAAAACATTTTCGTTAACGGAAATAAAAATAAAAACAAAAAAAAGGAAAACTAACTAAAACTATAATGAGTGTTCACAAAACTAACTAAAATTAACTGAATTTATAGCAAAAATGTGTTTCGTTTTCGTTGATGTGTGCGTGTCATACAATAGTCAAGGGTGAAAATGAAGTTTAGTTTCCAGATTTTTTTCTTGCTGTGTCTCATTATGCCAGCAGGTGGCAGTACGTTAGTCGAGTCGTCTGTGTTGCTGCTCCGTCCACGCGCAGAATCATGTCAGGAAAAGTCGGGAGAAAGCGCCAGAGTCCAATTTGGGATTACTTTGAATATGACTGTGTTTTGGATAAAGCAAGTGTCTTGTAGTGGAAACAGTGTAGTGAAAAGACAAATTATGAGGGACATTTCTAAAGGGAAAAAAATCCCACAAACCTTAAAGTGCACTTGAAAAGCTCACACAAGAAGGCTAACCTAGCTTACCTTGAGAAGGTAAGGGAGCACACTCAACCCTCATCCCCAGAAAACAGAAGCTAACCCCAGGCAAGGCAGCGTGATGCATTCCAAGACAACAGGACGGGGATATCTACACAACTGTGTGAGTCAATTACCTTCAAAAAGTTTATCAATTCACTTGAACCAAAATTACGAACACCCGGTGCTGCAAGAGTTAATAGTCTCATTGGGGCCAAGATATACATTTTATAGTTGCCTGGTATCAATGGTTGTTCATCTGCCTTTATTTATTTATTTATTTAAAGAACCCATAGGTGGGAATGTGAGTTGTCTGTCTCTGCATGTTAGCCCTGCGACAGACAGGCGACCTGTCCAGGGTGCAGGGTATGGTAGCTGGAATAGCAACATACCCAAGGATAAGCAGAAGAGAATGACTGATATGATGAAACTGTTAAAACTTGTTACACTTAATTATTGCAAACACAACTAAAACTATAACTGAAACTAATCAAAACTAAACTGAAACTAAGGATTTTCAAAAAAATAAAAACTAAACTAAACTAGCAAACAATTGGTAAAAACTAATTAAAACGATATAAAATTGAAAATCTGAAGTCAAAACTAAATAAAAATAAAAACTAATGAAAATCGCAAAACTATTAAAACCCTGTTCTGGACTTTAGCACTGAATCCAGGAAGTTGTAATGAGCTGCTTTGCAGACGTCATCCGTCAGTGTTCTATAACTGGTTATTTTTTCTTTTTTCCAATTCTGTGAAACAAACAAACATTTACTGTCATATTATTTTTGCTTGACAGCCATGCAAGTGGGAGCTGTGTGAGTTCAGGACCCAGGGTCTATCAATTGCAATCAGTTGTTTTGTGAGTTTATTTAATAGAAAAAAGGGAAACTGTTTGTTTCGCCATTGGGAAGGATGCTGACATCTAGTGGGGAAAATTTACATACTGTAACTTTGTGTTTTTTGCCTTATTCTAAGATTTCGGCATACATTTTGCAGTGTATCAGTCCTATTCTGATAGATTTTAGTGGGCTTGATGTTCTCTTATATTTAGAATTTTCAAGGCTTGTTTTGTAGTGTGTTTGAAACTTGAAATAAACTCTGTAGCAGATCTTTGTAGCTTTTCCCCTCCATATTATTATTACATAATCATCTTAAATAATTTTCTTTAATCCTTAATTAGGTTGATGATGCGTGGTTTGATCTGAGTAGGGATGGCGAAGACACAAATGCTTAGGAATAAGAAGAGGATGAGAAGGGGAGAGAGGAATTAAGAATGACAGCAGAGAGGGACAGTCGTCAGGAAGGATTCATCCTCCACAGAGAAACACCATTCACTCTCTAATCTGCTGCCTACAGCTCGGCGGCTGCCACGGCAGAACTCAAGAGCCTGTCAAGTCGGCAACAGCAGTTGGATCTTAATTGAGTGAGGCCTCCCAGACGAGTCCATGTGGGGAGCTGGAGACCACCCACCCAGATGTCTGTGCAGGAAAACATGAGGGTTCATCTCATAAGTCTTAAAATGCCAAGCGAGACTTTCATTCCATTCCTGATACATTTCCTAAGGCTGCTCAGAAAATCTGTGGTGACATTGTGAATTTCTTGCTCTCAATATAGATCACAGCCCTTAAATTCTGAACTTACAGACCTATCGTTTCTGTCCCTCTTAATGTTCTTTAAGTGTCACTGAGCTCAGCCCTCCCGGTGACTCTCTCCACAGTCATAACACTGTCTGTAACAGCAACAAGCCACCAATCAACAACTGGCTGTATATCTCAGTTTTTGCCTCTTAAATTGGTGGAGAAATTCCAGACAGGCTTAAGTCCAAGGTCTCCTCTCCTCAGACATCCAGTATTTCAGTAGCTGGTAGTCTTGTGAAACAACAGCAGGCAGCTTCTCTGCCCAGGGGACAGAGTGATTGTAATGCTTTTAGGGTTTAATGCTTTCAGGGTATTTATAGATCTCTGAGGGACGCTGAGTGCTCTCTCTCTGTCTCTTTCTCTCTGCCTCTTTTCCTCTCTTGCCAACTCCCATCTTGGTGTCGTGTTCACAGCTTTTTATCAAATTGCACAGTGAGAAATGTGAAACAGGTACCACAGGCTGCAGTCCAAACATGGGGGGCCTGTATGTGAAAGTGACATAACTTATTCTCAGGTTTCAGTACTTCAGCAAGAAAAAAAACCCTGTATTCACCTCCATGTTGTATGTTTTGCATTTGATACCTATAGTCTATCGTGTGATAACGTCGTGTGGTATTTTTCTCAGGTTGGCACTACGACTTGTGGTTTTGTTTGTTGGAAAGATTGCACTGCACTCACCAGGTGATAGTGGGTTGTTATGAATGTAACAGTATTTTCTGAGTTTGGACATTCGTCTCACAAACATTTTGTATTCAGTGTATTTTTGTGGTACACCATGACTTAGAAGACTAAGATTTAAACATTAGTTACTTTCCTGGAATTAAAGACGACAGATTCGCTGTTATCGAATGAGAGCTGCAGGCACAGTTTCACTTCCTAGGGCCCTGTTTTTCTCCTCATGTAAGGCCAGCATTATGCAATCAATTCTCATCTGACTTTTTTCTACCCATACCTTTGAATCACTCCTCTATGTTAACAATTTGTATGAGGATTTATATGTTTGGGACAGATAGAGGACATCATCTTTAGCTATCTTGCTAGCTGTTAAGTGTTGCAATATCTGCAAAAACAAGAAGAAGGCTGGATGGGAGAGATGTTACTGTACAGGTGGTGAAGATCGCCACATTGGCATTTTTTGGTAGTTACTGGGAAAAATACATTAACTGATCAAAGAAAATGCTGCTGCTCTGTTTGATTCTAGTGATTGGAGCTTGCCAAAAACTGGTTCAGAAAGTTCAGTTGAATTCAGTTTTATTTATATAACACCAAATCACAACAGCAGACACTTCAAGGCACTTTGTATTGTAAGATAAAGACTCTACAATAACACAGAGAAAATCCCAACAGCCAGACGACCACCTACGAGCAAGCATTTGGTGACCGTGGGAAGGAAAAACTCCCTTTTAACAGGAAGAAACCTTCAGTAGAACCAGGCTCAGGGAGGGGCGGCCATCTGCTGCGACGGGCTTTCAGGTGAGGGTAAGGAAACAGGACGAAAGGGAATTAGTCCCCATAGACTCATAAACGTCCAAATTCATGATAAAATCAACATGTTTACAGATTAGCACACAAAAACAAAGAATAAAAACATTGTTATTTTTCCATCCATCGATTCATTTTTCTCCGCTTATTAAATTCTGGGTCGTGGTCGGGCTGCAGCCTGTCACAGGTGTCATGGGGCGAGAGGTGGAGTATAAACTCTACACATAGAGACACTGACACTGACATTCACAGCTCTGGCTAATTTAGAATTACTGTTTAACCTAACCTGCATGTCTTTAACTGTGGGAGGAAGAACACCTGTGGAGAGCTCACACAGGCAGAGAGAGAACATGCGAACTCCACACAGAAAGGACCCTCAGACCTTCTCACAGCATCCCATCAGTTGTTGTTGGTTTTTTTTTATTATTATTATTTTGTACCAGCAGAAAATTGCAAATAATCACATAAATCCACTAAAGTGAAAATGATGCATCACTGTAGTTGAACTACGTGTCGTGTGAAAATAAAATACTTTGCCTGTAATAGATTTTTCACAGTAAATCAGTTATACAGATTTTTCTGTTATTTTTTTTGGAGCTTGTCAACATTGTGATAATCACACTGAACTCAGATGTTTGGCAGCTCGCTCAGGAATGCAAACAGATGTCATTATGTTGCACACGCACGAAAAATGAAGAACATCTGCAAGCAGGGTTGATGTACTGAATGTTAGGATGTTAGATGTGGCTAATGGTTAGCACCGTCACCTCCCAGTTAGAAGGTCCTGGGTTTGAATCTAGTCCCAGTGTCTTCGTCATTTGTCTCTGGGTACTGTTGTTTCTTCACACAGTCCAAAGACATGGATGGGGTTATGAGGCTACTTGGTGATTCTACATTGCCTGTATGTGTGAATGGTTGTCATTCTCTGTGTGTTAGACTATCAGCCTGCTCAGTGCCCTGGATGTCACCCTCACCCTGTAAACCTGTATTGGATCAGAAAAAGACGAATGGATGCGGTCTTATTAGAGCGGTGGCATGAGAAGTATATTTCTTGAAAAACAGACCGAGCTCAAATATTCAAAGGGTTCTTTTTCCAAAACCTATGTTAGCAATAGTTCATTTGTAGTGCAAAATAGTTTGTCGTAATTTATATTTGAGCAGCTCACATTGATCTGAGAAAATCCAAAGATCAGGTGTTTCCACGTGACAAATAAAGCTTTTGGGCTTTCTGTGATAGGCAATGTAACCTTGAATTTAAGCCAAGTTTTCCAGGAAAATATTAAGGTGAAATTGACCCCCCACTTTCGACACACACACACACATTTTGCCGAAAGTAAGATGCAATTATAAAATACTTTCTCACTTTGAGCACGCAGTCTGATCAAGGTAATCCATCAAAGTGAGACACGTCAAGCGACCATTTCACAGCCCTTTAATAGTGGCTGCGGAAAAAAAAAAAGGCAGGCTGGCCTTGGCCCCATTAAATTCTCTGGCTTTAGCTGTGTGTGTGTGTGTGTGTGTGTGTGCATGGGGGTATATAATTTTGCAGGAGCAGCTCTGGTGATGGGAGACATATGGAGCTGTGTGCTTGTGAGGCAGTTTAGAAGTCCTTGGTGACATTAATCTAGTTTTGATGGTCCATGTCAATCTTCTGCACAACACGCGTGTTTTCTGTATTATATTCCTGGGAACTAGTTCTGAGAGATTTATGGGCAAATGCACAGAACCCCTGAAGTCCCGTAGAGTGATTTCTTCCAATCTTCTGTGCACGGGATAATAACTGCGGCAGGTTGTTCCACTTGTGAAATTTTAAATTCACCCATCGAACATTTCAAACGTTGCTTTTTCTTCTCACAAAACAGCAATACTATACCTTTCATACAAGGCCTAAAACATGTGCAATTAACATATTTTACAGGCTTGTTTGCTGTGTCTTACAATCCACTGGGGAACCAGAGACGGCTTCTGCTGTGAAAGCACAGTCGAATTTAATAAATGCAATGATTTGGATGCTGGGAGCCTAATAAAGATCTAAAAAAAAAGCATCATATTTCATCCTTGCCTACCTCAGTGTCCCCGGGTATATGTTATCTTAATGAGTCTTCACTTCCTTTGGAGTAAGCAAAAAAAAAAAAAAAAAAGAAGTTCATAATACATGCCTAGTCTGCTTCTGTGGCTGATATACATCCATCCAAACATTTTGGCCATAATCCAGATTAATTCCTTTTTGGAGGAATAAAAAAAAGTGCCTCTTCCTGTGTTTTGTAGACTTTAATTCCACAGGTATGCTTATCTCCTGAGAGAGAAGACAGACAAATAAACGCTCACAGATTTACTCCAGCAGTAGATGAACTGTAGCTTGCTCTGCCTCAGTTTGCAGTTTTAATACGTGCTGGGCTCCCATTGCTGTTGTGTATGGAAAACCTGATAAAACAAAGGAAGGGGTTTGCATGCAAATGGCATATTTTGAGAAAGCACCCTAATACTGTTGAAGGATTTAGTCACTCAAGCAGCAACAACACAATTGCTGGGACATTTGAAGTTAGAAACCCCCAGACCATGAAAGATGATTCATCTACCCACGGGGATGTAGAGAAGTCAAACACCTTTAATGCTACGTGTGTGTGTGTGTGTGTGTGTGTGCACACTTTCTTTGCACCATGTGTTTGCCACTAAATTTACTTTATTTGCATAGATATAGTGAATCAGCTTTGCCACTTTTAGAGAGAGAATGAGACACTATCCTCTATTGCAAACCTATTTTTAGCTCGAGCAGTATGGCACGAGGGGCGACAGCGCTGGCCAGTTGGTTGTTTGCTCCACCACGTTGGTCCAAACTGAAATGTCTCAGCAGCACCGGATGCATTGCCATGAACATTTTAACAGGCACTCATGATCCACACAGAATGAATCATTTCAGCATGACCATAAAAGGATTTGACAAACATAAATTGTGCAACTGAAATCACATTCATTTAGTCAACAATAGCACTGTTACGTCTTACAAAACAGTAACTATGCTACGAATATTTTACTAGATACTTTGTGCATCTTGCTTGTTGAGCTGTAATACTGAAAATATTTGGAGCATAAACACTTAAAATCTTTAGATTGCTGAAATATCTGAAAATGATTTCTATCAAAATGAGATGTGTCTTTGTGGGATGTGTTTAGTTTTATTTATTTATTGTCTACATCTGCGTCTGTTGCCTTCATGTGTACAAACAGCCTTGTCTGCATTTCAGTTTTTGTCAGATCATCTGCTTCTGCCTTGTGGAAATCAACATTATATTCTTGGACTACCTTTTGTTTGCTACCTTCTTTGGACAGGAACTACCAGTTTATGATCTCAAGGTGCTTTTATATTGTAAGGTGAAGACAAGAGCAACAATCAAATGACCACCTTTGAACAAGCACTTAGCAACATAAGGAAAAACTCGAACTTTAAACTCTTTTAACAACTTTTAAGGAAAAAAGAAGAAGAACCAGGCTCAGGGAGGGGCAGCCATCTGCTGCGACTGGTTGGGGATGATGGTAAGACGACAGGACAAAAGAAACTCTGTACAAGAGAAATGGAAATTAATAACTGATGATAAGATGCAGAGTGGTGTATAAACACATAGTGAGTGAAAAAGGGGAGTGAACAAGAAACTAGTATCTTGGGAAACTCCCAGCAGTCAAGGCCTATTGCAGTGTTACAAAGGGAGGATTCAGGGTCAGGCTCTTCTACAGACGAGCAGCCTGAAAGCTGAAGGCTCTGCCTCTCATTCTACTTTTAAATATTTCAGGAACCACAAGTAAACCAGGATTCTGAGAGCGAAGGGCTCACTTAGAATGATATGGGATTATGACATCTTTAAGATAAAATATTGCCCCTTTGAGTCCTGAATCTGCATTTGGAACCTTGAATTTCATGACATAAACAGACTGACAAATATACATGATAAACATGGAAACAGTGTCATGAATTACTGTACCATACTATGGTCTAAAACTGCTGAAGGATTCTGATGCCATGAACATTTCTTTTGCACTCATCTCTTTTCCTTCCCCATGCGTTTATATGCCACATTTTATTTTGTTAACTTTTGTCTCTGTTTGTGTTTTGTCCTGTTTGTTGTTTAGTTGTCTCTCTATGACCCTTTACTCTCACTCACCAAGCAGATGGCTAGTTCCTGTTAAAAGAGAGTTCTTCTCACAAGCACCTGCTTGTAACGAATCATCAGATTCTCCACTGCAGGATCTTTACTTAACTATATGAAATGAGATGACTGTTGTTAACTAGCGTTATATATGTAAAAAAAAAAAAAAGTAACATGTATATGATACAAGTTGTGATGAAATAAAAATAAAGATGGTAGAAAAGTTTGAGAGGGAAAAGAAAAAGGACTGAAAACACGTAACATGCTACCAGGACATTTGTACATGGCACAAATGTCCTTGGTTTCCATCACTAAACCCAAAATAACTTGTATACCCATCTGGCACAGTTCACATTTTGAAGCAGTACCTGCTACGCTCTATCAGTCACTCAGTCTGTAGCTCATAGGAGAAATGCCAGAAAGAGGTGAAGTCTCTGAGGTGTAAAGCTCACATACTGTTTTCCAAAAACAGAAAACATGGAAGCATCGTAACTCCCAGGTCTGTTTGTCTACTCCGATGCACAGTGGAAGCAATGATTTACTGTACCTGTTTATTCTCTCAACCACTGAACTTCAGTTCAGACATTTATATCCTCTGCAGATCATCCCTGGTGCTTGCTGCTCCCCATTTGGGGCTATTTGTCAGCTTTATAAAAACTGATCAGTGGGTTAGTTGAGAAGAAAGCCTTGGCATGCAGTTACTACGCTTACTTTAGAAAAAAAATAAACAAAACATTATCCAAAAGGACATGTTGTTAAAGTAGAGTTCAGCTAAACTGCCACATTTTAATATTTTTATACTAGATTTATATAACCTTTAATCAGAAATGCATTTCTCTGAAGCGTGGCTTTGTGCAAACGAATTACCAAATCGCCCGTTACCTTGATCAGGTTGAATGTTGAAGTAGCAAGGTTGCAAATCTAATGATGCATTTTGTAGTCAAAATTAGTTTGAAAAAATATAATTATTTTTGAATTGTTAAGCACGTATTAGAAAGCTCAAACCAGAGTATGGCTACATTCAGGGGGCAGTTAGCTTAGCTTAGCTTAGCTTAGCATAAATAGTAAAAGAGGGCTAAAAAGAGCTACTGTGTCCTTGTTTTTAAAAGATATACCTACAATCATCATTTAAAACAGATAATATCAAAGACACATCGTGTTTTATTTTACCTTTAACTTGCACAGTTAACCAGTGATGTTAAAAAAGTGAACTTTAGATAGCTATGCTAGTTTTTTCCGCTGGTTCCACTAAATAAAGTGAAAACAGCAACTCACAACCAAAAGACAAATAAGTATTGTTCTCAAAAACACAATTAAAGCAGGAGTTGAGTTTTGAATAATATGAATATAAAATGAATTTGTCAGTGGCTGATTCATGGGCTGTGAATACAATCTGACTGTTCTCCACAGCAGCAGTCCCACGGGGGGATGCTGTTTTTTACCAGGCGTGCAACATAATGCACTATTTATGAATGTTCATGTGAAATTTATTGCAGCTTTATTTGGTATAAGTATGTGCGTTCACATGAGTGTACAGTGTCCACACTGGTGCCTGTGTGTGTGTGTGTTGTTAAGTGTGTTTAAGCTCCAGAAGGTCTCTAAGCCCATGTTGCTCCCACAGTCATAAATGCAAGCTGGAATTATTCAGGCGCACTTAAATTCTGCAAACAACCCTTAATTCTTAATTTAGATATTAATTAGTTTCCCTGTTACTTGGAAAGGGCCTGTGATTTCCCCTGACACCGGGCATGTTTGTAACTGGGACGTCTGCTGCTTCATGCCACAGAGAAACATGTAGGAGACTCAATAACACCAATGAAACAACTTTATTAACTGAGACCAAACGCAGCGGCCATGAGAAGAAACACATACAGTAGGAACAGTAAACTACTTTATTCAGATAGTGCCATCTGTGTTAACTCCTGGGACCCATTATATGATTCAGATTCTTTTATTTTTCGTTTCAGTGATGGATGAAAGCTCAGTGAAGCACTGAAACCCATGTGCAGTCTTCAGCATTATAAATTGTGCACCCTTTTCTCATGCTAGAACTGAGCCAGATCTTAAATATATTTTGCTATAAGTGCAAATATTTTGGAAGCTCTACATAGCTTTACTACAATGGAAAGCTAATGCTTATTTTGAAGCCAGAATTGCTAAAAGCGTTAATGTTTGAAGAATACTTTCAACACAATAAAAGTGCCTCTAATTTTGATTTCATATTAGGAAAGACCTGGAGTAATTCCCTCTCCAAGCAGAAATAAAATGAAATTGAACCTGCACATGCTCAGCAGGATTCTCTGTCTGTGTGCCTCTGCCTCAGGCTCATTTTACTATGGCAGAAGTTTTGAACAAAAAAGAAAGAAAGACAAACAAACTACACTGAGGTATAAAATCTAATTTTTGAATACACAGTATTTTTCTTCTGCTGTCGAAAGTTAAAGGTGACTGCAGCAAGTTAATCTTTAGGTTCTTGGTGAAAAATTAACCCGAGCAACTTATCCAAATATAGTCTGTTGCTAGGTAGCATACAAGATTTGATCTGGGATGGTAGATCTGCTGTGGTAACACAGGGCTGCAATTACCCCTGAGCCACATGGGCACAATGTCAGCACCTTGTACTCTACTAACATTTTAGAAAGAAGGCTGTGTTATCTCAAATGCGTCCATTAAAATAAAGCAGCTGATCACCGAATACTTTATAGTATAAAATCTCTTTGAGTTGAAACAACTTTGATAGAAAGTCTGATACCTGTAGGTGATTGCATAAGACTCATCTGAACTCAAAAGCTTCTATAAAAACAAAATTTAAAAAAATGTTAAAAATTTAAACTACAGTATATACATTAAGAGAAAACACATGATTACATGTTTACTTTAAAGCATGTTTTTATTCTAATATGTTTAGTGCCCCTGTTACAATTGTCCCCTGGGGGTGTTTGTTACTTAGTGTAAATTCTTGTGTTTAATACATCAAAAACTGACTATGTAAATAATGGGGTTGGGTCACATATATTTTATGTGACAATGTTGTACGATGTCGTGTTGATACAGGGACACCAAATAACTTTTTATTAAATAAACTAAAACAGTCTGGGAATACATGAAGAAGAGGGCCGATTTCATGCATCGCCATTTTTAGATAACATCGGCTTAACTGGTTGGTGATTGCACTGAATTTATTTCACATTCTGCGACTGATTGCAACTTGTGGTGATTTAGTGGTTGCCCAGAGCTTGAGGATGTTGCATGCTCACAACCACTTTTGATCGCAAGGCGATTGCACAGGTCGCCTAATGAGAGGCAACCAAAATAGTTACAATTTGACTTGCTTGTTGACAGCTTGCAAATAATTGCTGTCTAACTTATAAATGCAGATGACTGCCAACATTTTGCCTTCAGTCTGATTGAGTCTTTGTCACTGAACACAGCTGGCTGCCAGTTGTATTCTGGTTATATTCCTATACAACAGTAAGGTTCCCAAGTATAAATGTAATAATTAAATTTTCTGCCTGCAGACAACGGCAGACAACGGCAGACAACGGCAACAGATACATGATTTTTGATTAGTTATCAAAGTTAAGTGCTTTATTATCAGAAAGAGATGGCATGTAATTACTAACTATCCCCCATTCAGTTCTTCCGCTGGTCCAGTTCAGGTTGGCAGGGCAAGTGGAGCCTATCCCACCTGTTTTAGCGTAAAAGGTGGATACACCAATCCAAGCCTGTGATGGACAGGACAACCACCTATGGCCAACTTAGAATCACTAGTTAATTTAATGTGCATGTCTTTGGATTGTGGGAGGAAGCTCGAGTACCAGGAGAGAACCAATCCAGTCTTTAAGTGATGACGTGATGAATCCTGCTTCCGGGCCCAAAGTATTCAGCATTTAATAAGGCTGTTGTGTATTTAACATGTTTTGATGCGTTGTACAGTGGGGCAAAAAAGTATTTAGTCAGCCACCGATTGTGCAAGTTCCCCCACTTAAAATGATGACAGAGGTCAGTAATTTGCACCAGAGGTACACTTCAACTGTGAGAGACAGAATGTGAAAAAAAAAATCCATGAATTCACATGGTAGGATTTGTAAAGAATTTATTCGTAAATCAGGGTGGAAAATAAGTATTTGGTCAATAACAAAAATACAACTCAATACTTTGTAACATAACCTTTGTTGGCAATAACAGAGGTCAAACGTTTACTATAGGTCTTTACCAGGTTTGCACACACAGTAGCTGGTATTTTGGCCCATTCCTCCATGCAGATCTTCTCAAGAGCAGTGATGTTTTGGGGCTGTCGCCGAGCAACACGGACTTTCAACTCCCGCCACAGATTTTCTATGGGGTTGAGGTCTGGAGACTGGCTAGGCCACTCCAGGACTTTCAAATGCTTCTTACGGAGCCACTCCTTTGTTGCCTGGGCGGTGTGTTTTGGATCATTGTCATGTTGGAAGACCCAGCCTCGTTTCATCTTCAAAGTTCTCACTGATGGAAGGAGGTTTTGGCTCAAAATCTCACGATACTTGGCCCCATTCATTCTGTCCTTAACACGGATCAGTCGTCCTGTCCCCTTGGCAGAAAAACAGCCCCATAGCATGATGTTTCCACCCCCATGCTTCACAGTAGGTATGGTGTTCTTGGGATGCAACTCAGTATTCTTCTTCCTCCAAACACGACGAGTTGAGTTTATACCAAAAAGTTCTACTTTGGTTTCATCTGACCACATGACATTCTCCCAATCCTCTGCTGTATCATCCATGTGCTCTCTGGCAAACTTCAGACGGGCCTGGACATGCACTGGCTTCAGCAGCGGAACACGTCTGGCACTGCGGGATTTGATTCCCTGCCGTTGTAGTGTGTTACTGATGGTGACCTTTGTTACTTTGGTCCCAGCTCTCTGCAGGTCATTCACCAGGTCCCCCCGTGTGGTTCTGGGATCTTTGCTCACCGTTCTCATGATCATTTTGACCCCACGGGATGAGATCTTGCGTGTAGCCCCAGATCGAGGGAGATTATCAGTGGTCTTGTATGTCTTCCATTTTCTGATGATTGCTCCCACAGTTGATTTTTTCACACCAAGCTGCTTGCCTATTGTAGATTCACTCTTCCCAGTCTGGTGCAGGTCTACAATTCTTTTCCTGGTGTCCTTCGAAAGCTCTTTGGTCTTGGCCATGGCGGAGTTTGGAGTCTGACTGGTTGAGGCTGTGGACAGGTGTCTTTTATACAGATGATGAGGTCAAACAGGTGCCATTCATACAAGTAACGAGTGGGGGACAGAAAAGCTTCTTACAGAAGACGTTACAGGTCTGTGAGAGCCAGGGATTTTCCTTGTTTGAGGTGACCAAATACTTATTTTCCACCCTGATTTACGAATAAATTCTTTACAAATCCTACCATGTGAATTCATGGATTTTTTTTTTTCACATTCTGTCTCTCACAGTTGAAGTGTACCTCTGGTGCAAATTACTGACCTCTGTCATCATTTTAAGTGGGGGAACTTGCACAATCGGTGGCTGACTAAATACTTTTTTGCCCCACTGTATCTTGTTCTATTTAATCCAACAAGCCCCTAAAAACAGTCAGTGATCACTGTCGGCCTCTCTCAGGTTTTATTACCTCTATTCATTTTAAAGATCAGTTTTTAAAACCTTAAGATGTAAGTACAGCTCAGCCCATGCAGCACTTTATTAATGACTAACCTCGTATTGTGGATGGATTATCTCAGTTGTTCTCCTGACTGAAGTTTGGTCTGTTTACAGCATCCTGCCACGCGATTACATTTGTCCCTAACCATCGGGAACCCTCACATTAACTTTTTATCGAGTGGAAAAAAGTTAGCGTTCATCCTCCAGTTTCACTGTGTTTATGTTATGCTAACATAGCTGTGTCGCGAGTGATCACGTAGCACATCATTATATACCAGCTAGCCAAACTTGAGTTACTCTACAAACGTCACTGCTGTTTATTTTCCTGTCTTCATTTATGTCAGAAGTGATAGCAGAGCTGTACGTCTTAATTTGTTTTGGAAATCCCACAGTTAGGACATACATACAGAACATACAACATACAATATTATATATAGATGAAGCTAGCGAGCTAGCGAGCTAACTCCCCGCTAACTTCTAACGCTGTTAAATTTCATAAATTCGGTTTTCATGGATTCCTGGATGTTAAACTTAATTGTTACACCTGGTAAAGTAGCCACACTGATCATTTTATTACAGATGAAAGAATTTAGACAGTTTTTAACTCTCAGTGATGCTGCAGTGATCGTGTGACTTAGGGACATCAGACTTAAAGGCCGGATGCAGGCACAGGAAGAACATGCCAGCTCCACACAGAAAGGCCCCAGCTGGCACATTTGAACCCAGGACCTCCTAGCTGCACCACTGACTTGATAACTTTGCAGATAATTTTTCTAGAAGTTAATAAACAATCTTATTGTATAACTTTACAAGCTGGAACTAGTGAATTTGGATCTTTTATTGCTTAAAGGCGTTGCTGATGTTTGCTGATCAGATAATCTATTCTCTAACTAATCATTTCAGCTTCAGGGAAAAAATAGATTCATATTTGCATCTGTTTTTATTATTGCAGTGTGTGTGTGTTTTGTTCTGGTTCTGACATCGAAAATACCAGAGAGAATTTATGATTTTACGCCCACTTGCTTTTGGATTCAAGAAGCAAACAGAGCTGAGTCGGCTGAGCGATCATCTTCATCCTCCTCCATCCTATTGTTTCACGTTCACGTAATTTCCTCCACCAGCTCCTCGCTCTTAGTCATGCAACTCCTTCCTGTGATAATCCTGTTGATTACAACCAGAGGAAAGTGATTTTTCTTTTTTGTTCTGAACTAATCTCCACCTGTCTCTGTCTGTTCTTTTTCCTCCAGTGCACTCCCATTGTTGGCCATGGATTTGTGTTGGACAAGTACAAGTGCCAGTGCAGGAGAGGATTTTACCATCCGAGCCGAGTGGTGCTCAATGGCTTTAAAAGTAGGTTACAAAGCTCTCTGTAATAATAATAAAAAAATGCATATTGCAGTGAGCTGTCAGATCAAAACTTTGAGTCTTGCAAAAGCAAGCTTCTGGGAATTATGGAAAAAAGAGGAAAACAACCACCTTCTTTGAGCTGACAGTCACACATTTTGTTTGAAATTCTTGTTACAGCTTTGAAGGGGTATCCTGGGCTTTGTGAGGTTATGAAACCTCAAGCTCCAGTCAAGGGAGTTTGACTGTTCTTATGTTGAAATGTCTACTACGTTTCTATTCTGAGCTCCAGTGGGAGCCACAGGTGGCATTCGAATCACAGACCTGTTGGATTGTGTGATGGCTGCGTAGATGTAGAACACAAGGTGGAATAAATTAGAATAAATGTTTAGTTACATTTTATTTGACCATTTGCCAGACTGCGTACCCCTCCACGGTTACTGTTGCTATGCCTGTCAGGTTTTCTGTTCTCAAAGGGCGTACGGTGGCAGTGTCACAGTGTGGAGTAGAGAGGACCTAATGCAAGACTCTGCACACTGAGGCAAGCCTTTGTGGCCGATGAAAAGAGCCATATGAAACATGAACATGCAACCAAAACCAGAAACCAAGGTGCAAGAATAGGAGGAAACCTAACAGATGTCTTCACAAAGAACAAAACTTTATTAAGTACAACTGCTCCTTCACAAATATTTAATCAACCGACCAGAGCAACTCAATGCATTTAGGCATGTAGACACAATCAAGATGAGCTGGTTAAAGTAGTATTTCACAAACTGCTGATCTACTGGGATTTTCCTGCATAGTTGTCTCTAGGAACAGTACCTTAAATAACCACCTCTTACAACCAGCGTATGCAGAAGAGCATCTCTAAATGCACAGCACATTCAAACCTTGAAGCACATGCAGAAGAAGACCACACCAGATGCCACAAACACGAATTCAAACAGGATCGCCAAAATGGGAGACTGGAAAGTTGTCTGGCTTCATGATTCTCAGTTACTGATGCAACTTGGTTGGAATTTTGAGTAAACCACGTGAAACCAGTGATCCATTTTGCCCTGTATCTATCCATGGCTCAAGCTGCTGCTGCTGGTGTAATTGTGTGCAGGGATGTTTCTCAGCACGCTTTTGGCCCCTTAATAGCAACTGAGCATTATTTAAACACCACCTGAGCATTGTTGCTGACCACATAGATCCCTTTATGAACACAGTGTCCCCATCTGCACCAATCGCATAGCTCAGATGATCTTAAACTGACTTTTTGAACAGGGCAGTGAGTTCACTGCACTCAAATGACAGATCTTAATCTAGTAGAGCACCTCTATGTGGATGTGGATGTGGATATGGATGTGGTGTCAATCTGACGTAAATCTGCAGCAACTGTGTGACGCTATCATGTCAATATGGACCCAGATCTTTGAGTGATGTTTTCAGCTCCTTGTTGAATCTGTGCCACAAAGAATTAGGAAAGTTCTGAAGTCAAAAGGGATCCAATCAGGTGCTAGCAGGTTTGACCTAATAAACTGACAAGTGAGTATACACAGAGGTCTGATTAGGCAATAGACATAAAATGGGAAAGCCACCGGTGTGCATTATCACCACAGGTGAAAGTAATCAAGGCAATCAGACAGACAGGAAACATCTAACCTAGACAGGAGAAAAAAACCTTCATAGTAAAACAGCAAATAAGAGAACTAATACAGATGTAAATACTAACTCTTAATGAGACGTCAAACTAGAGAACAAACAGAAGGCATCAACACAGAAACAAGACAAGGCAGAAACAGAGAAGGGAAATCCAACGAAAACACAAATCAAACTTTAGACTCTAACAGCAAAACAGAAACCCAAGCTTGAGACAGAAACTCAAATTCAGAGCAAACCCTGGGGCCAGTTTGGCAGTTTAGCTCCTCTGAAACAGCATCTGTGACCTCAGATGGCCATAAATGAAATAAGAAAGCTGTATAAGCATATTACAGGGAACATATTTATTTTGGTTTCTATTGATTCTGAGCTCAAAATAATCATATATCATATACTGAGCCTTAGTTTATCCTGTGTCTGAAACTATTTGTTTCAGCTCGCTTCAATCACGCTTTCTTTGAATCAGCTGCCCTTTTTAAAACAAAAGGTTTGAACAGCAGGAGGGGTGGGCTACTGTGTTGTGTGCCTGAGATGATCACTTTAAAGATATCCAATCTCACTGACATGATACAGAGCCAAGATTAGAGCGCTTAGAACAGTCTGAAGTCTGAGCTTCTGGCTCTGATCACATTATTTGGCATTTTGGTCATGTTTAATACGTGCATCCATCATTGTTACAGAATGACAGAAAATAAGGAAAAGCACGACTGTTTTATGTAGCTGAAAGCACATGGCTAACAGTTTCCTGATAGCGATGCCAATATTTCTTCTTTTTTCGTGTGCTCTCTCCTTCATTTGTTCCAGGCAAACAATTACAATAATTATAATATAATATATAACAATAATATAATATAATTTTTCAATTCCTATGCACCCTGTGTGGTTTGATTGCTTCTTGTTGAAAACATTCAACATTTAACAAACTACAGATGCATTTAAAAGGATGCTTGCAAATAAGAGTTGAGATAGAATGAGAAAGGAGTTTTGTTATTGAAACACTGTCCAGCTCTGCTTTGGGTGGAATTTGTAATGTGCTAGGTTCAATAAATAGGAGGAGAGAGCTGCGATAAATCAATAACCCCCAAAATCTGAGATTAACAAAAAATTATGTAACACCCGATGAAGGCAAATGAGGACTCAAAAGCACAACTTATGAGCAAAAATCAGACTTTGCAAGTTTCACTGCACAAATTCTCAGTCCGAGCAATCAGACGTCAGAGTACGTTATAGGAGCAGCCAAGCAAGGGTCAACCTAGAAAACCAGCAAATTTTAGGTTTTACAGAGAGAATGAGCAAAAGGCAGAGAATAAATCCCCTGCAACAATCTACAAAGGAAAACTGGCACAGAGGAAAAGTAACATATGGAGCAAATACTAAAAGGTGAAAACAAGGTCCAGGTAACACAGTTCAGGGAACAACATATTGTAGGTAAAACACACAAAGGCAGGAAGACTGAAAAACAAGAGAGACGAGTTTCTCAAAGTAAAAGACGAAGCAAGTGAATAAAAACACAGAAAAAGGGGGAAAGAGAAGGGGAAGATTTGATAGATGAATTATTTTATTCTAATGCAATCACAAAGATTAACACATATATACATATTAGGACTGTAACAATGTGCATGCAATAAGAACAAAAATAAGGAGCACCAAAAATGTCATCATAAAGATCAACTCGTAATGGAAGCATTACACAGCGAAAGACAGCAAGAAGCACTAGTTAGCCAGGTAAGTTTCCAGCCTCAGAGCACATAAACACACTGTTTCATTTTCTTCATTCCTTTTAAGTCTAGTGTCTGGTTTTCCAACTAATCAGGACACAGGACACAACCTTCTGCACTCCTTGCACACTAAAGTATATCTCCTAACAGAACACTATGCACATTTCTGAGATATATGAGGAAATCGTAAGCTTTATGGGGCGTTTGCTACGCTGCATATGGACAACTGATGTTCAGGAGAGCAGTTTAGAGAACAGTAAGCTGTTATTGCCTGTCCTACAGCTCTGGCAATCGATCTTATTTTCCCAATATTCCTTATTTTTCATTCAGGTGCGAGAAACAAGAAAAGAAAAACTAAATTTGCACAACCTCTTGGCCTTGGATCATTTCTCTGCTGATGTTCTGCTTTTCAGACTTGCACTTTTCAACTATATCGTTAACTTTAGCCCCGCCGATCGTGCTTTGGGTTTGAATGTCGGTTTTCTTGACTGAAAGCGCTGCAGTGTCCTCGGACAGAAAGCTTGGCACTGATGAGCAATGTAATCATTCAACTGCGGTGGTTCTCATCCCCGACTCCAACAATGCAGCACCCCAGGGGGGTTGATATGCTAAGCTGGAGCTTTATTATAATGCAGTGTGATGAAGGATGTAGTCAAAACGCTCAGTCTGTGAAGAAACTCATCTTCCAAACCCCATGCAGATCACCTCTTTAAAAATCGCTGTGACTCAGATTGCATTGCAGTTGCAACCCTGATTTCCACTCGTGGAACATCAGTCTTAGTCTTCGTGCAGCTACACACAAAGAGACCCAAAGCAAGAAATTTGAGTATACAATTTATGCTTTGCAGCAGCTTCAATGAACTGAAGAAGCTGTGCAAGTACAGTTTTGCAAAATTAATAAATAAATAAACAAAATTACAAAAAACAAACAACATTAGGGAGAAAAACCAACAGTTGTGAAGAATGTACAAACTGAAAAGCACTTTTTACTTGCAGTAGTTTAAGTGGTTTGGAAGGACCGCCTGTGCTCAAACTGAGAGCCGTGGTATCACTGTGAACATCTGGCCCCTGTGACAGATGTGTGAAAAATGAACCAAGCTTTCTTCTGTCTGCCTTCAAGCCACTGTGAGAATGATTCGATCTTCAAATCAAACAAAAGACAATGCAAACACAAATTTATGATACAAAAATTTTAGATAACACACACACACTAGTGCTGCCACAAACCATTATTTTCATAGTCGACTAGTCACCGATTATTTTTGCAATTAGTCGACTAATCAGATCATGCACCCACTGGACGTAAAACCTACAGCTTATTGCACCAGCATGCATCTGCTTTTATATAACTATCATTAGCTTACAGCTTTGAGTGTTTAAGGTATGTGCTAACTGATTGCAGATTGTCTCGGTGGAGTTTAATAAAATTAGCCGTCTGCTCTTTGCTCCTAAAATATAACAGGACACTGGAGTAAATTCTCTACCATCACACTTGTGTTTAATCAGTTTTCTGTTTGACGTTTATTCAGCTGCGTAAAAACTATAACTATATAAGTTATACAAGTGACTTATATCATGTTTAACCTGAGTAGCGAAAGATTGCGGGAGGGTTGAAAACGATGTGCAGGGAGTTCGCTGTTCTCGCCGGCTCCAGTGAGCCTTGACCTCTCGGTCAGCTATCGAGCTAGCGGGGTAACAGACGTCTCTGAAAACATCAGAGCACTTTTGCAAATATGTGATGTCTTGATAAACTGAGCAGATATTTGAAGTTTACGCAGCTCTATTCTCGCCTTAAAATATCTTAAAAGTTTATTTTGTGACCCAGAAAGAGTAATATTAAAACTAAGTAGCTGTCGCAATTGTTGGAAACTGGAATTGGCTGAGCCACGCTCTGAATTCTGGGATAGATTGGGCCACGAAGGTTACACCCGACCCATCCTTTAAATCTGGGGAAAAGGAGGACACATTTGTCGGCTGCATTTGGAGGAGCCTTCAAATTTGGACAGCCTTCGTCGCTTCGCTGTAACGTAATCAGCCTACAAATGCAGCCTCCGAATTTGGACACAGCTACTATACCGGAGACTGCTTCTTCTTCTTCTTCTTCAGCATTTAACGGCAGCTGGCATCCTTGTAGATGCATTGCTGCCATCTTCTGTTTCAGTCCATTATTACACTCTTAAATTCTGCTACTTATTCCTGCGTCTTTCAGGATCTTACACAGCTTCAAACAACGCGTTTGACTATTAAATTAGTCGTTGATGATTTTGATAGTCGACATGATCGTGACTAGTTGTCTAATCATGGCAGCCGTAACACACACACAAACACAGATGTAGATGATGCTAATTCCCATTGTTACTCAGGAATGAGTGTAAGAACAGCTTAGATTGGAGGGTTCAAGGGAAAAGACTGAGACTGAGCTGTGCGGAGGAAAGATGCCTGGTGTGTCGGAAAAATGATGCTGCTGGGAGAGAGGAAATAGGATGTGGTGAAGGAGGACATGCACACAAAATGTGGTGTGGCAGAGAAGGATGCACGGGACGGAAGGAGATGAAAACACATGATCTATTTCGCTAACCTCTAACTTGAGCATCTGAAAGAAGAAAAAATAGTTCACCATAATCTGAGTAATAGCTTGCAATAAGTACCCACTTTAAAACCTTTGCATTTGATCTACTTATGTATTATTTTTAATTGGATTTTTCAAAACGAATTTGTACTTAACATTTTGTCCATTATTACAATTGAGGCAGAATGGGTATTACAGAAATGGAACAAAGACTGCACTTGTGCCAGCACAAGGTAATATGCTGTTTCTCTGTATAGCCCCTGGGATACAGAGGAGAGAGGCTGGTGGCTGTATTGTATTAATTTCAGCATTCATCTGATTTTGGTTATTAGGGTTTTGTTGAAGTATCTAACTACATACTTTATCTTTGAGCTGTTTATATTCTCATCTTTCTAACAAAGCAGTAATAAAGTAATGTGAATACTTTAGACTAAATTGATTGTGCATGTGATCCTCAGGTTGAGATGTCACAGTTGTGCCATTTGGTTCAGTATGTAGACCAGAATAATGTGTGCGGTGTGAGCCACAGCTGGGCCAGAAGTTATTTGCTATTTGTTTAAACCAACTCCGCCAAAAATCCCCAACGTGCTCTGGTTGTCGAATGTAAACCTGTCACACACACCTTATAACACTCGGAGAAATTCAGTCTTTACAGCAAGTCGGTCGAGGACATTTTTCTTCAGTAATGGAGTAAGTTTGACAACAACAACTCAACAAATGGGCTGTGGGCTAAAACAAGGTCCGGTTTGACTCAGCTTGACTCATGCGCCACAGTTGGTGCTTATTTATTGACATCTGGCATTTGAAAGTAGATGGAAATTGACAAGCTGAGGTTAGGGACTGTCAAAAGTACACGCAGCATGGGCCTCCGGAGTGGTTTTTTTAGACATCTTCTCATCTTTTTTTAAATATTAAAACATTTTTCCTATCTGGACTTAGTCTCTTTGTAAACACAATACTCTATTTAAACACTTTTAAACATTTCTTGCTTGTTTTTTTAACACTATTGATTTCCACCCAGACCTTTATTAACAGTCACGCTTTATTGGACTGAGATCTGGTGACTGGGGAGGCCATTTGAGTACAATGAACTCATTGTCATGTTCAAGAAACCAGTTTGAGGTCATTGAGCCATGGTGCACTATTCTGCTGGAAGCAGCCATCAGAACATGGGTATACCGTGTTCATAAAGGGCTGGACATGGTCAGCAACAATTGTCAGGTAGGTGCTGGTATTCAAATAACACAAAGTATGCAAAGAAATAAATCCCCTGCACCATTACTACACCAACGCCAGCCTGAAATACTGAGAAAGGGCAGAATGGATCTGTTCTTTACTCTGATCCTTCCATCTGAATGCTGCAGCAGAATTGGGGACGTCTCAGACCAGGCGATGTTTTTCCAGTCTTTAATTGTCCAGTTTTGGTGAACCTCAGTTTCCTGTTCTCAGCTGACAGCACGTGTGGTCTTCTGCTGCTTTAGCCCATCTGCTTTAAGGTTCCAAGTGTTGTGCAGAGATGCTCTTCTGCATACCGTATCTTGGTGGCTCTGTAAACTCTAGAGATTGTTGTGTGGAAAAATCCCAGTAAATCAGCAGCTTCTGGGATCCTCAGTCCAGCCCTACAACCACATTCAAAGTCATTTAAATCACCTTTCTTCCTCATTCTGCTTCAGTTTGATGTAGCTCATTTTGACCACATCTGCAGGCATAAATTGTTGTTTAGTTTTTGCCATGTGAGTGGCTGATTAGGTATCTGCATTAATGACCAGTTGAACAAATGTACATAATAGAGCCTATCTATGTATGAGGAGTTTAAAGGGCAGACATTGATGAGACTGTGCCAGTTGCAGCATGAATCACGCTCACATTCATTATGAATTTGCATAAGGACGCAAACACAGAAAATAACATCCTGTCTTTGTGAACACTTATTATGCGTATCTAAACATATATTAGGTGAAATTCAGCTTCTCTGTGATTCACAGCAAAAATACAGAGTCTCAGATCACAGTCACCACCATGCATTCTTTTCTCAGCTGAATGAAACCACTTCAGTGGCTACTTAAATTCACTTCTTGCTTAAATTTTTTTTTAACCACTATCAAAGAAATTTCAGCACATTCTCTTACAATCACGCTCTGCTGAAGCATTGTGAAACTGCGCGGCATTCGCATACCATATGAGCTCTGGGACCTACAGAGGAATTACATGCTTATCAAACATCATTTGCTCGAGGAGCTGCATGTCTGTGGATTTCAGCTACAGATTGACTGCAAATCCCACTGCAGCTGACATATCCTGGAATTAAGAATTATATTTCTTGCATCATCTGTCGTGTCTTTACACGTAATTGATTAAATTCAGGTTTCAAAGGAACCAGTTCATGCTAAAAATGAACGTTCTCAAAGGGAAAACATAAAAAAATCATGGATAGAATTGATAAACCCCTTCCAAATCCGTGTGTGTCACATGCTGATATTACTACAATTAGGCAAACAAGACTGAGGAAGAGAGCAGTGACACAATATTGTATCTTCCTCGCCTTCATTATCCATCATTTGCTTAATTACAGGCTGCATTCTTGTAATTATCTCCCCAAGGCTTTTTGATTCATTGGCTTGATGCTTTCTTTGCCTTGAAATTGATTAACTGAGCATTTAATAAGGAGTCAGCCTGTGACAGCTAAATGCAAATTAATTGCAGTGCTAATCAGACCTGTGTCCCGAGATGTGATTAGATTTTAATTTGCAAAGGCTTTCTTTCTTTGAACTTGAACAACATAAGATAAGTGATAATGAAACAAATCTAAAGTGTATTCACATCTTCAGGTAAGGAGCAGGGCTCTCACAGAGACGAATCCTCCGACGTGTCCAGCAAGTGCCTGCCGTGCCGCGAGGGCTGTCCCTACTGCCGGGATGACACGCCCTGCCTGGTGCAGGAGGACGGCGCTCTGAGGCTCTCTGTGGCCTCCTTCCAGGGTCTCTGCATGATGCTGGACTTGGCCAGTATGGTGGTGGTCTACCACTTCAGGAGAAACAAGGTAAGGAGAATGCAAATTATCGGTTGCATGCTTTTCTAATGTGGATAGGGACATGCTTAACAGCTTATTCTACTACTTAGTTTAGACTTTGGAGGGAGTTTGGCATGTGTGGTGATGTCAGTAGAGCTTACGCCGGCCTGCACTCAGAATCTCAATTTTTTTCAGTGCAAAGTTTAGAGAGAATTTGAAATAGTCAAAAACCTAGAAGCACTCTGAGAGAGGAAACCTGCACCAAGGCAGCTCTGTGCACAGTATTTACATTTATTTACATTTTGCTTTCTTTGCTCTTTTTAAATGTACTTTAAGACGTTTGGAGCGCAGTAAAAACAAGTGCAAAGGCTTTGTTGAAACCCATTTTAATATATACTTGACATAATTGGCAGATTTTAAGTGTAAAAGTGAGGTCAGAGGTCAAATACGACATGCTATTTGGATGCAAACCAAAAAAAGTGATATTTAGAATCCCCATATACCAGAATCATTTCCTAAATGCTGAAAATAAAAAGAAAGGCAGCAGAATTTCAAGCAACGATTTAAAGATAAGATACATTTTATGAAGGTTTGAGCTTATTTGATCTTAAAGAAGAGGTTAAAGTAACATATTAGAATCCACATATATATTCCCTATAATCCTATGTGTTGTCAATAAAAACAACGGCAGTAATACACATAGTTTTGACTTTTTTCTTTAAATAGCTCTATATATCACTTTGACCTATAGATCAGTCTATTGACCTTGAAGGAGAGGTCAGAGGTCACATGTGACATGCTATTTTACTCTATAAGGTACTTTCTTTATGTTAACAAGACACAACACTCTTATAAGAATCATAATGTGGAAGCTATAAAATTTTTGTCAGCTTTTGAAAATAAGGCACATTTTCATGACCTGACTCTGACCCGTATAAGTTTCATCAGAATTCATTCAAAAACTTTCAAGCTGTAGTACAAACATTAAAAATGACACGCACATACACAAACACTACTAAAAGCATAACCTCCTTGGCAAAGAATACCCAAAGATTACCTGAAGATTGCAAGATTACATTATATTTTTTTTTCACCTAAAGACTAAAGCGACCACACTCGCACAAGGAAGATACTGAACTGTGTCATTAAACTGTCCCCGTCATGGAATGGCGACCTGTCCGGAGTGTACTTGGATATTTGGTCCACAATGACGCTATACTGCATATGGTAATAAGTGGATGGATGCTGAAATTGTACGGCATAACAGCTTTAGAGCTTATCCCAAGCTGCACACTGACAGTCTCCCCTACTCTTCAATTTTAGTATTTTTTGTGGCTTTACAAAGGCAAATGGCCTGATTTGAAACCTCCTTCATAGCGAAGATTAACTGGAAATGTCAGTGAAATGTCATGGAAAATTATTTTAAATTAAATAAAGACGAAGGTTTCAGGGATTAAATTCAAACTGAGTGATTATGACAAACTCACGAATGTTTTGAAAATAGGAACCGCTGTGTTACAGCTGATCACGCCTTCACAGTACTAAGCCATCAGAGTAGCAAAAGATCCTCCCTGGCCTCACTGGCAGCATGCAGTTCAGCGAATTACATGCCCAGATTAAAAGAGGACATTTGAGATTTTGTCCTCAAATAATTTCAGTATGCAACCTAGAAACTGGAAAAAAAATATTGCTATATTTACGACATACAGCTGCTTCTTAAAGCATTGCAAATTCACACAAATCTCCATCGTATACCATCAAGAATAAAGCCAAATAAAGACAGACCAGTTGATTTTATCTTATTTTATTTTAATCTAATGTAATTTTTATTGTCTTATTACACTGACATCATTACCGTCAACCGTACCCAGCCCTCCTTCATTTCAGTGTGACATTCTTGCAGTGTAGGATAATAATTACAATTTACAATCACTCCTCTGGCATTTAAATCTTTCCTGGTGATCTATTTATAGACAATCGTGTTGTTGCCTCAGAACCTCCCATATTTCTTCACTTCACAAGAGATGTCCCTGGAGGCCTTTGGATGAACATAAAAGACATAAAAATAATAATGTGGTAATTAAATACAACCCAGAAAAGTTCTGTCGTCACTCAGAGACATATATTTTATATATTTGTGCGATGTATCATTTGAATTTTCGTGCAGTTGCATGCAAGTCGTGGCTGTTATGTCTGACTTGCAGCAGCAGAATCTGAAAGGTAAACTATGGTGGCCCCAAAGGACAAAGCAGATACAAGAGAGAAAATGAATGTGAAGAAAGGTTCACTGGAAATCCAGAACAAATATCAATACAAGCAGCAGCAACATTATGGATACTTTTGCATGCCCGTCAGCAGCCTCAGCGTCTGATACCATCAGGCCAATCATTCTTTTTCAGTATCCTTCAGCAATCCATAAATAACCAAGCTCTCCCTGTCATTGATTCACGAGTTTTTGTCTCTCTCTCTCCTTGTTAACAGAGCATTCGTACATCTGGTCTCATTCTGCTGGAAGCCATCTTGTTTGGTGCGCTACTTCTCTACTTCCCAGTAAGTGTCCATATTGATCTTGCATGCCACCCACCAGTTTACTGCTACTTCATTTTTTTTTAATATAAAAGTTCTCAGAAGTCTGAGGGAAACAAGCAGCTGGGTACGTCTGGGTATGCTTTGTCAGGAGAAAGACAGAGTGCACCCAAACAAACTTGCAAACAAAAGCATGTGTTCGTTATGATGACTAGTTTTAAGGTTTTATTTGATAAATAACTGATGGAACAGGGTTTGCATGAATTACCATGAGGCATGCATGCTTTTGTCTGCACATTGCAGGCACAATTTTGCAGCTGAGCTTAAAGGCCACTCTGTCGAGCACCACGAACAGCCCCTTGTCACTGAGATGGAGAAGAAATAGTGATGGGCATCGGTAAAAGTCTCTCCTGGACAACATTCATAGTGTTATAAAAGTATACTAGAGAACAAACACAAACCGCACATATATCCAAACAGATGGAAATAGGTTTGAGACGTGATTTCACCATCTATGAAGCTCTTCTAATGCAGTTATTGGCCATAAAGTAAATATCAAAAGAGAGGTGTGATGGTCAAATCCGAAGCATTACAGGTTTAAAAAGAGGGAAGGAGTGGTCAAGGTCAAGTGGTCAAGAAAAAAAAAACCTTTTCAAGAAAGAAAATCATTTCTCAGTGTCCAATATTTGTCATGTAGTGTGTGGATGTGGATCCCACGCGCAGGCTTAGGCACTCAAAGCTCAGTTTTATTGATAGGTCATGGAAATAATTCAAAAGAAGGTGAGTGCAAAAAGGTACAGGGAAGATGTGACGAGGCAAATAGCAAGGGAAACTAAGAATCACCGGAAAATATCAAAAACAGAACAAAACTGGAAAGTTCATAAACAAGGCGGTGGGTCAACAACCCAGGACTGGAATACTGGAGTAATGTGAAAAAAAAGCCCATTTCCTCAGTTGTAGCTAGATGTTGTAGTACTATAGTTAGGATCATTGCAACAACAGCGAGCTGGACATCACAGTTGGTGCGCACTTATAGAATAAGTGCGTTCTCTTCCACGTGTGCCTTTGCCTGTTTGCGTCGGCTGTATGTGCCAGCCAGTCCGTGTGCTCGGGTGACAGTGTTGCGTTATATATGTGTGTATTTACACTTTTGGACTCAGCCCACATTGCACCTGGAGTGCTGCGTCAGGAGCCCATCTTTAGAAGGGAGGCAGATGGAAGAAACCTGCGCGCCGTATAACACAGAGATCTGATGTAGCCAGGGAATTCACTCCTTTCAAATCCTCGCACAGACTGCCAACAGTGGAGCCGCTGCTCTTCTCAGACACAAAGCCTGATGGCTGAAAAAAATCAGCCAGAAAGAAAGAAGTTCCAATCGCTCGGCTAAGTCCGGGGATAAAGATTTTGTTCTTATTCTAAAGTTACTGGAGTGTAACCGTATGCACGACATTTTCCCCAGAATGAAAAAAACAAAAACCTGAAGCTGTTTTTTGTTGCAGCAGACAAAGAGCTGCAGGTATTGCATCCTTATGTGACCACACCTTTCTTGCTTTTGCATTCATCCATCCACTCCAGTTTACCCCGAGGATAATCCAGTTCCAAAAATAGCCCCCACCCACAAAACACTCTGCCGCTCTGTCATCCTCGCAGACATGAAGGTCTCCTTTCCCCCACCTTACCTCCTTGTCCCCCACCCCCCTCCTCCCTTCATGTTTTCCTTTGATTAGCTCCTCTGCATGTTCTCTCTCTCTCTCACCTCTGTGTCTGCCTCCCTCTCCCAGCCTTAACGTTTGTTGCTGTTGCCTATTTTTTTTTTTTTTTTTGCTGCCACCACAAACCTCTTCAGCTGCTCTGCTCTGGTGCTCAATGCATTTTTAAACAGTCCATCAAGTTCTAGCACAAGTTGTTTTAAAAATACTTCTACTGATTAATTGATGGAGGACGCTTGGGAGGTTGGACGCAAACCAGAAGGGCCACCTTCTCTTCTAGGCAATATAAAAATATGGCTTTTTATCGCAGTCCCCAGTGATTTTGTAGTCCACATGAGTGGTACTGCAGAAGGTTGTGACGCTGTCTGTCTGCCTGTATTGTGTGTGTGTGTGTGTGTGTGTGTAGGCAGAGTGATGGATGGATCATGAGTAGGGATGGGTATCGTTTAGGTTCTATCCAATACCGGTGCCAAACCGGTACTTTTGAAACGGTGCCGGTGCTTAAACGGTACTCAAACCGGTGCTTAAAGAATGGAGAACACAAAATTGGTCCAAAAACCTCATGTTCAGCTGTTTTTTTGTAAAAAGATAACAATGTTAGCCTTTTCTGCAGCTATGGGGCATATATGGTATCATTCTTGGCTGGAAGCAGTGCTTAAACAATGGAAAAAACACAAACTTTGTCCAAAAACCTCTCATGTTGAACTGTTTTCCACTTTTTCTTTGGTCATTTTAGCCTTTTTGGCCAGGGTGAAGGGAGTACCTGCCATCAAACAAGAAGACAGCCGCATGTAGCTATGATAATGTTTGCTAGTTCACCTTACATGCATTAATGTAATAACGTGGTTAGCCTACTCAACCTAAATTACACACGAACAACATTAAGCTATTCACGCAGAGAAGAACGGCTGCTGCTGCCATCATCATCCGTCATCATTTCTGCTACACTGGCAGGGCTACGGCTACACCCGCAGTAGATGTGCACGGTGTGAGGTCTCGCAGCAAGCTATCAAATACGGTGCATTTCTCGGCTTTTTTAAAAAAAAACGCTATGCGTTGCCAGGTGTTTCATCGGATTTGAGGTGTTACCTCCTTTGACAGTATCACAGTATCAGCTTAAAGCACTTGTTGCAGGCTGCTTAGTTTGCATATTTTGCTGTGAAGTACAGCCAGACTTTTGACCGCTTCGCCTTGGGCATTTTTAATCTGTAGCTCTGCTCTAAAAGAACGTACGTACCTGGCCCCGCCTACTATCCTCGGAAACGTAAAATGATTGGCTAGAATCTAAAGTGTATCACAGCTCAGGAAAAACAAAGCACCGAAATGTGTGCTGCTTTTCGGTCTGGTTACTACCGTTTATGTCAGAACCGGTGCCATGATACCGGTACCCATTCCTAATCATGAGTGTGTTTAGGTAGCTTCAGAGCTTCATATTTTCCTGTGGTCATGTGCATGGATTTGCCATTTGCGTGTTTTTGTTTTGCACCGTATGTAGGTGGAAGGAGCAGCACATAAGAGCTACTTTTAGCTCTTATGTGCCGTTCAGATTTATTGTTTTGCTGTCATGTGAAGCAGAAAGCTGGAAGTGATGAGGTGAAGATGCCAAGTAGGATGCACATCCTGAAAACAGACTATACTGAGACCGAGGCAGGAGAGACAGATGAACATAAGGAGGAGAGACACTGAAACAGGAGGGAAAAATAACAACCTGTTGAGTAGTTAAGATGTTGTTCACATTTGCTCCGTCTTTACTTACTTTACTGTCTGTTTCAATCCCTTCCAAATCTAGTTTTTCTTTGTGTATTTTTCTGCTGTGTTACTGGCTCTAGCATTCTTATACTCTTAAACTTTGATTCTCAAGCACTCAAAACTATTTTACTAACGTCAGCGCTGGAGAACATGCTCAGATTTGATATGTTATGCTACATTTAAAAGTCATGCTTTCAAATTGTTAATATCACCATCAAAATACTGTGAAGCATGAAAAGGAACATTTTCACGGTACACTCATGAAAAACTAAGTGCACCCCATTATTGTGTAGCCTATCGAACCACCTTTAGCAGTAATAACTTAAAGTAATCATCTTATTCTCATCTCCTCTTCTTTACAATGTTGTTTCAGTTCATTGAGGTTTGCAGGCATTTGTTTATCCACAGCTCTTCCAAGATCCCACCACAGAATTTCAATTAGACTGAGGTCTGAACTTTGACACGATGATTCTTTTCTTTTTCAGCCATTCGGTTGCAGATTTGCTTTCGTACATCAATTTTAGCCAAGCTTTTGTTGTCACAAAGATGGCCTCGCATTTGAGTGAATAATACTTTGGTGTACAGAGGATATCACTGCAAGATGATCCAGATCATAATCCCTCCACCACCGTGCTTAACTGTTGGAATGAGGTGTTTGTGGTGATATGCTGTTTGGTTCTCTCCAAATGTGACGTGCACTTCATCGTCACACATCTGCACTTTCGTCTCCCGAGAATTTGCTGGGATATCTGCTGGGAAGATCGTGTCATTTTGCTAACACACATCTGAACGTGTCAGACCAGAAAACTGAAACAACAAGATTTCTGCTTTTAGGTGTTCAGTTAAGCGAGTGCCTTTGATTAGCAGATTCTGGCTGCTGCGTCCATTCTTATGGGTATACTTAGTTTTTACAGGACTGCATACAGTATACTTAAAGTGGAACTGAAGATTTCAGTCCTGGTTAATTTGGTTAAGTTTAGTTAACGCTGGTAACCGTAACTGCAGTTTCATACTTTATGTGTCAGAAATCTTGGGATGGCAAAAACACACTGCTATAGGAAGTCAGGCAACTGGCCTTTTTCCATCATTGAGCAGCTGTGAGTGATTTGAGTTTATGCTCCATGTGGCATTAGTCTGCTAACAGTAGGGTGCAGTAAAAGGAGCAAAAGGAGTTGGTTACCTTGCTGAGAAGCTGGGAAAGCTGATGTTCTTCATAACAGCTCACCGTGTCTTCAAGATAAATTGCTCCATACAATATTTCAAACTGTCAAAAAAAAAAAAAGAAAACAAGAAAAAATGACCAATGTCTTCTTTTGCAGGAACATTTTAATGAGCAGTGGCTGGTTAGTGCTAAGCTCACTGGGAACCTGTGGTTCACCAGCTAAATGCTTCCACGGTGAGGTTAATGCAAACCCATGCAGGACCATTTCTGCAAATGTAACCATGGACACCAAGTCTGTATTAATACAAATATATAAATCTGGCAATTGATAGACGTCAGATTCCTATTTTAACAGTATGCTGACAAAAAGCAATCATTATTCACTTAATACATTGTCAGAAAATATTTTAATTTTTCTATTTAAGTTATAACAATACATTAACATCAACATCACATGTACTGCTGGCTTGCTTTTGGATTCCTCTCTGGGGATTAATTAATGTTTATTTTCAGCAATAGTACCATTCAAGTGTATTTATGGATTTATTTAATATATGGATTATTTATACATGTATTGTGTCTATGCTGTTATGTTACCTGTTATTAATTTCAATTAAAATTCAAATTTACTTTAGCACATGCAGTTAGCAACTTTTAGCTATTAAATAACAAATTTTCTTTAAGCCTCTTATCGATAAGTGAGTCATGTTCAGGCTGTTCCCTTAAATTGGCCCAATTCTGACACACGCCTGCCTTCTAATATCAATTAATTTATCAGCTGCAGTATTAAAGAGGAAGAGCAATAATTCCTTTTCTTGGGTCTGAGATGGACTCTGCTCCCCAGTGTCTCATGACCAGCATACCAATAACAGACTCCGCGAGGTTGTGATGATGATTGCGGATTGAAGGAAACGCCTGTGAGTGCCGTGCTCCATGCTTTGACTCAGTGTGTCACATTTTTAATCAAGAGGTGAGAGAAATGTCTATATACCGGAGCCGAAGTGAGTGTGAACAGAGCGAAGGCTGAAAATAGGGATGTTATGACAGTTTAACCGCTCGCTGAACCACATTTCTGAAATTCATCTTGCCACTTTTAAGACTGTATTTGATTATGAAACAATCACAGCAACATTATCAGTGATGAGGAGGTAATAAGCTGCAGATTACTTCCTGTGACATTTGTTATGAGTCACGTTGAGATTTGGCTCTGCTTTCAACTTCCTGAATACCTGCATAAGATGCTGTGAGATTGAATATTTCTGTCCTTTCATCTTTCTGTCTTTGCACCATAGTCTTTGTTCTTCATTTCCGTGGGTAAAATAATGTACACTGTGATTCATATTCCCCACTACACTTTAGCTTCTCTTCTCTGTTAACGCATCTCACAGCCAGACGGCTACAGCCTCGGGGTTGGCTGGTTGCTCAGCTGGGTTTGCAGATGTTCTGCTTCTTTTCTAAAAAGGAAAAGAGGTTACAGGTGTTGTTGTTACTTAAGCTTAATTAAAGCAAATGGCTGTTGTCTTTTGAATGCCAAAGCATTGTAAGAGCTGGAATAAATCACTCGCCTCATGCCTCAGAGATGCATTTATGCTGCTTTTTATTTTGTACCACAATAAGTCTGAGATTATGTGGCGATTACAAAAAGCTGGAAAGCTATAACCTTCTGTTTTTGGTTATTGTAAAACAACTTACATATATAAAAAACCCAAGCATATAATTCAGAAAGTATTTTTGTGCTATAACATTGTTATCCCCAAACAAGCTCCCCGACCTGTACACTGTTTACTCTGCTGCGCAATATCACAGACTGAAAAACTGTCACTTTAGCTCCCTACCCTGTTCTGATTACACTGAGTTCAATCCAGCCACAGCATACAAAGTACCTAAAGACCTGGTCTAGCATAGGGCTCACATATATGTTTTAAAAAAAAAGCATCATCTTATAAAAAGGAGTAATTGTATAGTCTTCTTTCTGCTCGAGCAGTTCTTGTCAAGGTGTGTAGTGGAGAGAATCCAACTGCAAGACACGCATGCAGGTTGAAAATAAAAGTAGGATGAGCGTTTGTTAGCTAAAGCAAAAGTTCAGCAAATACCAAATTCAGAAAAGGGAAAGAAAACAGAACGAGGGGGTGAGTTCAACAGGAGGATCTGACAAAGGAATAAAGGGGAAGAACTAGGATTGGATATAAACAGAGGATAGATTACTCAGTGTGACACAGCTGGGGAGATAGAAACATGGCACGGCTATGATAAAGACACAGACGTACTATTTATTTAATCCCTCAATGGTGAAATTCACTTGTCCAAATACTATATTACAATATAATATGCTATATTATATTACTATATTTCCAAATACTATACTATGTATAAATGGTTACTATATACATCACAATATGTATATAAATCTACATATTACCCAGTTTTAAGCTATAACATATAACATTAGAAGTACTTTACATGTGCAATGTAAACATATGCAACAGATGAAAAACATAAAAAAAGACACTGAAATTTTATTGAAACAGATACTAAGTGTGATGCAGGTCTTTCACTCTCACTTGCGTTTGCTTTTCAAACCACATTTAACATTTTTAGTCTGTATGCTAGACTGAAAAGAAACCCGTTCTAGACCTGTAATCAAAAAGATGCTCTGTGGGAAGTGGTAGTTACTGATTAATTACTGTTCATGTATTTATATAGTTTTAGCAGATAGGCAGGGTTAAGGTCAGCGTTTACCTCAACACAAAGTCACAAAACAGTTTGGCAATCGTAGCACGATCTCACAAAAGATCACACAAACTTCCTTCCGTTACAAAAAAAGTTTGTGTATTTATTCAGACCACACTGAATGGAGAGATTACCCCAAGTTGGAAAGGTGTCACGCTTCTATAGTATTTTCTTTGCTTCAGTGGGAACGTTGCCAGAGTCACAGCACTGAATCTTCAGAGCAGAAGCTGGGATTCAGGTCACCGAAAATGTAACATGTGGCTTCCCGCTGTGTTGCACACTAATGAAATGAAATGCAACTGTAGAAAGAGAAGTGCAAATGGAAGCTTGGATCCTTACAGCATGAGCCTTGTCTCTGCAGCTTCTGCTACAACCTCTTCTGCAGCGGTAATAGGTGTGAATTAACTTCACATCATGCAGAAAATGATAGGCTGACATTTTATCAGCCATCGGCAAATTCTTTATTGCTTTGTTGAAACCGCTCAGAGGGACAAATCGTGACAGGTTGGACCGTGCACATTTAGAAACACAAGTGTGTCTATACATGCAAATCCATGTGCAGATAAACATCACTAAACGCGCTCCTAGACCTATAAAGGAATAAACTCTCAAATTCCTCACATCAAACGTGCTCTGGAAGTTGACATATGAGCCGCATAAAGCTAACGGATGAGGGAACTGTGGAGGCGTTAGATATTCGTGAGGTCAAATCCACCTCCAACTCTGCTTCTCGTGTGCTTACCACATTTGTGTCTCTGACTTCCTTCCTGTAAAAACGTAAAATAATCAGAGTCCTAAGATGTGTTTATGAGATGTGTGAAAGTTACTCTGCTGTGCATTTTTGTAGGTGATGATCCTGTACTTCAATCCCAGTGTGTTTCGATGTATCCTCCTGAGGTGGGTTCGCCTGCTGGGCTTTGCCATCATGTACGGGACCGTCATCCTGAAGCTCTACAGGTACCGTAAATAACAGGCCATAAAAAAACAAAACAAAAACAAAACAGTGGACATAGCAGCCCATTAGTTTCTAGACTCCACAATTTGAACTGCTTTTCAATAAGGTGCACATGTAAAGCACAACCACAGACACCACTTATCAGTCCAAAAATCATGAACAACACAAGTATAGTCAAACCTTTCTGACATTTCTTATCATTTCTATGCCGATGACACTCAGTTGTACATAATAATAATGGATTGCATTTATAGCGCTTTTCGAGACCCTCAAAGCGCTTTACATCACAATGCCACTATTCATTCACTCTCACGTTCACACACTGGTGGAGGCAAGCTACAGTTGTAGCCACAGCTGCCCTGGGGCAGACTGACAGAAGCGAGGCTGCCATATCGCGCCATCGGCCCCGGTAGGTGAAGTGTCTTGCCCAAGGACACAACGACCAAGACAGACAGAGCTGGGGATCAAACAGGCAACCTTCTGGTTACAAGATGAGCTTCCCAACCCCCTGAACCACGATCGCCCTATGTCGTTTAAGCCTCACCGGATGGATAGGCTGTCCACCCCGCTAGTGCTTAACCACAATCAGTGATTGTCCCACAATCAGTGTTAATTTTGACAGCAAATTTTGCTTTAGTTTTTTTTTAGCTTTGGCCATAATATAGCTATCTAAATTCTTTTAGTTTTAGTTGACTAAATATCATAATAATTGTCATAGACCAAAGCTAAGGTTGATTCAGTTATCTGTAGTGTAAACTGTTGGAGAGTGTTAGTGTTAATGTGTTCTTAACAATGTTATCCCGTCTGAATGTTATGTTGGAAACAGGTTCCTGCATGTGATGTGGCTAACTGTTAGCGTCTCAGAAAGTGGTCATTAAATGTCCTTGTCATGATAAGTCTGTGGCAGGCAGGACGCAGGACACAAATGCAGGACACTCAGACGGAGGAATAAACTCAAAGAGGCTGCAGAAAAAACTCCACAAACAATAAACTTAACAATAAACAATAAACCAAAACTAGAAACTAATACAAAACACTAGGAAACCTGGAGACAAGAGACTAGGGACGAGGAGCACGGAGGGAAACACAGAAAGCGTGAGGGTGTGGATGACGTTGACGACGTGACACAGACAGAGAGAACCACAAAGCTTAAATACACAAACTGACAACGAAAGGATGGGGAACAGATGATAACACAACAGGAACAAATCAGAGCTAACGACACACAGGAAGCAACACAGACTAAACTCAAGGCACGTAAGCTTAACACAGACGTCAGACATGGCAACAGGGAGGAAACATAGACGAGGGACCACGGCGAAACAGACACAGAACAGAAACCAAACCCTAAGAACAAGAAAATTTTAAGAATCAACCTGAAACATAAAATAATAGTAATAAGAATAAAAACCACTGAGTCAATGGACTCAGGACTGTGACGTCCTGGCTCTGAATTTCCAAGCATCATGAGGTTATAACATAAACGTTTGTCATGTTATCACGAAATGATTTACGAAACATCTTATTTTTATTGACATCAAATGGGAACTGTGTCCATATGTCCCTGACATTTTCCACGTTATTTTATAAACATCACACATTTAATAACAGCATTGTTCAATTCAATTCAGTTTTATTTATGCAGTGCCAAATCACAACAACAGTTGCTTTACAAGGCACTTAACTGTGTCCTTTAAATTTTAATTTAATTTTACATCAAATTTACATCCACAAAAAATGAATTACACCACATATATTATGACATCATTATGTTGTCTAGCAACCACCTGATGATGGACTAAAATCACAGAGGAAAAAATACTGTAGGCTGGACATGTAGCAGTGTTTCTGAAGGGGCGGATTATCTAGAGAGACCAAATCCATGTTTTGTACCAGACAGAAAAAGTATTATTTTTATGATTGAATTTGGGAAGTTTAACATGGACGTCTGTGGGAAATGACTCATTTTTGGAGCCATCCGCTCGTTTGAAGGAAATGCTGTTTTTGGCACTTCTGTGTTGGCTTAATATTTTAATCCTGCTTCCAGTAAACTAAAACCAAAATCACCATTTGAGATGACATTTCCTGTTTGCTTTGTGACTGTTCTATGAAGGATTATGATTAAAAAGCTAACCCCTGCGCAACACATGGGCGATATGGAACATACAAATACACTTTTGCTACAATCACACTATGATACATTATATTATGACACACAATTCTAAACACTGGACTTCTCCTTTAGTACCATGTACCTTGGGAATATCCCTGAGGATATAAATAACAGAGACTCATACTTACTGAAAATAATTATGGTTGCATGCAAAAAGGCAATTACTAAGTGTTGGTTACAGACAAGCCCCCCCACACGGAAGCTGGTCATAGACATTATTAACACAATTCATCATATGGATCTGATTACCCTCTCACTGCGACTACAGAAGGATAAAGGAGAGAGACTTTGGGAACGATGGGATCGTTATACGTCAAGAGACTAGAAACTGATACCTCTGTGATGCAGAGGGACCGCTACGAATTTGTTCGAATGGAACATGCACCTGTGTAATATGTAATATGTGTAAGTAAAACAAGCCGTTGTGTATTTTGGAATATGTGAACATATGTGAATGTGTTGGTTTCCCTTGCCCTCTTTAGTTCTGTATGTAAAATAAGATGAAAATCAATAAAGAGAAAGTGTTAAAAAAATGACACACAATTCTAATCTCAAATTCAATTCAGTGCTCAGTTGAACTGTCAAATAAGCAAATATATAAAATTGTGGGATTTGTATAAAATATTTGCACGTGCCTTATAGATGCTGGAACTCACAGTGCTCTATGCAATGTTTATGCAACGTTTTATTATGATTGGTTCTTATGTAGGAGGAGATAGGGAACATACAAATACTCTTGGATCATTATAGTATGATTTTACTTTAAAACACTAAACTGAAAGCAAAAAATAAAAATTAAAAAGCCTCTGCCTGTGTTGTTAACTCGCCTCATACGTTTTCTTCTCCCCTCCCTTCTTTTCTTCGAGCCTCTCCTGGTCCCCTCCTCTCCCTTACATCCTGTCTACTCTCCTTCTATTAACTTGCCCATGAGTTAGTCTTAATTTCAATAATTCAGCCATCTCTTAGTATGCACACACGTGTGCCATCTTGGCACACGTGTGCTTTAGCTTCCTGCTCTTCGGCTCCGGGCTGTGTTACCGAGATGGGAGAAGGAGGTCAAAGGCCGGCCAGAGTGTTCCCTTGGCAAAATTACCAATTTGATTTTTTTCCGAGCTCGCTGAGTGGGAAGTGTGCCCCGGGGGCAAGATCTTCCAGTCCAGTCCCACAGAATATATTAGAGATGAGATAGATTTGTCACAGTCTGGTCCAAAGATAGCAAATGAGCAGGGTAAAAAATTGAAACAGACTTTTTTTCTATGTCCAGATGGTGATATATGGTGATATAAGAACATGCTGTTGTATATTGTTCCCTACACTGCTGCAACTGATCAGCCTAATATGCTGCATTTTTAGCTCCTTTTACAGATGCAGTAACAGGAAGTAATTCACAATAAACTATGTATGCATGATTTCTGTTGGACATGTAAGCACAACTCAAAAATGACAGGGGCCTCCTTTAACAGATCCTTCCTCCCCACTTCCTGTGCTGTCCGCTCTTCTCCTGGAAACTCAAAGGAAATTACAGCATGAATCAAAACCAAACATATTTACCAAGCATGAATGAATTGAACTGATTTAGCAGTTTCTCCCTGCTCATTTTATTTCAAATGAGCATGCTAACGTGATCAGCAGCCAGGGGCGTGAGCAGCACTTACATACGATTTCTCTCAGTCGTCTCTGATATTCAGGCTTGTGCCTCACGCTCTCTCCCTGCTCCACACAGGGTGTTAAAGGTGTTCCTGTCCCGCACGGCCCAGAGGACACCTTACATGACCAGCTGGCGGGTCCTGCGGCTGCTTCTAGTCATTCTGCTGGTGGTGCTGTGGTTCCTGGTGGCCTGGACGTCCTCCGTGTGCCAGAATCCGGAGCTGAGTCAGGCTCTCATCGCTGCGGGTCTCACTCCCGAGGGGCTGCAGTTCAGCATGTGTCTGCTGGACCGATGGGACTACATGATGGCAGTCGGTGAGTACGTTTGTACGGCTTTCCTGTAATTACACACGTCTGACTTTAAGTAAATCCAAATAAGAAACAGCATCGTTTTCCAGATAGAAAGAAAGTGCTACTTACCACTTAACTGGAAGGGGCTTTAGAGCTCACAGTTTAAGTTCAGGCTGCTTGGATAAGCCTTAAGATTAAGTTCAGTTTAGAAACTTTATTTTTTAGAAAGAAAAAAAAAAGCAGCATGTATGTTGATGATAAAACTTGCCCGGTAACAGTAGTCCAGAGGAGAACTGATGTTTTGCTAAATTTAAGTTTGACTTTTAGACATTAAAGAGTAACTTAAAGCAAAAGATCTCAAACATTTTCAACTCAAGAATGTTTCTGAAATCTGTTTTTTGGTATTCAATGCAACATAAAGTTCATCCTAATTATTCACTGTAACATTGTACACAACCTAAATTCATGAAGAAATATACATTAAAATGATGGGTTTATTTTGTAAATATGCAACAGTGCATTTCCACATCTTTATTAGTTGAATTTAGACAGTCCTCTTGCCCGTGTACCCAAAAAGGAGTGGTGTAAAGAAAAGGTATGTCTCCCAACCTTTCTGACCCCATCTTCTGCCTTACTCATAGTGTCAAAATGTCTGTTAGTGACCAGATTGTACACCTTTGTGATAATAAAAAATATTTGAGTAGATGAATTGGAAGGAAGCCGTGGTTAGTGAAGGCCCACATGCCCTTGAATGTATGTTACAGTAAATCTCTTAAAGACAGATTCTTAAAGCAGGAGGCAGTGATGTGCACCTCACTGAAGCCGGCCTGACAGCAGGGGAGACTAATCTTGTTTGGAAAGAAGGGAATGGATGGATCCCTGAGAGATGCTCGACCTGTGTGTGAAGACTGATAGACAGGCAGGCAGGGAGAGTGGAAGTGGCAGGAGAGGAGAAGAAAGGAGCCTGTGAAGTATGAAACTTGTAGGGATGTGGGCATCGATGCACAGAGAGTTTTGCACCATCACAGGAGGGGAGAATTTGAGAGACGGAAACAGGAGGGAGCCTGTGAAGGAAGGACAGTTAAGGATACTCCAGAGACAGGACGGTGGAACTGCTGTGTTTGTATGTTAGCGGTGACAGCCTCTAACAAACACCCCGCTCTGAACAGGCACCGACCGCGGGAATGATTTGCATCCACGCGTGTGTCGGTGTGTATTTAGGGGGAGCGTTCTTGATGAGAAGGGAAATGAGGGAGCCCCGCTGTCTGCTCTGACAGCAGGCATAAACATGCTGCGGTGTGCCGAGGCTCCACTGAAGGACAGGACGCATCCTGCAAAGCTGCTTTGGAGGATTTTAACAACAGTGCGGTTCACGCTTGTGAAAATGAGCCTAATTGCTTTTCTGTGTTTTTTTCCCCCTCGTCCTGTCATAATTTCGACATGAGAACGCATGTCAGCGCAAAAATTAACATAACATAATATTTTGCGCTAAATTGTGTAGCAAAGCAGAGCTGATGCGAAACATTATCGATTATGTCACCAAGACGCGCTTATTGTAAATCCTCAATTAATCTGTATTATAGTTGGAGTTGTTATCGTTTCCGTCTTGGAAGCAGGAAGCATCTCAATGCATCCTGATTCAGAGGCTAAGCACTACGCAGTTTATAGACCGACCTATTCATAAATATTAATGGTCTGTAATCACTGTAAAGACTTTAGGGAGTCATATCCCAGTGTGATCCTTGGCATGGGTGTCGGTGCTCTTTCAAACAAACAGGAGGACCTGTGACAGACTTTCAGTTAGAGTTCTCATAAAAAACTAAAAGTGTTTTTTATTTGGAAAAATTGGCTTGTTTTTTTTTTTTTTGTTTGTTTTTTACTGGCAGTAAAAGATGCATAATGTTTTGCTCTACTGCAGACAGAGATATATTAGATTGCTCCCAGTCATAATTTCATACCTCCGTAATGCAGCAACCCTGTAGAAATCCCGTCCTTCACATTTCAAAATAATTACTATTGATTTTTGTAACTGATGTTCTTTAAAACATAATTACAATGACACTTTCGATGATAACGAGCTACTGTAGCCGTGCGCAGGTACTGCACTGTATATTCTGTAAAGTGTTGATACTGTGACGGTGGAGACAGCTGGCGTTTTAAATACGTCTTTCCCATAAACTGCTGTCGACCCGAGATCAGAGATGAGATGAGATTCAGTGAAAGCAGGAATGTGTCACCGTGATGTCGGAGAAGCAGCTGCTTTACAGAGGGGGCAAATCAGCGCAAACATGAGGAAGTCATGCAAAATTTGAAACTTGTACATTTTAAATGTCATTACTGCCATAGTAACACAAGAGCCAACCACGGTTCAGAATCATCTTCTCCTAATTTACCTTTCTAGAGAAATGATTTCTGTTTTTGCAATACACATGCTGTAAAATAGTAACTAAATCAAAGAATAGTTCAAACTTTATCAGGAACACCTGTTCAGCTTTTCACTAATACAAATACTCAATCAGCCAATCACATAGCAACAGTGCATTTAGGCATGAGAACATGACTAAGATGACTTGCTAAAGTTCAATGGGGAAGAAAGGTGATTTAAATGACTGGGATTTTCCCACTCAACCATCTGCAGGTTTTACAGAGAATGATAAAAAACAGAGTTCTCTGGGTGAAAATGCCTTTCTGATGAAGGGGGTGAGAGGAGAATGGCCAGACTGCTTTATGCTGATTAGACGGCAAAGGTAAATCCGATAACAGTAATTCAAATAAGCACTTATTACAACCAAGGTATGCAGAAGAGCATCTCACAGTACAGCAGCAGAAGACCACACCAGGCACATCTCAGGCCCTCATCTCAGGTAAGAGTGAAATAGGACAGTGGAAGACTGGAACATGTTGCTAAGTCAACAGATCCACTCCAGCAGAGCATCCCAACATCTTTGGGATGTGATGGAATTGCAGCTGAGAATTCTGCATCTACTGTGTGACGCTATCATGCATTAAAATTTCTGAGTAACAGTAACGTTTCCAATGCATTTCTGAATCTATACCAGAACAAATTAAGGCAAGATGGGATCCAACACTGCTACTAGCAAGGGGTACCTAATGATGTGGTTCATTCTCTTTTTGAGGAAGAGGTGAGACCAAAAAAAACATAATAAACAAAGTGAAAACTCATATATGCAAGCTTTTCAGGGCTGACTTACTCTTTTGAGCTCATTCCTGGATTTTTTCTTTTTAAAGAAAGAAAAAGGAATTTCAGAAAACAAGTCCCACCATAAGCTGCTCTCTGTGTTGCTGTCACACATGGTGGGAGATGCTGCTGTTGGAGGTGGTGAAGTAAAAAGAGACGTCTGGGTCGAAACTCTTAAAAAGCTCCCATTCATTTCTGTGCACCTTTCCCTTCTGCGTGGCATTTTCACATTCCCTCATACGCCCCTCTTATCTTTTATTACAGTCTCTGCATGTCAGCCCAAAGCCTCCACAGGGTTCTCATTCAGACATTAAGCTGACACATTCAGATGGTGTCAGATTAATGGAAAGGAGTTTGAAAGGAGCTTTAAATTCCCTCTCTCTCTTTTTTTTCACTAATATTTTAGAGTCTGTGACAAAAAGATTAAGGTTTTGGAAGTTGAATCTTTCTTGTACAATTCTGTAAGTGTAAATTCTGTAGGTGGTGTCCAACCAACCTTTACAGCTCGGTGTTTGTTTAACGTGTTGTTTCTTATTTCGCTTAAACCAAAAATAAGAATCGATTTTGGTTTCAGTGGGTGTTCTGCCTTTTTGTCACAGTCTAACATCAGGGCTTACTTTTTCAGTGTAGCCGAGCAAATCAAAAAAACAACCCACCCACACGTAAACAACACAAATTTCAGTGTTTTTGGGGGGGTATTTCACAACTGAAATATTCATGTTTGATTGGTGAGCTTAGGGTGCGCTGGAAGGCACTTTAGTTGTTTTCTTTTCCTACTTTTTGTCTTTATGCTTGGGTTGGCTAATTGCCTCCTGGTTCCAGCTTCGTGAGGAAGGTATCGACCCTCTAACCTCGCTCATAGAAACAAAGCAAATTAGATCATTTCCCAAAATATTGGACGATTAAATTAAAGGTTTAGGGTAAGTTTAGTATATTGTGCTGTCAAAAGACAACTGTCAGCTACAGCGGATGAATTTCATACAAAAGATGACCTCCCCTGTTTTAGGTGGCAAATAGAAACTAAAATGCAAACATTTTTGTCTTTTGTTGCTCAGCTGAGTTCCTGTTCCTGCTGTGGGGCGTGTACCTGTGCTACGCTGTCCGCACCGTACCCTCGGCTTTTCACGAGCCACGTTACATGGCTGTAGCCATCTACAATGAGCTCCTCATATCGGCCATCTTCCACATTATCAGGTGGGTGGAGAAAATTTGATGGAACCAGCATGGGTGGGCATGATCAAGGGGGTCGGAGGGGGGGGGGGGGGTGAGAGAAAGAGATATGCTGATGTGAATGGCTCAATTATGCTCTCTTGTATACTGAATGAAAGAGAGAAAGGAGAAGAGGAAAATGTGGGAACAGAAGGTACAAGAGACACATGAAACAGAGCTAAGAATGCGGAACAATCGAGCATCTTACCCTGACTTGATGAAAATCTCGCTGAGAGTAATAAGGAGATGGCACAAACAGTGGCACAGAGCTTAATGGCTTTACCCCTTTGTACATCACAACCAGTTTAATCATAATCACAGAGATATTTGTCTGTTCGAGCGCCTTTCACAACTGCAGAGCATGTCAGATGAGAGTTCAGCCGCCCCCTTCATCAGGGAAATGAACAGTGTCACGGCAGGGTAAGCCAGTTGAAAGGAGGTGAATAAAAAATGTCTTCCCCAAGCAGAGACACAGCATACATGTACTGTTCCAGTGCCTAAAATAAACTCTGTGCCCCGCCGCTGGACTGTGGCCTGCCGCTCTTTCTGTGTCTTACAGAGGGGGGATGTGGCTCAATTTTCTGAATATTTTAGATGTTCCTTTCATTTAGCAGTTGTCTTATAAATTTCTTAAAAATACCTTGAAGTTACTCAGCCTAAGGTTTAATGCATTCTGCAATAGGCTGTGCTGGTGGAAGTTTTCCATCTCTCCATGGAGCCTTTTAGCATGTTTTATAGCATTTATTGTTTTGGCGTTCCAGATTCATTGGTGTCATTTTCACCACTTTCATATGACAGATTTACCAGGCAGCTAGGTCAGAAGAAGCAGCAGGCCTAGAAAGCTTTCTTATGGTCATGGCCTTCAGAAACGATACAGCAAACCCTGACACAGGACCCGAGAGAGGCACTGAAGCCTCATCAGAAATAGTCTCAGTGGAAGGGTGGCTGTCAAGAAGCCATTCCTAAGAAAGGGAAACGGGGAGTAAAGATGGAGATATGCCAAATTTGGCGAGAACTGGGCTTAAAACCCTTTAAGACCTACCATAGAACCAAGTCCGCCAGAGCTTATATTATATTTTTACATGTTGTAGTGCCATTTTTGGGAGCATTTCAAGTTGCTATACATCAATAAAACCATTATAGCCTAAATTTTAATAATATGTATGCATTAAGTTTATAGTAATTACATAAATTGCAAAAAAAAGTGCAATAAACTACAAAAAAATTGAAAATTGTTTTTGTTTTTTTAACATATATTTCTAGTTAGAGAAATTTAAGAGGCTTATCCCTCAAAACTGTAAATACAAAAAAGTTGCACAAAATAGTTTCCCACCACAGGAAATTTATTTTGAGTGTCTTCATAGTTTTATTTTTGAAATACACCAATTTTTATATACTGCAGGAAAAACGAAAATAAATATTATGATGCAAATTTGCAAAAAAGCAGCATATGCATCAAAATAAACTATTTCCAGCAGTGCAATATGTGTCCTAAGCATCCCAGAAACGACATAGAAAGTCATAAAGTCAAACATAACTTTTAAAAACACTAGTACAGGCTCATGAGGCCCTGATGGTAAAAAAAACTCCATTTCCGCGAAAATGACATCACTTCCGGGTTCGGGCAGGTCATGTGGACATGTGAAAGTTCGCGCTGACGTCTATTCCAACATCTGTCATGGTTTTTGACTGCATTTCAGCCAGTGGTGTTGGGCTTCTTGTCAATAATTTCACTAGCTGGGACCACATCCTCAGTTACGATGTGCGATGATGGATGAGGGACCGTATACTGGTGCTGCGGTTTGGGGAAGGCCTTGAAGGGGACTGGCAGTGGCTCCTGGGCCGGGCAGATCCCCCTGTACTAACGAGAAGTGAATGAAAGGAAGAAGAATGGAAAGTTAGAAAAGGGGGGCATGAAAATGAGGACAGCAGGTTTTGGCAAAGGGGGCATATATAGACTGAAACCGGAAGGGGCATGAATGAGGTGTGGTACCGCTCCTGACATTCAGATGATATCTCCACTTAATCAAAATTGATAGAATTATGAACACAGAAAAATAGCTTAGAGCTTAATTTTTCACTGCAATGCAGTAAAAGCACAACTGGATGAAGGAAGGCAGAACGGAACAGCAGTGGCCTCAATAGAGCCCAGAGCTCAACATTACTGAAGCAGTGTGGGACGATCTTAATAGAGAACAGAACAAAAGGCAGCGAACAAAGAAAGAACTGCAGAGAAGGTGATTGGCTGTCCACTCTCCTCCCTGGACTTAATTGCCAGCATGCAATTAATTAATTGCATTAATTGCAAGATGTCTCCCCAGAGCCAGGGCAATCATAAAGGACCACCTCCATCCTAACCACCACCTCTTCAACATCCTGCCCTCTGGAAAAAGGCTCAGATCCATCAGGTGCAAAACCAACAGACTAAAGAACAGCTTCTTCCCGTGGGCTGTCAGAACTCTTAATGCAAAATAAAAGTGTGAACAGACTTCTCCAACACATCCACTCTGACGCTGCTATTGATCAACTATGTGCAAAATCTCACTCTTTTCATGTTCTGTGCAATATTTTTGGTCTTGTGCAATATTTTGGTCTCAGTGGAATTACCAAAGCCCCTCCAGCCTTATTTATTTATTTATTTATTATATAACTGCCCTTGTATACAGCCCCACAAGGTTTCTGTTTCAATGTTTCTTACGCCTACACCATGTATATAGTTCACTCACATATATGTACACATATATACTGTTTGTTTTTTTCACCTCGTTGAATATTGTTTTCCCTTCTTTACTTTTGCACCTTTGTGGTCCAGCTACCCAATTTCGCTGTGCGAGAAACTGCACAATGACGATAAAAAGCTCTAAACCTAAGTCTACTGAAAGATAGGAACACTTGACTAAGAGAGTTCAGGCTGTGTTATAGAATAAAGGTGCTCATATCAAATATTGACTTTTTTCATTGGTTTCTCAAATATAAGTGATGAACTGTAAAGCAGCAGAACAAGCACCGGTGAACATGTTCCTGTGTTACTTCTGGAGCATTTAGTCAGTTTTTAGCTAACGCTTTGTTGCTTTAACAACCAGTTTTGGCTTGTGGCCTCCATCACGGTCATCACATTGACACCCGGTGAAGGCCAAGTTGGTCAAGGAATAAAGCTGTTGTGTACACTGTAGGCGCTGCTGGAGCTTTGACCTCACAAGGCTCCAAAGCGAAGAACATTTTTGTCAGTCCTGCTGCAGCGGAAATAAAACTGCTTTTACAGAGAGCCCACAGGAGCCTCGGGCAAAACATTCCATTTGTCACACATTCTCCGATAAAACTGTTTCTGATTGAATATTCTTTCATTTGGGCGGCAGTCTATTGTGCACCGTGGTACAAGGAGGAAAAGATCACATCCTTTTAATCTGTTGAGAAACTGAAAAGTCCACTGGGTACACCTTCATCAACTCTGGGAAACTTATGAATCAAGCTGTTCTCATTTGCTGGAGAATAAAACATTGTGAGCTTTTGTGAGTGTTTTTTCCCCCTTTTTCTTTTCCTTTTTTTGAGTCTATATGCTGCTGCAGTCCAGAGATAAGGCTGGAGTTGTTCGATATAGTGTGTGTGTGTGTGTGTGTGCGTGTGTGTGTGTGAGTTGGGACACAGAAAACAGTCACATGCTATTCTTTTGGACTAATTCTAATGTGAATCATGATTGGGATTATTATGACAAAAGATAATGAGCCAATGAATTGTGAACCACCTTGGTGGATTTCTAAACAATGTCAAACACACACGTTCAAGTATTTAATGCCTTTTACATTTGTTTTTACTCACAATGCACTTGACTCAGCTTGATACCGCTTAAATAATTTCATTGATTTATCTGTCATGGTGTCTAGCTTTGATTGCTTGCGGAAAATTGGTGCCAAAATGCTGCTACTTAGATCCTCTTTTTAGGCTTTTGTGCACTATTCACGTTCTCCAACAATAATGGGAGCAATCAGCCATGCTGGTTCTTGTGAATAAAATACCGACTATGATTTAAAACAGCCTTATTAAATGGGAATGATGACATGAAGCTTTTAAAAGGAACCACAAGCTACCAGAATTGCTTCTGTGTGCTTTGACATAGTTTCTGTGTGCTGTCACTGGTGACAAAAATGGGACTTGGCACTTTCATGCAAAATGAAATGATTTGGTATTCTGTTGACGGCGACAGAAAACAATGTGCTGTGAACTTTTAGAGAAACTTTTCAAAGCAGCGTGGGAAAACTTGGAAACAGTAATGAATGATTAAAAACACGCACGCACACAAGCGTCGCCGTTATGTTACACTGGTTTATGTTAACTCATTAATGTTAATTAACAACCAAGACAAAGTTGACAATTTTTCCCGCTGGCTATAATTGCCTGTCGCCTGTGGATCTACAGCATGAAGCATCCAAAGCCTTCAAAAGCAGTATTGGCTGCAGAGATCTTTCATATCTAGCACAAGTTGCCTTTTAAAAAGAGCCAGCTTCTTCCCAGCAAACAGACGCTTTATCCCTGTGTTTACAGTGCGGGGAATGCCTCGGGTTGTGGTACATTTAATTCTGTTCTCGCTGTCCAGAGAGTGACTAAATGCTGCTTTTTTACGTGTGTCTGAGCATATTTTACAGATGCGCCGAGCACTCTGGCTGCTGGTGAGTCTGCAGAATTTCTCCCGTTGATGTTTTTTCTATTCTGCAGGTTCTCTCTGGTGCCGGGACTGCACCCAGACTGGATGCTCATGTTGTTCTTTGCTCACACTCACCTGACTGTGTCCGTGACTCTGGCCCTGCTGCTGATACCTAAGGTGAATACTTCATTGTTGTTACTTACAGATCTCGCCAGTTATGAGTTTCATGGGCTTTGTGTTAATGATCAACAAAACATTCAGCAAATAAATACAAATTAAAAAAAATATTAATAATAATCTAGGGCTTTAGCACCAAGCTCCTCATTAAAAACATATAAAAAGTGTATTTCACATATTAAATATGCAGTGGGATTTTTACTGACAGAAGGAGTAGTCAGCACATAAGTTAAAATTAGCACTTTTTTAACTTATGTGCTGATTACAGGATTAATTCGAGGTACATTTTCCACTACTCTTTTCAGTTAAATCTATTATCCAAATGATTCTATGACAGCGTGAGAGAGAAAGAGAAAGAGCTGCCTGACGCTGGACAGTATGTTTGGCCTCAGGAGCTTTCATAATCTTGTCATTTCACTGGGCCCAGCACAGTTCAAGACAGCCCCATAACACAGATGAGCCTCCTCGATGTTTTAAAGTGGGGCTGATGTTGTTTTATCTCCAAGCTTAATTTGACAGCACAGCTCATATTGCTTCCCTTGATAAACCACAAACCCTGGTCATGGTGAAACATGGTCTTTGAGACCCCTACTGCAGGAGAACCTACCACAGAGGTGATTTAAGGCAGTCGGGTAGATGTCCGTTTGCAGATGTCCAAAATGTGCAATATGCAGTTAAGAAACTTAATGAAGGTGTACCTGAAATAGAAATACAGGGTGAGTCTGAAGATGGACTAACACTTTTGTAATATGGAGCTTGACTAAGGGAGTAGTTCCCCTCTAATTAGGTGGACCCTTCTTATTCTAGCAAGTCTACCTTTACATATGTGTAGGTGAACATTATTACATTGTAATTTCAAATAAAAGACACGTAAAATTCCATTTAATTACAGTGTAACAACATCCTTAGTGGCAGGTTGTGGTGGTTGTGAGCCGAGCCGTAAGCCTGTCGACATGGCAACAGATGACCCCTAGTTTCTTTGTGGCGTTTCCACACTAGATTTTGTGTGATGTGAAGCACTTTTACTTCCCATCATATTTTTTTAGCAAGCTTCTATCATGCCTGCTCTGGCGGGGCTCTACCCCAGAGGTCAGCTGCTTTATGCTTCCTCTCTTTTTTTCCTCCACCAGCAACACTGAAACTTCTTAATAATATTAGCAGTTGGGGTCACAACAATATCGTGCTGTGTTTAGATAGTTCTGTAACCTTTACCTCAGTCATGAAGTAGATCAGGCAGTAAATTCCTTCCTTATCTATTTAGAAATGTCTTTTCCTTCTCCCGTCCATGCTCACTGTCATGCACATGAAATTTTCCAATTAACGCAGTGTTCACATACATGACATGATGCTAGCACTGGTAATACTAAAAATTACAGACTGCTTGACTGATTTTAGGTCTGAGCTCCTCAGCTGTAACAGTAAATGTGTAAAGGGCATTTTGGAGGATCCACGAGCAAGATTTATCTTCCTTGTTTGTTGTTCTGCAAACCAAAGAGATCAAGAAATACAGGAGATAAATAGACTTTTAACGATCCTCATTTCAGCACATTTTTTGGACAAAGCCAGACCATTCATCCAGTAAAGTCCAAGTTTTGTTTTGTATACCGCATGTATTGTGGGACACACAAGAGTAGCTTCAATTGGGAAAACAAAAATCTCTTCAGTGGTCTGTACATTTTTCTCATTATGCTGAGAGCTAGTGCACTTAAATGGGTAAGCGTAAAGACTCTAATATATTCAGTGAACGCAGAATAGATTTTGATGCTCCCAAATGAACTTGTGCAGTGTACAGCTGAAACATTAGCCGTGTGCAGAATGTGTCGTTTCTTAGCTTGGGTGTAAGTGCGACTTATTTACTGGGAAAGCATTCCAGCGTTACAGAGTGATTTCCACTGTGGCTACTGCTGCATTGTAGCTTGTACACAAAACACTTCATTAATCATCTTAAGTTCCTTTGTTATTAGCAATGGGCAAACACACAGATGTACACAGGCACGTTTGCTACCATTTCCTTAAACTCAATCAAACTGCGTTAGCGGTTATTGTAATTTGGCTCAGCGCTCTCGCGGGTGTCTTTATGTGCGATCGCTCAAGTCTGATGGAAAACATTTAATTCTCCTGCAGTGTGAGAAATGAAATACACCATCAACACTCTCTGTTCTTTCTTAATTAGGCACCTCAGAAGTGCAAGTGAGTCGAGTACACTGGGATAATTAAGCACAATGGGAGGATGTTAATCTCAAACTGCATCTGTTCTTCAAACTGGGCTAAATATTTGGCCTTTTGCCATCCCTAAATTTGTTATTCAAACAAAGTTAAACAATTTGAGCATTAAAATCAAGGTGCAATCTATCATTTATTTACTGAATCATTGGAATATTGCAGCCCTAACATGCTTTCTGCAGGAAAGAATCACATATGAGGAGGAGATTACAGCCTGCATACACTGAACTGTATACATTTGAACTGGTTAGGCACAATTTGCACAGTTGCATTAGATTAAAATAATAATCAATAGCAAGATAAAATATACTGCAGTACTTTTGGAGCTATTTATCATTTTTTTTAATTTTGTTTTCTTTATTGGGGTTTTTAATCTAAACTTTTGATAGTTTTGCTGTCGACAGATAGAAATTTCAATTATAAAATAACTGACTTCAGTAACAAAATTAAAGTTAAAATTAGAGTAAAAGATCTACTAAATTAGTGCAATATAATGCTCACTAAATGTCTTTAGTGAGCATTATATTGTGGACAGCCTCTATAGCCAGCATGTCACATGATAACTTTTTGTCAGTCTTCCTGTAGTTTCACTGATTTCGTTTTATAACCTTGTTCTTGATCTGTTTCAGTTCCTGTACAAAGGGACGCAGGCGAGAGACGATATAGCCACCGAAGCTTACGAGGAGGAGCTAGACATAGGGAGATCTGGCTCCTACCTCAACAACAGCATCACCTCGGCCTGGAGCGAGCACAGTTTGGACCCAGAGGATATACGGGTAAAGCGGCACCTTCTGTCTTACTCTTCATGTCTGGTGTACCACGGTTTAGTCAGCAATCACAGCACATGTGTTAGACCACTCTCACATTAACTTTTGATTTGTAAATGTCCAATCCTAAGCCTGGTGCAGGGCATTTGTGTGGCACGACATGCGTGACTGTGAAACTGGGTGAAACCACATTTGGACAAAAAGGTCAAGTTGAGCTAACGTAAGCTCAGCCTGATTAAACTGGTTAACAACTGCAACCATCATTCTCTGCAACAATAACTGAGACACTTGGAAGAAAACAGATTAAAGGGTACTTAGCAGAAAACCTAAACAGCCTGCTTGTACCCCTTTTAGTACGACTAAACACAAATTTGAGGAAACTGTATACACATACTGGAATGAGCTGTCAGTTAAAGGGTAGGGGCCGCTTAAATACATACTGTAATTGGATCAGAGTGACATTAAATGGGTCCATAACTTAAAAAATGAGCACTATGATGTATTGAAGAAGACTTAAAATGAGCTGCTGAGACTGTAAGTGTATCAATAAAATGTTTAGTGATGTTCAACTGATTAACTTAACAACATTTTTCTCAACATCAAAGCAGTCGGACCACAGTTGTCTCTCCATTTGAAATAATGTGGGTTTAAAGAACTTCAACAATGGCTTCATTTTGTTTAGGTCTGAAAACTTTGTCCATCTTTCATAAGCACAGTTTCTTCCAAATATGTACACTTTCCCTTAAGCGATTCCCTTAAGATATTGCCAGTGAAGAGTGAAACAGGCAACATATGGTTGGAAGCCATTAACAGGTGGCCGTGGTTTCTCTTTCAGTAGCGTTTCAATATTTTTGTTTAAAAAGAAGGAGTTTTCTGTCATTGTACACCTGCTCAGGCCCACAAGTTCACCACACAACTATTAGCTAAACTCAGAAGTAAGTGAGTGTTGTAATAAATTATGATTTAAGACTTTTTTATTTTATTTTAGGACGAGTTGAAGAAGCTCTACGCCCAGCTGGAAGTCTACAAATGTAAGAAGATGCTTGCCAACAACCCTCACCTTCAAAAGAAGCGCAACTCCAAGAAGGGTCTGGGTCGCTCGCTGATGAAACGGATAACAGAGATCCCAGAGACTATGCACCTACACCGGCAGTGCAGTCGTGATGATGGTAGCGAACACGGCAGCAACCGCAGCACCTTGAGGAGAAATCCATTTGAGCCGAGCCACCACGGTAAGCCCCGGCTGTAGCATGGAAATGAAGAGAGCCAATCAGTCATTTCAAAGGAAAATATTGTGAGAGCCTGCATGCTTTTTTTCCAACTATGCTTTCCTAAACTTAAAAAACATGTATTATATATAATATTACAATGTCTGCTTGGTTCCTGCTTAAGAAGCTCTATAAATGGGGCTTAAATGGCACTTTATAGTTGATATAAAAGAGTGTTTCAGAAAGGTTTAATAACACTGGATTAACCTCCTAAGACCCGAACTCTTCCACGGCATGCATTTTTAATTTCTCTTTGATATTTGGACATATTGGGGCCCAATGAATGTAAAAACAAAGAATTACCAGATTTTATTTTTTTTACCTTATTTTTGTTTTTAAGAAAAATAAGAGCCACATATGAGGATATTCGTTTAAAATTTTGATAGAACATTAGCAGTATAATGTCCTCGTAGGTGGATATCAGGCCCTTGTAGAGCAAAATTATATCTGTAATTTATATTTTATATTGTGATTTTTTTTTATCTGTATCATGATTTTACTGGAAAGCACTTTGGTGTACTTCGGTCTTTAAAATGTGCTATATAAATAAATTTTGATTGATTGATTTTTGAAAATTGAGTATTTTGGTCTAAATAACCCAAAATGTGATGTCCACATATGTGGACGCAGGGTCCTAGGAGGTTAAAAAGTCATATTCACGTCCTCAATGTAAATTAAATATGAATTTTTAAACTGGCAAAAGATCAGATTTGCTTATATTTTATTTAAATATAAATGGTCTATTTTTATAATCTTTAATCTCTTTGAAGGCTTAATTAAAAAATATCAAACCTCATCTTCTGCTGTGACCAGAGTTTACAGTTACATTACAAAACACTGGTCTATTGATATGTCCCCCATCAGGAAAACCTCGAGACGACTCCCTGAAGAACAAAGTCATGGGCTTGAAAAAGTCACTCAGCTATGACCACGTCTGCGACCAGGATGAAGAAGGCGCAAGCCAGAGCGGATCAGCTGCGGGAGACAAAACGACTCCTGTTGGGACTGTCGGGGAAGGATCTCTTCTGGGCTCTCTCATTGGCCGTAAACATGCCAAGAAGCAGCTGGAACCAGCTTCGACTCCACCGAGGCTGGAACCAGCCGTGTCCACCGAATCCGTGCCGCTCTTCTGGAAATCAGCCAGCGCTCACAACCTGACACATGAGAAGAAGCCTGTGCACCTGCGCACTTCCATTATGCAGAAATCCTTGAGCGTGATTGCGAGTGCCAAGGAGAAGGTGCCGGGACTCACTAACAAGACTCAGAGCGTCGAGGATGCCAGTAAGAAGTGCGTGAAGGGACTGGAAGGGAGGACGCTGTCAGAGGTGGACGAGACACCTGAGCATTACCCCAAGATGCCAGTCAGCCAATCGGTGGAGTACTCCAAGACACCTTTGAAGATGGGCATAATGAAGCAACAGGTGCTTTTCTACATAATTACATTCTTAATAGAAATTGATTCAGCTTTAATGTGTAGCTCTTGTGCTTAAATTAGCCCACTGACAGAAACTTATTCAGGTTTAATTTTATTAACGGATTAATTGTTTAAGTCATTTATCAAGAAAAGTACCTAACATTTCTATGCGTCCTTGAATATAAAGATTTTATGTTTTTTAATAATAACAATAAGAATAACATTATTATCAGTTGCATACATAAATGAAAATACCATGTCTGCCTAGGGGACCTTTTGCTAAGACTAAAGCTACAGTATATCTCAGTGGTTTTCCTCATGATTGTTAATGAGGTGGGACATTTATCAAGCAGGCTACTCGGGGCACGAGATGCAAAGAGCAGATTACTGGAATCGGACTGTGCCTGGAGACCAGGACTTTGGTAAATTGAAACATGGGGTTTCCTTTTGTACAGTCCCCCCCTTAAAAAACCACCATGCACCCTCTTGGGTCAATCAGACGGCACAGATGGCACACTTAGATGAATGGCAAGGTAGGGAAAGAAGTAGGTCAGAGACTGCTGGTTGTTTTGCACACTTCCACATGCAGGGCAGAGAGCTGTCAAAAAATTCAGGACATTCTTGTAGTGTGTGTCAAAAGTGTATTTTTCTTTTTACATCTTTTAAATTGTGTCGAATTCAAACGTCAGGGACGCCAGTAAGAAGTGCGTGAAGGGAAGTGTCTGTCCCTGTTGTACAGGCACCACAGGGCTGTCGCCCCACATCACAAAACCAAAAGACTTCTCCTAAAGAACTTCTACCGGGTTGAGAAACACTACAGACTCAGGTGGTACGTATATCTGCAGAGTCTGTTATGTAAGTGTTAGGAACTCAATCCTATAAAATATTGATTATATCAGCACCAAGTTACAGGAAGCCAGCACTTACCACAAACCATTTAACAAATTAGGATGTCTGGTGGTCCACGCTGAACACAGGAAGCCCCCCCGCCCACCCTGCCCCCCAAGAGGGAAGCTGGAGTGGTGTATAATATTACAAATACGACATGTGAGGAGCACATGAGCATTATGAAACGGCTTCCATGCTCCCCATAAAGTGATTAGAACTTGCATTACATTTTCCTATATTGCTTTTGGCTGGACAAGCAAATGAAACACCTTGGACATTTGAGCATTTATCGTTATTATTATCGTTTTGTTGCATTTAATAGAGCAGTGCAGTTTCCATTCTGGAAGATTGTATCCCTGAGGATGAGGTAACAGTCATTGATTGTACCTGCTCAGAACCTGGCTGTGCAGAACAGGCACGTTGCAGGTTGCTGCCATAGAGTGGATATAAAGGGTGGGTATAGCTGCTGGGTCTGAAAAGTGAAGCCAGTCCAAAAATGCCAAAAACTGCATTCTTTCTAATGGCCAAGAGGCAAAAACTCATCTGTTTGCAAGAAGACATCTTGTTGTAAAAGCTTGTTAAGCTGATTTAAATGGCTAAATTGGCTCCTCAACATGTCTTGAAGTTCTCCAGAGACCTGGTAATGAACTAATCATTTGATTCAGGTGTGGCGACCCAGGGTGAGATCTAAAACCTGCAGGACACCGGCTCTCGAGGACTAATGTTCCCTACACCTGTTTTAGCCTAACAATAGCTCTGTAGCAGGCCAACAGGTAGCATATCTTTATGGCAACGCTCAAATGTTGCAGATATTTATTTTTTCTGTCATGGTTTGCTTCCAAAGTTTTAGCAAATTTGAACATTTTAGTTTTTCAGAAATAGCTAATATATCAGCTTTATAATGGAAACTAGCTAGCTAGCTTTCTGCTAACTTCTAATGCTGCTAAATCTTCTAAATCCTCTTTTTCATGGATGCCTAGACATACACAAACAAAAGAATTTGGACAGTTTTTATCTCTCAGTTGTGTCTCAGTGTTTGTTTAAATTTGGGAACAGAAGGCTCTTTGGACCTGGAAATAGCTAATGATTTCTGAGTTAACAAGCAGACAGGAAGTCTAAGGGAAAATGGCCTTCATCTCTCTTTCACTGTGACTTTAGTAAACACTCTCCCAATTACATTTTTAAATTCAGTGTCAAGGTACAGTTACTGCTTGATGTTCTCTTTCAAATGTATTAATTCAGCCTTTGTTTGACAAGTAACAAGCATATGTGGGTGCAGACACACCTCTAACCTGTCTGATCCAATGCAAAACACCAGTGGGCAACACTGAAAACACTGAAAGGCTTCACAGCAGGACTGAAAAAATCAATGTGTGATGTAATGTTGACAAATTCATCTTTTTATACAGTCTACATTTTTACTTATGCCCAAACAACAAAAATAAGGGACTGCAGTCATGTGATATAGGAACCAAATATAAATGTCCACCTGTCTTTGTTTAAAACTTGGGTTTTATGGTTGAAGTTCAAATTAGGTTTGCAGTGGGAGGTTTGAAAATGCATTAATCTCAATGAATGTCCTGACAAATATCCAAACATGCATGTATGTGTATGTGTGCACCTCCACCCACACAGAGTGGAGCAGGCAGAAGTCACTCAAGAGAAAACACTGGTAACAGAGAGCAGCTTTTGACCAAAATATGAGAACCACTCAACAAAACAGTCTTGAACTCAACCCTGCACTCACTGGAGGGCCAGGCAATACACCCACAGGGTTTAAAGTAGATGAGATGATGATGGTACAGAACAGCCAGACAGACATAAAGCGATTTCTCTGATCATTGGTAGGGACAATCAACCAGTTAACCCCAAAATTCTTACATTAAGAAAGTGTTTGCTCGAGCACCTTGTAGTATTAACTGATTTGGCATTCATTTTGATTTTTATTCCTTTATCCAACAGGTGAGCGGGAGCCAGCCATCAATTTGCTCTGAGACGGGGAGGAACCTTTACGATGTGTCCGAGGTTTGTTCCTGGGAACTGGAAGAACCACAGACTCCCTCAGAAGCAAAAACCCAGAAGCACGTTTCCATCGCTCCTGGAGAAACCACCTCGGGCCGGAGAGGCAGCAGCAGCAGCTCTGGAGTCACCAAAGGTGGTCGGTCCCAGCAGAGGCCGAAGACGGGCCAGTCTCCTTCCAACAGACGCCGCAACAAAGATAAAGGAGGAGAAAAGGAGGAAGGGAGGGAAACACGGAAATCTCGGGCACCCAGGTCACCTCTTCCTCTCAAGCCGGATGTGTGTCCCTGGGAATTCGATGAGCAACCCATGCTGAAAGGAGATTCGGATTCCATTTCTCCAGACAGAATCAGGCGTAAGAAGAGTGTCACGCCTACTGATGGGAAACCCAAAGGGCTTCACTCAGACCACTCCAAGTCCACAGGCAGCCTTTTACAGCCCCCGTCTCTGATGGTCGAAATCTGCCCATGGGACTACACCAGCCCACCGTCACCTAAGCAGGAGAAGTCCTGCAACAGCCCCACTTCACACAAGAAGAAACGGAAAGGCTCCAGCTCATCCAACCACAAAGCTGAGAAGGAGAAAGGGAGGGAGAAGAGTAGAGAAAGGCGGAGCTCCTCCAGCAAGCCTCCGTCGGAGAGGAGAAGGGTCAGCCAGTCTTCGGAATGCGGCGGGCCGGTTTCTGAGCGGCGGAGGAGCTCAACAAGAGACCCAGAGGTGATGGAGGTCAGGAGGGCGGAGGTTTTCTCCCGGGAGACCGAGCTCATGCACGGCAGCTTGGCTCAGACTAGAAAATCACCAGAGAAGAAGAAAGACGGCTCTTTGAGCACTAGTTATAAACCCGGGGCGAAAACGGTTGACGTTTGCCCCTGGGACTTTCATGACTCTGAGGAGAGGGCGTGATGACTGCCGGGGGACGAATGAACGTACTTTTTTCATATCCAGATGACAGATATTGCATTTCATGAGAAGGGTTTCCTGTGGGTCACCTTAATGAGAAGTATGTTGTGAGGAAAGGAACATCTACTCTGCTGCCTATTGATGCAATTCAGACATAATTAATTGCTACACAGCAACCATCTTGTTCTTATATGCAGTAATGCAACCTTAAAAACACTTTAAATGATTTTGTTGGTTTGTTTTTTTACACTTTTGCTTGCACATTTGTCAAAGTTACATATTCTGTATGTTTTTTCACACTGAGTCCATTTGGAAAAAAAAAAAAAGAATACCCGTATTTACGAGCAGACAATCGTTCACCACAAAGCACCGTCGACTCTTAACCTGGGCTCGCTGTCGGTCTCACGTGTTATGCCGACGATGTTCTACGTTACGCACCGAGCCAGTGGAGACTTACTTATATCAGATCAGCAGCAGGGAGAAAAGACCTAAGGAAAAAATAAACAGAAGATGAGATCTGAGAAGCAAGACCAAAGCCCCAGACACAGCTGCGATGCCTTATCTTTAGGCCAAATGCATAATTCATGTCGCCAAGATGATCTGTTAGATTAGAGAAACGTGGGAATAACAGAGGATTGTACCACAGCCAAATGAGACAAGCTGTGTGTTTTAGTAAAAGCTTTCCATATACAGTATATGTTTTTTTTCTAAAAAAGCCGTCGCATGTGGCATACTGTCGAGCATCCAGTAGCTAAATGTTTATGGGTCAGCGTGTTCTCAAATAAGACAGTGGAACCTTCGATGTCGTGCCTATGGTATCCGTCTCCTTACATGATGCTTTCGAAGTGACGTGCACTGTGTTTCAAATGGTCGCAGTTACAGTTGAGGAGTACTAAAATATCCATCAGGCTCTCCTGTCTGCTGATATTTGTTTACTGTTGTATTCTTGCCCAGGATGCCCCTCCCCCCTTTTTTTAAACCAATAAAAAAAAGACTCTTGGATCAGAGGCTGTAGTATCTACACATCCACTGAAACTGTGACGAGAACCAGGACCAAGACCAGAGTGGATGATGTGAGTAATGCATTCCACTCACCACCCCATCACTTAGTTGCCCATTTACCATCTGCTTGAATGCACCTTCCCTTAATTCTTTGCACATTTTCTATTTCTAAAGCTACAACGACGCATGACCAGAACGTTTTTTTTCTTTGCCACTTTCTCACTGACAGAATATGAGTCATTTACCATCACAGCATCGTGTCCAGAGATGACAATAACAACAACAACAACAGCCAGCCTTTCTGTCCTGTAATCAGCCACCCACCACTGGCACCTAGAAGCAGTACGGTCACACAAAATAGTCAGTTCAGCTTCATGAGGGTTGTGTGTGCATGACTGTGAAAATTTAGGGAATGTGATGCACCAGAATTCACCTTTGCATTTCTTATGAAAGCATGTGGGATTTGTTTCAAATCTGTATTTATCTAGCATCGTAGGGAAGAATTGCCTGTGTGAGGTCTGGCTCTATAAAATAAAAATATTTTTAAAAAAAGAAGCTTGATGAATAAACATGACCCACCACTCCGACTTTCACATTTCTATCAGATGTTTTGAGGCAGCTTGAAACAGAACGTTACCTACGTGTATTTTATGCTCGTTATACTGTCTAGTGTTGCTCCATGAAGTTGCAAGCTGTCGTAGCATCCACCTGGGATTATTTATATTGTACATTTCATATTGTGTTGCATGTACATACAGTAAATATTCTGTTATCAGCTCTGAATTAAATGTTTCTATGAAATCCAGGCTCTCCCTGACTACTGTTTTTTTTACTCTGATTTGAATGTTTGAAGATTTTTTACTATTCAAAATGTAAACAAAAACCAAACAAAATCACACATAATTGCTCATCTTTACTCATTAAAAGTAGTGTTTTTCAATTTAAATTAAAAAAAAATCAGCATTCCTTTCTTTTCAAAACACCTCCTTGTGTTTGCCACTTTTTAGTTCTAAATTTAGCCTCCTGTAAATCCTATCCTAATCCCATTCAACACTGCCACCCTGTGGAGAGATATAATATTTATTTTGCCCATCAGTTGTTGATGAGAGTTAAAATAAGAATGCATGTAGCAATCATGTATAAAACTGCCAAATAAGACACAAAGTTTAACACACAAAGAGAGAATGGCTTAGCAGGCAGTGGCCACAGACCGCTGAGCTCTGCTTGTTCTTTCTGATTTATGTGACTTTCTGTTATGCTGTGACAATCCCTGCTCCCTGTGAAAGCTCCCTGAAAAGCCTTCAGTTGATCCAAAATTCTGGAGTGAGAGTACTGACAGGTACTTGAAAGAGACAGCATGTTTCTCACATAATAGGTTTTTTCATTGGCTCGCTGTTAAATCCAGAATCTAATTTTAAATCTTTCTCCTGAAATAAAAGGTCTGTAATAATCGGATCTTATCTTAAACACCTCTTAGACCAATAGAGCAGTTTGTTTCTAAACTGCAGGTCTACTTGTTGTTCCCAGAGTATTTAAAAGTAGAATGGGAGGCAGAGCCTTCAGCTTTCAGGCGCCTCTTCTGTGGAACCAGCTTCCAGTTTGGATTCAGGAGACAGACACTATCTCTACTTTTAAGATCAGGCTTAAAACTTTGCTTTTTGACAAAGCCTATCGTCAGGGCCGGATCAGGGGACCCTGAATCCTCCCTTAGTTATGCTGCAATATTCCTTGACTGGTGGCTTCCCATGAGTGTTTCTCCTTCTCTCACCTCTTTTTACTCACTATGAGTTTACACACCACTCTACATTTAATAATTAGTTATTATTAATCTCTGACTCTCTTCTACAGAGTTTCGATGTCCTCTCTTCTTTCCATCACTCTCAGCTGGTCGCAGCAGGTGGCTGCCCCTCCCTGAGCCTGGTTCTGCAGGACGTTTCTTCTTCTTAAAAAAACAGTTTAAGGAATGTTAAAACTGTAGGGTCTCACAAAATAAAGCTCCATGAGTCGATTGTTGTGATTTGGTGCTATGTAAATAAAACAGAATTTAATTTAATCCAGTGTCCGCTCATTAAATGGACTGGGGTTATATTCTATGGATTAACTCGCACAAGGTGGCATCAAAGTACAAAACATAAAAATCAAAGATTTAACAAATTTACCTGAGTAGAAGAACAAACTTGGTATCATAAGAGCTGTATTTCCATTGAGGTGTGAGCATGCTAATGCTCTTTGGTACCGGGACAGTATTTAATATTGTATCACACTTTATAAGCTAGTAAGTTTTTAAAATATCTTGATGTACTGTTAAATGCAGTGGTGTTGTAGTGCAATCTTAGACTCTGAAAGAGTTACAGGTTACATTAAATACATGATAAGAATTAAAGGAAAAGAACCGTTGCGGTAAGTTGAAGGTTAACCGGGAGGTTACCTCCAGCAGCAGCACCCTGTTTCATCCTGCTAATTCAATGAGCCGCGGTGACGTCATCGCTGCAGCACCGGACAGGGCTGAGTCCCTGCAGGAACAGCAAGTCCTCTTTGACACGCGACGCATCAGCTCCACAGCAGCACAACATCAGGACGCTCCACATCCAGCTTCAGCTCGATCATAGCCAGAAGACGTGCGCGTGGAGGACATGGGCAACGTGCAGGTAAGAGGTCATCTATAACTAATGACAAAACCTCAGCTGAGTTATTTAAATGTATTATAAGAGTGCCTAAAAGTTTGGTGTTAGGATGAATATTGAAGATCCAAACTCTGACAGCAGAGACGCTGAGCTACAGCCTCACTGAGTACCGCAGACAGCCACTTTTATTATTTTCTTCAGTTTTGTTGTGTTCGTGTGGCCTGCGGTGTGTAAAGACAGACAGAGCTGGCGCAGTTAACTTGAGCAAGGGAGTGTGCCAAGCCAGGCCCAGGGAAAAAGGCATTTCTGTAAGATCAGATCAATAAGGCCGCATTGTATTAGACCAAGGGTGGGCGAGGAGAGGAGGCTGCTGCTGCTGCTGCCCCATGACTCAGCGATCACACACAGGCAGCACCCTTTTCTCCGCAGGAGCCTGAATGTAACACCATATTAACTCCTTTCAACGACCTCACCCTTTCATCTGCGTGGACAAGGTTACAGTTGTAGTTAAATGCCGGCACTTTTCTAATGTAACATTATGAGTCAGTCTTATTGACTGATTGATTTGCTTTACCTGTTTTGGCTGCTTTGAATGAACTGTTTGAACTTATAATATTCAATATTTTCTGCGATTGTGTGTTCTCCAGCCCACTATAGTCCCATGTGAGGACTTTGATGTTACAGCAGATATAAAAGCTATTCGAAAAGCCTGTAAAGGTTTAGGTAAGTACATACGAGTTTATTGTTTTAACTCCTGTGTCAGGAAGTATATTAGGTTATGCTGTAGTCATGTGAAGACTCTCTTTGTGTGTTTGATCATGATTATTGAAGTTTAGTAAGGTCATAATAGAGCCTCTAATTTAACTGATATTAAAGCATTTGTAAAAAGTGGGGATTTGTTTTTTTATGCCTAAATGTTTTCAGACTAATCACAGAGAAACACTCGGAAAAATCAATATTACATTTTAGGTGTTGCAGAGAGTTAATTTCAACACTTGCTAAGTTTGATGTAACTACAGTATGAGGCGTACTCCTCTGAGAACTGGTGTTGGTACAGCGAGGCAAATGTCATAGTCTGCAAAGATCTTTATGCAGTGGTACTTTCACAAGATAGGTGGGTGTAGGTTTCAAAGCCTGACTCTCACACAGCGTGGACATAAGCTTCAGTCGGTTGTGTTACTATATCTCAGGTACATTGGTTGAGTACATCTTCAAACTGTTGTCTTTTTTTAACTCAACCTCTTTTGGTCATTTCCAGATCCCTATTTTTTTATTCTTTTTTCTAGGACTCTAGTAGAGTAGCTTCAGATGATTCACAATTCAATTTTTATTGATTACTATTCGTATTGGGCATCTCCTTATAATCCAACTCTAATGATTGGCTTGCTCTTGTAAAGCAGAAGGTTTGAGCATCAGGTGGGTGGGGCTTCCCGTGCTGTGTGCCTCACATGACCACATCAGGTAACTGCTCTCAGTGGCATCACAGTGACCCAAAGTAAGATTGTTTGAAGCAGTCTGAAAGCTGATCTTGTGGCTCACTGGGGTTACTTACACATTTTCTCATGTCATTATTTGAAACATTGGCCATACTTGTTATGACATTAACACTAGGATTTATATGACAGAAAATAAAGAAACTGAAAGCTGTTTTCAGCGGCACCGTTATTCACAAGTGCTCATCGCAGCAGGTCGCTCTGCATGTTGGATATTAACAGCAGATGCCTCTTGCTGGGATTAAACAGGGAAACCTTTACGTGTGAGGCAAATGTGTAAAACACTAGATAGACTAATTAAAACTGAAATAAGCAAACCCTCTCTAGAAAATACAGATTTATAATAAGTGTGACAGAAGCGGATTTAGGGATAATAAAATATCTACTTGGAGAGTTCAGTACTAAGTGTTAGCAGCCAGCACAGTGACGCGATGCTTAGCACTGTTGTCTCGCAGCAAACCAGACTTCCTGGTTGAGAGTTAAATGGTCTGATTCTTATTTAGCACTTTTCTACTCTCCCAGAGTGCACAAAGCACTCTATACAACATGCCACATTCACTTTCTTCTAAGCTTTTCAATTTAATTTAATTCAATTCAATTCAATTTCTTTATTGTCCCAGAAGGGGAAATTAGTTTAGCAGCAGGATAAAAATAATTTTATTTTTTAACGTTTTATGGCTTCCTATCTAACATTCATACTCCAATGGATGCATCAGAGAGCAACTTGGGGTTAGTATCTTGTCCAAGGATACTTGGCATGAAGACTGGAGGAGCCAGGGATCGAACCACTAATCAGTAGATGACCTGCTTGACCTCCTGAGCTACAGCCACCCCAGGAGTTGATGCAAGTGCTTAGAACAGCATCTTTGCTGTGTGTGTATATCTGCACTTCTATGTCTGCTCTTTATCCCAATGTTTAAGAGAAGGATGTTCATCTGAAAGTCCTTTAACAGAAACCAAAAGGTCTGTCCTGGTGACTTCAGTCAGTGTGACGTTATCAGCCCAGTAATAGTCTAACGTTGCTGTGATAATAAAGTCATTTGAATTGCTAAGTCAATCCTTCAGGTCTGTTCTGCTGTATTTTCTCCAGGCACAGATGAAGAGGCCATTATCCAGATTCTGGCCAATCGCTCTGCAGCTCAGCGTGTGGAGATCAAACAGGCCTACTTTGAAAAATATGATGATGTACGTACCTGTCTCTTTCTGGATGTTACACACACACACACACAGAATAACTGCAAATCATGTGACCTATGTATTTCCTCAGGAGTTAGAGGAGGTCCTGAAGAAGGAACTAACAGGTAGTTTTGAGAAAGCCGTCATGGCTATGTTGGACCCTCCTCACCTTTACTTCGCCAAGGAGCTGAGGAAGGCCATGAAGGGGGCGGGCACGGATGAAGCCGTGCTCGTCGAGATCTTGTGCACGGCGACGAATCAGGTCCGTGGATCGACGGTGCTGTGGATAAACGGTGTTCTGGCGCAGTGTGTTTTTATTAGAGCTGACAGTTAAATCACAATGGTGACAAAGTAAAGGCAACAGTGCTGCGTTTTGTCTTCAGAATACATAAGAAGATGTGACACGAGGGAGATCAAACAGATGCTGTAAGATGTGAGAAAAACAGAAACATCATCTTAATGCTGTCTTTTTTCACCCAACAGGACATCTTGAGCTACAAGGAGGCATATGCCCAGGGTAACGTTTCCTCTGAGTCATCTCAGGGTGTTCCTTTCCTTTCATACTGGAAAGTGTGGCTAACGCACGGAATACCAATGTTATAATTTCATCTGGGTGTAGTGACTTGTGTTTTCCACGTTTTCTGCTGTCTGACTTTATCCACATTTAGATCACATTACAAAATCTGTTGTTGACATAGAAGTTCACATTGCACACTTCCCTTACAGTGAACGAGCGTGACCTGGAGGCAGATATCGAGGATGATACCAGTGGAGATGTGAGGAACCTCCTAATTTCACTGCTGCAGGTACAAAAAAGGTTCCAACCAGGAAATGCATTGTCTTTTTCACTGTTTCTTGAATCTCTGAGCTTCGCAGACAAATGAAAGCTTTTGTCCTTGGTTATAGCTCGAAGAATTGTTCTCTATGCTGTGACTCACCCACTGAGACATTCACTAGATTGTTAGGCATGCTTCCCTCTCCAGCTTTTTCAGGCCCCCCACCCTCTCCTGCTTCCCCTCTCTTTTCCTTTTCCCCCAGAAAAAATGACAAACATGAAGTGACTCAAGTTCTACAGCAATGCCAATCCAAAGAGCTCGGTGGCTTTCAATTTATCCACTTAATCTGGAGCACATCATTGTTATCTCATTAAGTTCTTGTCCCTCATCTTTCATTTTAAACCCCTCCTAATTTCTTGTCCTATCCTCCAATCTCTTTGTCTACAGGCAAGCAGAGACGAGGGCTACGAGGTGGACGAGGATTTAGCTGCACAAGATGCTGCATCTCTGTTTGAAGTGCGTGTTGAATTTTTTTCATTTCAAAGCCTATAACACAGGTTGCCCTTTTAATCACACTGATGTAGTTTGATGTCGGTAAGCGGATGCCTGATTTAGATGCATAAGCATGTAATCCTGGAATCACATGTACATCACAGAATCACACATATTATTCAGTTAGAGTTTATGCAGTGTTTTAAAGAATAGATGCTGACTACAGCTGTCGGTTGAGCAGTCCACCACCCCAGACGGAAGCATCTTTTTTTTAGTAAAGATTCTAGAGGAATGCCTCAAAAAGGTGACTAAATAACTTATTAATGCTAATGCATTAGGCTGCATGATTTAGCCACGGACAGTATAAAACCAGTGGTGAGTCACATTATCAAGACTTGACCTTTTTCACCCTCCCTTTATGATTTGAGGCTTATGTGGTTATAAGAATAAGAGAATAAGAACAACTTTATTTATCCCGAGGGAAATTATTTTGTCATGTACATGCTCAAAGCAGCAGGAGAGACAGAGGAACAGATGAATAAGATATACGATATACAATATATACAATATATACAATAAGATTAGTAGTGTACAGTAATATTACATGTTTTATAGGCTATGGAAACAAATATCAATCCTATCGCGCTAGTATTGATCCAATACCAATACCAGCGTTGGTTTAGATAGTATTGATATTTAAAATTATCTGCCCAATAGGAATACAGTGCATGTCTTGCTTTGCCTCTCCAAAGCGTGAAATGGACAAGCATAAGTTAAGCTACACGCTTAAGTTGGAGTACGAGCAGGTAATATATTTATAGCCAAAAAGTCGTAATAAAAGGAAAGTATGAAGACATTCCAGCCTCCTTCTATACCAGAAATGATTAAGCTATATGGCTAATATATATTTACATGTAAATGTGTTAATAATGTCTCTTTAAACATTTTTCCTCGATTGTTTTCTTGTTGGCTTGAAATAAAATTTCTCCTTCTGCTCGTACGGCAACTTACATACGCACGATGGACCGGCGCGTTTATTACACGCAAGCGTTGCCGTGATACCGGGTTACACAGAGCTACTAACATGGCTCTACAGAGTCTAATAATATAAATAGCTTTTATAGTCATTCTAATATACACACTGTCACCTTAATCTTGTCCCCCATCTGAGCGAATTAACACGTTCTCATCATTTCTTACGTAACTGATGACTGAAAGTGTCAGGGATTTATGTTGATGCTAGCATGGTGGTTAGCACTGTTTCCTCACAGCAAGACAGCCCTGTGTTTGAATCCAGCGCTTCCTCACATGAACCAAAGACATGCAGTTAGTGGGGTTAGGTTAACTGGTGATTCTAAATTACCCATAAGTGTGAATGTGAGTGCGAATGGTTGTCTGTCTCTATGTGTTAGCCCTGCGACAGACTGGCGACCTGTCCGGGGTGTACCACGCCTCTGACCCTGTGACAGCCGGGATGCCCTGCATCCAGAATTGGATAAGCGGAAGAAAATAGATCAATTTATGTTGCTTAAAAACACTGAGGGATGATCCATATTCTTAGAAATGTTGTATTTTTTCTTCTCTTTGTTTTCATCAGGCAGGAGAAGGCAGGTTTGGCACAGACGAGTCCACCTTCACCTACATCCTGACACACAGGAACTACCTGCAGCTTCAGGCCATGTTCAAAGCCTATGAGGCGGTATGTACTATATTCAATCATTGCATGTTTTCTTTTTTTGCTGTTCCAACTCATTTATTCCTTCGTTTGTCATTTCAGTCACTCCTTACTGTTGTTATCAGGTCTCATGTTAACCAGCTGTCTTGCAGCTTTCAGGAACAGACATTTTGGACACCATTGACTCGGAGGCCACGGGGACACTTAAGGACTGCTACATTACTCTCGGTACGCAAGACCACAAGCATTCAGAAGTCAATGAAATATCTTTGATTTTCAGTAACTCTGTGTTTGCGTATTATTTTTAGTAAGGTGCGCTAAGAACCCACAGCTGTATTTTGCTCGGCGCCTTAACGCTGCCATGAAGGGACTGGGCACCGATGAGGACACACTGATTCGTATCATCGTAGGCCGCTCTGAGGCAAGTGTGTGTCTCTCTGTGTGTGAGTGTATGGCCTAGTGTGCAAGTGTAAGTATACACTCGATAAGGTCTGAGAGTCTAAGGCTACGTGCAGGCGAAAGCGCATCAAATCCGATTTTTTTGACCCTATGCGACCCATATCCGATCATGGTATGACAGTGTGAACGGCACAAATCCGATATTTTCAAATTCGATCTGGGTCACTTTCGTATGTGGTACTGAATCCGTTACGTATCCGATGTTTTAGAAAGCGACTGCTTATGAATGGTCAAGTCGCATTAAATCCGTCTTTTACGTCACTGACACAAGACAGACGCCAATTATCAGCGCCGGAGAAGCGCCCGATAAGACTTCGCGAACGCTTCCTGGCCATCCGGTGAAACTGCTGGGAAGACAACGTTGGAGAAACGTGAACATTTTATTTGTACTGTATAATCTGCAGATTCTGACAGAAATCTGCAACTATCCTTTGAAGCACTGCTCCTCTAAAACAGCAATAAGGATAATTATTAGGTTATCTACATTATTATGTAAATAACAAAATAACATAAAGCAAAAATTGGGAAACGTAAAGTCCAAAGTCTTTATATTAAGGGCCATCAGTCAAACAATATTGTTTGGTCTGGGTCTAAACAGAGCGCGTTGTGTGTGACGTCTTCTTTTGCGCATGCGGGCTGCTTTGAGCGTTCACACTAGAGCGCGTTTGCTGTCGCATTTTATTTGTAGTGTGAACGGGCAGACAAAAAAATCGGATTTGATCAAAAAATCGGAATTGAGCATTAAGACCTGCAGTGTGAACGTAGCCTAAAAGTGTGTGACATCCTCTTTATTTCGCCAACCCACAGATTGACCTGGACACGGTGAAGGACATGTACCTGGAGAAGTACGACGTAACCCTGAAAGATGCACTGGATACTGAGTGCGGTGGAGACTTCAAGCGCCTCCTCATTGAGATCCTGCACTAAAACACTTTCCTCCTTCCTTAGTTAACCACAGTGAAACATAACACACTCACACTTTCCCTTCTTTACCAGTGTCTCTCATCCACTCTCTAAATCCATCCCGTTTCCTCTCTTTCTCACTCTGTCAGTTCTCTTTACAGCATGGACCAAAAACAACTCAATCATTACAATATTATAGTCTCTAAACACACACTTTGTTGCAAAGATCATTAAAACCGTAGAGTTTCCTTACCATTATAGTCCAATATAGTTAAGATGCATTGAATATTTATTTGACTGAATTATAGCAGCATTATAGAACTTACATACAACAAGTGCACTGGAACATACTGAAGCTCATGTCTTTATCCATATCATAATATCATCAAGTAGCATCTTAATTTCAAGCATATTTGAAAGCTGCAAACTTTAAGGAGCTGCTGCTGCTGCTGCTGCTGCTGCTATGTATAGCATACAGCTTCCTGTGATATGTCACTTTATTTATTTGACTAAAAGATGCCTTTCTTAATATTAAAGCAATGCAATTTACTTTCTGCTGCAACACCCTCCACTTAAGTGCCGATTCTTGACATCTGAACTCTTGTATCTGAATGCACTGTTAATCATGTGTTACAGTATTGCCAAAGGCCTGAATGTTTCAAAGTATACAGTACTAGTTTTTTGTAGTCACGTCCCTAAATATTAAATGGGACTTTTAACTTTTCACAGTTTTTCTTTTCAGTCACAAGTCACAAGTTGCCTTGGTCTCACATTTATACACATTGGACTTCTTTCTGTTTTCATTCAGTAAACTAAACTCACCGCACAGAAGGACAGGTATTATTGAACGAGACGTTGTTTTGTAAGCCCTGAAGTGCAGTCCCCTTGATAGTTGTCACAGTGTCTGTATTGAGGTATATAATTTAACCTGACTGATTAAATAGTGACAGAATATACTGTTGTTGTGTTGTCATATAGCAAATTAACTAGCAAACAGTTCATTACATGGAGTAAGTAATCATTACTTTATTGCAATGTAAGTTTAAACGTGATATGCATACACAGAATATGAAGTGATAATAAATTTTAACTGTAACACCAAAAATGTTTGACATTTTCTTCATTTCCTGCAGAGAGCAGTGTTGCATCACTTGAATTCGCCTCCTTTCAGGAAACAGAGGCATCAGAGGAAATCATAGTGAAATTAATGGTAATGTTTAGCCCCCGATTATAATGTGCTTTCTATAACAAATCTAATAAATAGTTCTTTAATGATCCACTTTCCATATTTGCGCTTTAACGTTTATCCTGATTTGGAGGTCATTTACGAGTTTATGTGTGTGTGGTGTGTAAAAAAATCACACAAAAGTTGGATTTTACAGCATACACCTTTTAAACAGTGGGACCTTCTTCCGAGCACAGAAACTGCGAGTGGATTGTGGGGATAAAAAGTTCAAAACAAGTGAGAAGTGCTTCCAGATGCAGGGACACAGCGAGGGGACGATTATTCACTCGTCTTCCCCTAACTTTACTTTCTTTCTTTCTGTATCGCTCTCCTTTTTCCTCTCTTGATGTGAAGTTTGTTTCAGTATCAGGGTAAAGTTTAGAGTGCACCTGCTTTTTCTGCACATTTTTGCTACCTCTTCGTCTGCAGTCTGCGCACCATATGTCGACCACTTTACCTTCCACCTCGTGCTACGCTCGGCGTCTGGCAGGCCATTTATCTGTCTGCCTGAGGTTTGTGTACTCGCCACAGAAAAGCACAAAGGTTTGTTTTCCATGCATGCATGTATAGACACAAGCTTGACGTGCAAAACATTTTGAAATACTGTATTTTTTTTTAAGGGAAAGCGATCCTATTGCAACATTTTTCAACGAGGGACTGTTGGAAAATTACTGGTGCTGGTTGTTGTGGTAGGGGAAGTGTGATGGTGGGTGGGATGTAGACTGAAAGTCACATTTATAAGTGAAATAAAACATTAAAAGTTTCTGATAGTTTAGCCATAAAATTAAACCTTTATAGTTTTTTGTTTTCTCTCTTTAATTCCTCACTCTTCTGTCTCTGCTCATATTTGTGCAGTCCCTAAATAAATGTGTTGTTAGTTAGTGTTATGGCATTTATTTCCTGTCCTTTCATATTCTGAAAGCCCGGAAAATTGATAATATCAAAACAAATTATGGTTATATAATAAAGTCTCCGTGCAAAATCATGTACTGGCCAATGACACATCCATACCTAGCTGCCACACTCCTGCTTGCTCGATCATCCATCTGTAATCTATTATCCACAGTGCTAATGTTCGTAGCCAAGCTAGACGCAGCTCCAGTGTCTACTGCAGTGCCCTGACCTTTATCTTCTTCAGCCCACCGTAACTCATCCAGTCAGTCACCCATCGACCTGCGGGTGGTTTCAATTTGTCCCAAGACATACTCTCCTTCTGTTATGTTAGCCTACGGTTGCCTGCGTCTTCTCTTTGGCCTCCCAGCTAGGATTTTGAGAGAAGCTGTGCACGAACTTTTCATTTTTCAGGTTTATTCGTTTCTGGTGAAGAAAACACCGATCCCCTGTGAGTCTTGATTTAACGAATAATCTATAGCACACATAACCTGAGGGTCATGACTTCAAAGAGCGAAATAATAACATCAAGCGGTCTATCGGATTTTATAGAGCATATGCCCAGGATCGTTATGCACTTTTTTGATGTTGCGCCAAAGAAGTGCAGCACTCTGGGACTAAGGGTCATTGGTGGAAGTGAATAGGAAATCCATTAGGAGGTTAACTACCCGGCTAATATAATTTCAGCTGTCTAAATTCATGATAAAGATCCTCTGTTCTTAGATGTGTAATAGGAAACACCTGGCAACTTCCACTCAGAGCAAACATGTTTTGCATTCAGTCTCCACATCTCAGACTGAAGCATGTAAAGCTCTTGATAAGACTAGTGCATGCAAGGATATAAAGAGCCCTATATGCATTCACAAGACAGTTTATTAGTTACACTTTGTTCAAAGGTTGGACTGTTTCTTGCCTGCAGAAGTGCCTCGAATTTCTTTGTGGCATAATTTCCACAAGTTGCTGGAAACATTCCTGAAAAGTTTTGTCCATATTCGCGTGATAGCGTCACACAGTTGCTGCACACTGTCAACTGCACACTGATGATTTCACCGTATTCCAAAGGTGCTCACTTGCATTGAGTTCTGTCGAGGTGATTTTGATACACTGTCACTGACAACAAGTTTGAGATTTTTTTGAGTTTTGTGCCCTGATGTGTTATCATGCTGTAAACACCTGACTATAGTTACACTGTGGTCACTGTGGTATCCCCCACACTATTCCACCACCACCAGCCTGACTCACAGACATCATAGATACAAGGCAGGATGGATCCCTGCTATCATGTTGTGTACGCAAAATTCTGACCCTGCCATCTAAATACTTCAGCAGAAATTGAAACTCATCAGACCAGGCAATGTTTTTCCAGTTTTCCATTGTTGTTGTTCCATGTTGGTGACCTATGGAAAACTGTAGCCTCAGTTTCCTGTTTTGACCTGATAGGACTGTCATCCAGCGTGGCCCTTTGCTGCTTTAGCTCACCTCCTTCAAGGTTTAATATATATATCCACCAGTGATTTACAACTTCCTTAATATTTTCTCTGTATTGAAACCATTTCTGTAAACCCTAGACATGTTTTGTTGGGGGGGGGGGGGGGAGGGGGGGGATTAGGGTTAGGGTTAGGGGTTACCCCTTACCACCAACCATTCTTACTCTAATGCAGGACACCCTGAGGATAAGATAAGATAAGCCCTTATTAGTCCAACATGTGAGAATTTTTTTGGTCACAGCAGAAAGTTTAAGAGCAGTAAACGTTAAGAAAAACACAATAGAACAGGATAAGATCAAATAGAATAACATACTATACAACAAGAATAAAATACTATATACAATTGAATAAAGCACTATACAAAATAGAATAAAATGCTTTGTTATAGTAGGAAAAATTGCACTTGGTAGTATTGCACATCAGGGAGACAGTTACAATTGTGTATGGGATGTGTGTGTGTGTGTGTCTGTCTGCACATGTGTGGTCATCTGCAGTGACCATGTCGTGGAGTCTGACAGCCGTTGGAAGGAAAGGCCTGCGAAATCTCTCCGTCCCACATCGTGGGTGCCGCAGCCTGCCACTGAAGGAGCTGCTCTGTGCTGTCAGAGTCTCCTGCATGAGGTGGGAGATGTTGTCCAACAGAGATGACGGCTTAGCCATCTTTCTGCTGTCACTCACCACTTCCACTGGGTCCAGAGGAGATCCTAGAACAGAGCTGGCCCTCCGGATCAGCCTGTTCAGTCTCTTCCTGTCCCCAGCAGAGATGCTGCCACCCCAGCAGACCACACCGTAAAAGATGGCTGAGGCCACCACAGAGTCATACACTGCAAATCTCAAAATTTTACCAAGTATATTTGTCTAATTTCTAGTCAAAATATCTCATCACACTTAAAATAATCAGCTACAGATACCTGTAGCTATCCGCTATCAATGTAAATACATTGGATGTTTAGTGTTTGGAGTGGAGGATGTTTGTTTCTGCGGACGTCTACCACCAGCTCCAGCTCCACCAGTCAGTGCTCCCTGTTGTCCCCATCAGTGATGAGGCCAATTATTGTAGAGTCATCAGAGAACTTCTGCAGGAAGCACTGGGTGGAGTTGTGGGAGAAGTCTGCAGTGTAGATGGTGAAGAGGAACGGAGCCAGAACCGTTCCCTGTGGGGCCCCCGTACTGCAGATGACCCTGTCTGACACACAGCCCTGAGTTCTCACATACTGTGGTTGGTCGGTGAGGTAGTCCAGTATCCATGTTGTGAGGTGGTGGTCCACTCCTGTGATCTCTAGGATGTCTAGGGGTCTAAATGTATGAGTTAGTGCCATGTGAGTGGCTGATTAGATAACAATTAGGTAACAATCCGATGTCCCAGTGTTTGTGTTGTGTCAGTTTTTGCTGGCTAAAATTAGCTACCATTAGCTATTGCTATTAGCATGTGATGCTGTAAAAGTAAATCCCCAAAGTGTGCTAAATAAAAAGCTTTGTTATAAAGAATCAAAAGTTTTACTTTAAAGGTACCAAACGTTCTTCTTTCAAACTTTATCTCACTTTAAATGACTTTACTTCATGCCAAACAAAGTTTGCAATAAAGAAAAATCCAGTACAACAAAGGTGATTTTATTGGATTAACAAGAAAACATCAAATATACACTTCATTACAGTTCAGTTAAGATTAAAAGCCACTACATTATTTAAAATATTTAGTTTCAACGAGGCTTAGTGACTTTAAGTCCATAATATGCACAAAGTGGTCATTAAACAAAGCATGCAGTAGATATTCAGCCATTTAGAAAATGGCGGCTAACATGAAACACATGCTCTTGAGAAAAACTCCTGAATGAGAATCAGTGCCAGCAGAAAATGCTGTAGTCACTGGCAGGATCTAAAACTCCTTTGGCGTCAACAGAGTAAACTGAATTATATAAATAAAAAACAGACAAATGTGAAATGTGAAAAACTGGAACTAAAAAAAGAAGAACTAACTGGAGGATGAGAAATGATCACGTGAATACAGTTGTTTTGTGCTATCATATGTAGAAATCATGACACATATTAATAGTTATATAAATATAGCTAATGAATAATGTTACATTTAAATACACTACAGTCCACATTTAGTATTTTTTAAAAGACATTTTCTTTTAAACTCAAACAAAAATCAAGGGATAAATTCAGGTTTGGAAAGCACGGTTAACTCTGACCTAAAATAATAATAAACAAAAAGACTGGCACTGCTCTGACATCTGCAAGTTAAGTAAAAGTCAGTTAGCTTAGCTTAGCACAAAGACTGGGAGTCTAGCTACACAACACTGCATAAGAATCACAAAGTTTTGATTTTTTTAATTGGTTATTTTTTACATTAAACAAATGTATTAGGTTTAAAGGTGCTCACAGATTACTTGTGGACAATCTTAGAAGCTATTTCCACTAGTTTACAATGTCAGGCTAAGCTAACAAGCTACTGGTTAAGGCTTCTCTGTTAAAACAGATGAAAGTGGTGTCAATCTTTCTTTGTAACTCTCTGAAAAGTGAATAAGTCTCCAAAAAGTCAAATCGTTTCTTTCACGGTTTGATTTTTGACCATAAGAAGAAACGTCATAGTATCTGTCTTTCATTATGATGCCACCCAGAGGGCAGATACCCCACTTCCTGTTTGATGGCTGATCTGGTTTACTCGTCCACGCACACAGTCTAGTAAAAAGAAAACCGCAGTGCCGTTGTGAACCTGGAAGGACGCTCGCAGACTCACACTGGCCCACTGGCTGCCCTCAGGCATCTGGCCAGATACCTGCTGGGCAACAGGGATAGGCCTCGATCCCTCTCCTGAACCCTCTAAATCACTTCGTCTGAGCAGAGTCACCTTGACCAAACTGCAGGAGTGAATGAGTTTGAGATCCAGAGCAACACTGACTGTACCGCTCTCTCTGAATAAAAAATCTTGTCTCTGATCTGCAGATCCCTTCGCCAGCAGCTCCATTTGGGTCACTTGAGGACTGGTCTGGTGGAAGAACAATGGCTTGTTACGAACTGCTCCAGAGAGAAGGCCGGTGTTAGCCACAGAGGCAGAAAGAGATGAAGAAATGGCAGCGGGAACCCAAACCAAACTGAGAATACTGATACCCGTTTCGTCACCAAAGAAGCGAACATTGCACTGCGCAGGAGAGAGAATCTCAAAACCCAGTGTGTCTCCCGGGACAACTTGAGCTGCTCCAGACAATGCTATTGATGTGTCTCGGTAATGGACACCTGGTTTAAAGGCACGGAGCAGCTCCATGCCGGTTCCATTATGGTTGAGGTATGCCAAAATTTGGAAGCCCTCACTCACGCATGCCTGGCCCATTGAGTACAATGCCTGTTGGAATACAAAGCGCACAGTGCCACTCTCTGCAAACCGGATCCCGCGACCATCGTGAGTAAGTCCTACTACATAAGGGTCAGAGGTGGAGGTGGTACGGAAGACTGGGCGATAGTTTGTGTGGTAATGTGCAGAGACCATTGCCTGTGCTGTCATGGCAACCGCACCGGTGTCATGAGAGAGCCAGAGGAGGCTGAGTGGGGCAACGGAGGATTCGAACAGCTGCAGACCTTCAGTGCTTTGGTTACAGTGGTGGGTGGCACTCCGGAGGAAGAGGGATATGATGTGACCTGGGGCGACCTCTGCTACCCCACTGATGCTAACACCTTGGAGCGATCTACCCTCCTGCTGCTCCACACGAACCCCACTGAGGTCACGACCTTCAGAGCCGGCTGTGTTGTTCATGCGCAGACACACTTGGATGAAGCTGCGGCAACCATGGGTCACTGAGAGATTCTCATCCAGCCATATGAGACCATGCTGTCTCAGAACCAGCTGCCCACTCTCAGTGGACACCAGATCATCGCCTCTTCCCTGTATGTGAAGCTGCACACCGAGGAAGGCCTGAGCCAGCATGTGTCCTTTTTCCCCCTGCAGAGTCACATCTCCAGACCAGGACTGAGAGAGGGCACTGTGGCCGGCAGGATGGCCAGAGCAGACAGTGTCTGTGGTAAAAGTGCAAGGAGAGACCACCGTGTCTCCATCACACTCATTGCAGGCTTGACACTCATCCATCTCTGAGTTGAAGAAGTAACCGCGGCCACACATTCCTGTGTGTGCTTCTCCCTCTCTCATGTCCTGGCATCTGAATCCACCTGGTAAGCACAAATTAAGAAAAGAACAAACAATCCTTCTCAGACATGGATATAATGTTTGACCAAACTATTGAACGCACTATTTATGAAAAATTAATAATACATAAGTTGTGCAGCAAATCAAGAAGCACATAACAAAAATATTCAAATGTTTAAAACAATTCAAAGCACCTGGAGTGTTGAGACACTTCTGTTGACCTCCGCACAGATCAGCTATTTCAAGACATTCATCTCTGTCCTGTAACAAACAAATGGAAACTTTCAGTTTGGAAGGTAGGATCAAGAGATGGGTTGCAAAGTAGCATGCAGATACTGCAACAACTCCAGGCAAGCACTGAAAAAGTACTGAACCAAAAGGCCTACTGCTTCTAATATGGTCCACTGGTAAAAAATGTTTTCCTTTGCTTTGACAAACCTTGTGATAAACCTTTTATTGTAAGGCTCATAAACCTTACAATAAAACACTTTTTTCCGCAAGTGCATAAAGTTCTAAATGAATAAACTAAACTTCAGTCAAAAGAAGACTGCCATTTCCAGCTGCCGTCGTTTATATTCAGATACAAGTAACAACAGATATGGTATGATAAGATAGGACATTTTAAGTATAAAAAGGACCTGGGATTGATATGGTTTGCAAAGTGGCTTTTAGCCAGGCTAAAGCAGCTTAACTAGCCCACTCTGTATGAAATTTGCCAATGTGGATGCACAAAAACACATCAGCATAGCCATCAGTTGATTTTGTCTGATTTAGATAAACTTTCAGCAGCTGTTGCACAGGGATTCCAGACTAAGCTTCGCTTGGTGGCCTAACTGATCTGATCTTATGTTACATTTTTGTCAAGCTGATTTGTCACCGCTTTCCTGTATGTGGTTAAAAGACATGCTAACACATGCTAACCTGGCAGATCCTGTCTGCATGTACTGAACACTGGGCGACCAGGAAGAATCCAGCAGGACAGACGGTGCACTTCTCACAGCGAGGACGGCCACTGCTGTAGCCACAGTACTCATCAGGCCCACAACTGCCACAGGTCAAAAGGGGGCGACCCACCTAATGGCATTGAACACAATGATACTTAGAACCATGGTAGTCAAATATAATATTTTGATATTAGAATGCTTGACATAATGTTCACATAATGCACTCCAGTTAAAGAAATATGTTGATGTTAAAGTTAAAAATTGACAAAGAAAAGTAATATTTTATTTTATTTTTTTATATTCAGTGACAACAAGTGATATTTTAAGCATAAAAACAGGAAGGTGAGTTTGATATGGGTTGCAAAGTGGCTTGCAAAGGCGGCCACAAGTTTATGCAGGCTACAGCAGCTTAACAAGCCCAAAATTGTCAGGTATGAATAGAAGTACACTCAGATTTGCTTATTTAAGATTCTTCTATAATTTATGCTTTATATGACAGTTAGATCTCTTACATCTCATCACTACTGTAAACACATTTAGAATTTAGCTTAAGGCTCACCTCCATCACAGTGGCCTCCATGTCCACTTTGTGCAAAGAGAGAGCCTGCTGTGCTTGGTGAGCTCTAACCTGCCCACTCAAGGTTTCCATGCGACTGTCCAGCTCCCCCTGGAGGTTCTGGAAAGATGTTTGTTTGATGCTGTCCATCAGTATGTTGTACTGAGCCTTTACCTGGAGGAAGAGAGAACTACTTGTATAACACTTTGGAATTGTCTTATTTCTTCACTTTGCTAGGAAATATTGTCCTTATCTGATTCAAAATGAAACTGATCTGTTTCAGGGAGTTGAGAAAAATAATATAATTTCAGTGGATTAGGTGCTTTCTATGCACTTAAAAAAAACACTTAAATACTGCCCCAAGACTCTGGGGCTATCTACTACTATGGGACTACTGATATCTCCCTCATTATCAGTCACAGCAGCCTTACTTGCTCCATCTGCTCATACATCCTCCTCTGCTGGTCAAGTATTTCTCTCTGCTGGTTGACCAACGTTCCTTGCTGCTCACTGAGCAGCCTCTGTAGCTCCTTGACTTCGTTTTGTTGGCCTTTGAGGGCCTCGACGAACCTTTCCTGACTCTTAGACAGCTGCAACTGCAGGACTAGAGCATCCTCTGAGGGAACGTCATTGTTCCCTGTAGTAAACAAAGAAACCTGTTACATAGCAACTGAAGTGATTATCATTTTTAGTTTATTTCTCTTTGAATTTTCTGACCAATCGCTTGCAAACTGATACCCACCTGGTTTCATGTCACATGTCAGCTGAATCCATGCTCCACGTTGCGACCCAAGGTCTGGGAACTCGTCCAGAAATTGTGCCGCTCTGTCCGTCACATGAACAGGTGACGAGCTTCCTCTCCCGTCGTCTCCTTGCGTGCTGCAGCCGTCTCCAACGCAAAGCTTACCGTTCCTCTGGCGCATCCGGGAGGGCAGTTTACATCCAATGCCTTTGCACTCCCGCGTTGCGCTGTCATCACTCGTGGGGCGATGAGAGACAGTCGTCGGACAGGTGCCCCCGGCGCAGCCAGGGTGGAACACCTCCGCCGTGATTGTCCTCGGGTTCGTCCTCCTGGTGCCATCCGTACCTGCCGCCTGCGTAAAGCCTCCGTGCTGAGGCTGGATGACGGTGTACGGTGCTAAGGGCGCGCTCTGTGCTTTGTGCTGACGGAAATGAGCGTCGTGTTGGTAAGTCGGATAGGTTTGTCCTTGCCTGGATTGTGCAGAGTGGTCAAACTGCCGTCGGGACGCGGATGTGTCCGTGCGCCCTTGGCACTGCGCTCCCACGCACGGTCTGCTCCAGTCGTGACCAGAAAAGCAGCGCGGTCCTCGGCAGATGTCCGATACACTCCCCGTGAAGAACAGAGTTGTGACAAAAAGTGAAAATATGAGAGAGATTCCTGCCATGTTGCAATCCTTAAAGGTAAAAATGTAAAACATCCACGTTTTAATGGGGGCCTCTCAGAGCATCAGAGCGTCCTTCAGACTTGTGGATACTGTTTGATCATCTCTTTAAGAAAATATCCATCATATCAGTAATTGCAGGATCAGCAATTGCCAGTAAGAACCGTAAGCAACTGCGCACTCATGCAACTAGCCTCCATTGCGCACGAATTCAGACCCCGTTGCCCCTTCTGTGGATAGTTCGGTCTAGTCCACATGTGGCGCTCAATGCTTCTAATTGGCACCAGGTTTTGCTCCTAGTCTTAAATTAACCCGTAGCTTTCCCGGACATACCACTCTGCCGAGTCACTCCATTCCTACTCAAGCACCGCATATTTGGACTATCCTTAGGTTATTTTTATTCTCACACTTGGGATGGTCAGTCATAAGCACTTTTACACACATACAGCAGTGACGTGGAGCCTCTAAAAGGAATTTCAGGGACTTTGTTTACAGAATCTTTCACATGCAACTCTTTCTTTCTTCGCCCTTTACGACTGATTTGGATGACAGGATTAATCCTGTGGTTTTTTAACAAGACCCGTCAGAATAAAAAACTTTAAATGACATCAAAGCTTTGATCTCTTCTTTGGTTCTGGGCAGAGTGCTGACTTCTAAACACAACTCTGGTGTATTACAAAGCTGGAGTCAAAACTGCCTCTCCTGTAAAATGTAAACTCTATTACATTTTATTGCCACTCTCATTTCCCTTCTCTGACCCCACATGGCTTTGATTAAAGCTTTAACCCACATTAGAAGCACTTAAATGCTCCCCTCTCTTCTTATTTTCACAGTAAAATGGCATTCACCCTCTCATCACACACCAAGGAAGCCTCTGTGTAGCTCCACATTACTTTCTTGTAAATCAACCAGAAGAAGAGCTTACAAACAGCCATGATAGATGTCCTGAGCTGGCAATGCAGACATTCTCAAAAGGCTGTATAGAGGGCTTAAAGTGCAATGTGCACACACATATGCACAGTTGCCAGCTAATGTTGAAGGTGCAACACATAAATTAGCAAGTGTGAGACCACATAGGACTCTGAATATGCCGACAACTCTCAATAACGCTGAACAAAGGTTCACAGTGATTAAAAGCCAGATAGAGGGGGGGGGTCTTCTATTATCTGAAAAGCCTCAATACAAAAATATTTGTTACAGTTTTACATTATTAGATTTTACACATTCTATCTGCACATCTGCACAGCAGTGCTTTAAATATTAAATACACTACACTGCATTGTCTACAATCGCACCTCTGCACTAAGTTCGTGTGCATTTTATTTGTGATCATGCAAAAACAAAGCACCAAAGGAGAAAAAAAAGTACACCACATCTTAAAATGACAGACAGATAAAGAAGAGATGTCATCCTGATGAATCATGTTTATTCTATGCATCTATTCCAGCAGCTCTTTCGCTTTGCTCTGCGCTTTGCTCGCTCACATTTCAAAGTTGTCAAATACGATTTTGTTTGAGGGCTTAAAGCTGTTTGCACCACTCCACTCCACCCCACTCCACTCCACTCCACCACTGTCCATAAACAATCTTTGGTAGAACTTTTTTCAACATCGTGCTGTTGTTCCCTTAAGTAAACATTAACATATGGCCGTGCGGCAGGGAGTCAGTACATTTAACATTTAATGACAAGAAACAGTTTCATCTTATCAAAACCACTTCGCATCAGGGAAAAGCTGAAACATGCGCACCGCTCTCCTAAACTCAAAACAGCATTTTGTTTTATTGTAATCTGCAGGGGTTCTGTGTAGTCTATTGCACTAAATATAATAAATATAGGATCTGTTTTCATTCATATTTCAAAATGTTCTAATCCTTTGTGTGCGTTTTCTAAAAGACCTTTTGTTGTACAACGTTTTCAAATGATTTCCCACCACAGCATCTTTTTACAATAACACATTAAAGTGACATATTATAAAATATTAATAATTTTAATAATGTGTTCATGTATGTTAGTTTTTAATGATGATGTATGACAAGTAAAGCCTATAGAGGTGTAATCAACCTCGTAAATATTATGTAGACCAAATGTAAAATATAAAAGAAACATCACAGATCAATGTCAGGTATAGTAAACAAGTATAAGTAAACCAAATGTGAGAAAAAACAAGCTAAAATGTTCTCAGACATCTGAGTTTTAAAGGAAACTGGAAGGTTGCTGACATCGCCAGCCCCCATTCAAATAATAAATATTGTAAATACAAATTTGTATTGACTAAGTACTACATTAAAAGGGTATATATCAGTTGCACATTCCCACATTAAGGAACTATTGATAGCTCTTACCAGAAGAAAGTAGTGAAAACAACTGTGCGGCCCTGCCAGGCCAGAAGTAGAGCCCAGAGCACTACTTAAGCCCTATCTGCTTTACCAGAAAAACTTAGATCTACTTCCTGATTTCAGAGGAAGCTGAGCGAATATCTGTAGCATATCAGGCAGTGCAGACAAAGTCACATGTGCAAGTGCTCACATATAGACTGACCTGTCAGGGTTGCAGCAATGACACTCACTCTGTGATGCTTCCATGTGTCAAAGACAGAGAAAAGGTAAGAATGCTAAAAATGTTTTAATGAAAGATAGAGTTTGTATTTAAGTTGGTTGGAACTTCATAGTAAATCAATACAATAAAAAATATGCTACTACTGAATTCAGAACTACTGTGTTAACAGTTCAGTGCTGTGCTGCAGGATAGCCTTAAATAAAATGAGCATGATTAAATCAGCATTTAAGAGATGAAGTCTTGCTTTTGCGAGTTTTGGTTGTTTCATGTAGCTGTAAGTCCAGATCAGCTCAGTGATGCTCTTGTTGCTCTGGCTCTCGCTGTATTTTGGGGCTGGTTGTCACACTGCAGCCTGATGTTAAGAGTGATCACACTTTCATGGTGAGCGATGGATAAGAATCTAATCATCTGAAGTATGTAAAGCTTTTGGCTTACTGTGCATGCACACATTTCTGCCTTCTGTTGGTTCTTTTAAGAGTTAAATACTTGAATGGCCACATCAGCTTTGCTTAAGACAAACACATGCCCTCTCACAGCAGCCAGTGGACGGTTGTGCAATTAATTAGAAAACAGCAAGAAGCTCTCGACTGCAAGAAGAGAGAAAACATGTTGGCTTACTGTTAGCAGTCAATGCACTGTGATTCCTTTCGTGCACGTACATCTCAATAAATCGCCTTTTGTGCTCAGGCTTTGGCACGGCCGCCTGCGTGTCTCTTGGCGTTGCCTCGTTTTTGTTGATGTGTGAGACCACATCGGGAGGCAGAGGCAACACTCTGACATGCCTGATGAGAGCGTGGAATTCATAAACAAATGTGGTGTTTGCGATGCTTGCTTTCATGAGCGCAGTCTGCAAATGCACATTTGTTGAAATTAATCGGGGGAAAAAATTAAACGAAAAGGTTACACGAGACAAAGGAGACGGAGGATTGGAATGAGTTTCACATGTGTGACGCAGAAGTCCAGAGGTAAAGTTCTGTAGCGATCCAAAAATTTCACTTTCATGTGGAAGCAATACCTAGTGAGCTACATCTCGCTCCACTCTTCCCCTTTTACCCCGTTTCACTTTAATGGTCTGTTTACTGCTCGGCGTAAACACAGAATGAGACTGAGCAACAGAGATGGCACAGCGGACGCGCATCTGTCGCATGAGAATGCGCAATTTATGCAGAGACTAATAAATACAGGCAGACAGTTTATACATGTTTCAAACAACATGTATGACTCGGTGCACACAGGACAGAATCTGCATGTTCTATACTTTAAGCTGCAGCTTTAATGTTTGCAATATATTAGGACCAAACTAAACAGCCCAACCGATGTCTGCTGTGGTCATCCTTTATTTATATTACTGACCTCGACTTTATTATTCAATGTCCATAATCACAATTAGGCTTAATACGTCCTCCCTTAGTTACCCTGCATCAGACCTACGCTGCTGGGGGCTTCCCATGATGCAATTCACTCACCTCTTTTAACTCTTTTTGTCTTTATATAACACTTTGCATGTACTCATTACTTATCATTAATCTCTGGCAGTCTTCTACTGGTGTGTCTTTTGTCCTGTCTCCCTCCCCTCACCCCCAACCAGTCGAGGCAGATGGCTTCCCCTCCCCGAACCTGGTTCTGCTGGAGGTTTGTTCCTGTTAAAAGGGAGTTTTTCCTTCCCACTCTCGCCAAGCGCTTGCTCATAGGAGGTCTGATTGTTGCCGTTTTCTCTGTATTTTTGTAGCATTTTTAACTTACAATATACAATGCCTTAAGGCGACTCTTGTTGTAATCTGGTGCTATATAAATAAAACTGAAGTGAACTGAATTGCGAATACAGGGAATACATTTGCATCTCATTGTTGAAATAGGTCTTTTAGGCTGGATGAAAGTGATTTAGATTCGAAATAGCCCCAAAGGTACTTCATTCTTCAAGCTTAATACTTCAAAATATATATATACAAAACATAGAACCTAGAGCCAGTATTAGGAAAAGTGGGGACAAAGTCTTGCTTTTAATTACAAACTTGAAGAAATGTTTCACTTAAAATGACAGCACTCTTTAGATCTATGGGGCACTTTAGCGTCCTTTAGATAACAGTTTTCATTTTTACAGCCTGTAACAACACCTCTTTGGTCCATGCAAATATTTTCAGCCAGAGCAGGTAGATTACCTCAGGAAAAATAAGGTGTTTTTTTTAATGTAAAGGTAAAAAACGTTATACAGCTAACAGGATTAATAGTGACTCATTGAGTCAAATCACAGCTAAAATGAGAAAAAATACAGAACTTGAAATCCTCAAATTACTAGAAATGACAAATTCATACTAATAATCTAAATAGTAAAGTTTGCCCATAAGCCCTTAATTTAAAGATGTTGTTTCTGAATAGCCCAGGTGTTCATCTTTTATAACCAGTGTAGGGTTCTTAGATGAAAGAGAAAAAAACCCCAAAAGATAAAATCCACAGAACAGGACAGGGTGCAAAACTATACGTTAGCATGTTAAGATGGGTACATTAGATTGCATTTCTAATGTTAAAGACAGTCAGTTGCTCAAACAAGAGCAAAACCTAACGACGTACAAAAAAGAATGGAAACAGTTTCCACCTCACACATTTTGAAATTAGATCAAAAAAGAAAAGAAAAGCTAATAATAGATGCAAACTTGCAGAGCCATTGTATGACTGCAGTGTTACGTGCTTATGTGTCATAGAAAAATTGCAGAAAAAGTGCAGATGTGTGTGAAGATCAGGAAATGGTATCGTGCTTATGACCTGCTGAGCTCATAAATAAGCACATACAAAAGAGGCAAGTCGCTTCAAATAAAACGACTATATTAAATCTTACCACCATCCCCACGTCTATATTTGCTGTACGTGCAGCTTTCAGAGTCAAGGTAAGCTGCTGGGACTTTTCAAAATAAGTGCATCTACTGGTATTGACAGCCACATATTGCAACAGTCTCGCAGAGTTGGCAAGAAGCAGAGGGCTCATTCTTCAGTTTGCTTTTCAAGCTGATCCACACACAAGACCTAAAGCTGGCAAGATGCCGCCCCCATATGGAAAAACCCAGACACTGAATTCCACAGAAAATTTGGTCTGGTGAAAACCTTTGATCTCAATGAAGCCTTTTTGCAGGGCTGATCAATTTAGTGCGAAGAAAACAAAGCATTTGGGTTTTAGCTATCGCTTTTCCATCACAGACTGTACAAAGAGTTACACAGATGGCATCTACAGGAGGGGGAAACTATTTAGCTTATTTAAGAAATGTATCTATGCTGTGCACTCATACTAAAGAGAACACTTAGAAAATGGAAGGTCACAAGCTCCACGTTTGCTGTCCAATGAATTGAAGCGACTTTGCAGCCAGAGCAGCACGGAAACGGATCATTGCTTCTGACCTTATTTAGAAATAGCAATCCTATCTTGATTGCTCTGTCTAAATAGATGCTGCACTTTGCATTTTGTTTATCCCCTGTTGCCGTGGGGATTGTCACATCCAGAACTGTGCATGTGTGCGCATACGCTCACTGGTTGCGTGGGCCCTGCCACAAAAATGTCAGCTGTTATGCCGGACTGCACCCCCCTCAGTTTTTCCACAAACAGAACTGACACAAAACAAACACGAAACTGATCGCAAAACGAACTGAAATCGCTCAAAGTTTTCACTTCCTAGTGCCTCCTACAGGGCGGTTCACCATTATCTACTTTATTTTCTGCATCTTGCATTATTCTGTCCCCCTAAACTGCTCCTAAAAAAAATCTGAATTCCTCGTTCTACCGTTTGCAGATGGACGACATAGACGCCATGTTCACTCACCTGCTCGGAGAGATGGATCATCTCTCTCAGGTGAGTTTTCTTTTCTTTTTTTTGTTTTCGATTTGATTTGATTGTGATGCCGTAAGCTGATGAACATTTAAGGTACATGGTAATCCCTGTAAAAGATTGAAAAATGTGTGAATAATGTTTCATGTTGATATTGTGCAAGATGCCATTCTTTTGAGGCAGGAACAGGTTAATGGAAGTAAATAATCCACTCAGTGTTTTAGTCATAATCTGGGCATTGTCTGATTACAGCCTTTTTGTTTTTGCAACGGGCATCCTAAAGACGACCGTAATGCTGACATGCGAAGTCATCATCTGTGGATTGGACTGTAAGGCGATGGCTGCAGATTTCCTTAAACACACATAAGCTGCTCATCATAAAACTGCAGCTCGCCAAGAAATACATTATACACTCATAACTGATTGAAGCCTGCGTCTGAGACTTGGCGTGTTAGTGTCAATTTCCAACCCCTGCATGTGAGCTGCAAACGAGCACGGCCCTGAGAATGGAATCAATCTATGTTCAGTATTACATCATGCTTACCAGGAAGGCTCCATTTGTCACTGACTTCCATCCTCTTTGGAAAGCCATCAGTGATAAACACCATTCCAAAGACTATTAGGAGAATTCGCGAGAGAAGCATTTAGAGTTAAGCGTCGACCCCCAGAGACTCTTAGAAACAAAAGGATTTAAATGATTCCATTTATTGCCTTGATTGAGTTGGTTCTCTATGCTTTACTGCCTCGGAGGTAGAACATCTTTTTTAAAGGAAAGTATAAAAAGGTCTGGTCTAAAGAGGCTTGGCGGTGTCATTTATGGAGCAGCTCCAGTATGACCAAATGTGTTATTAGGCAAAGTCAGCAGGGTGGAACAGCCCGCTCGGAGGCATCATTTTGTTTGCAGGTTTTCTGCCCAGGTTGTTTATGAGTGAGCCTGCAGAGACAGAGCATGTTAACAATTAAAATCATACAGTTTGAGTCTGTTTCTTGATAGCAAGTTTTTTAATGGTGGGGACACTGAAATATCAGAGCCATTTCCTTAGTTTGGAAGGCCCAATTATAAATCAGTGATTATCTGTAACGTTGTGATGAATCGTTCTTTCTTAACAAACACACTTGTGATTTATTGTCCCCTGCAAATACTGAGCGCAATGTGTTTTCTGTTACCGATTTAGCTCGGAGACAGAGCGTGATGAAGTACAGGGAAACAAGTTACCAAGAGACAGCAGTTCAGAGTACTTTGAGGACACAGGGTTTCGATTTAAAGCGCCACCTCAAACTATGAAGTTTGTTGCTTCCCTCCAAGAACACGACCTCTGTGATCATACATGTGTTTTTCACGACATGCAACTGTAATTCATGGCTGTGGGGATGGCGGGGGGGCTCTGATGATGCTGATTTACTGTTATGTCCCTGCAGAGTCTGAAGACTGAAGGTGACTCACCAGAAGCGGATTCTGCTGCCCAGACAGAAAAAGCCTTTTCCATTGGCTTCAACGACCTGAATGGTGAGTAGCAGATGAAACCCTGTTTCACAGAAGAAAAGCGCTCCCCCTCAGCCTCCGAGTAGATGCTATGGCATTCATTTGAAAATCCAAGGTGACTTCCTTCTTGAGTTATCACATTAACCAAGCTTTTCAGAAAACTTGACCTATGGGGGGGTCCCATTTTGACCTTGAGGGCAAGGTGACTGAGACTTGACGTTGTAAAGAATTTTAATAGATTCATCTGTCGTACCTGATGAGCTTTTTATGGCCGAGGTGCAAAAAAGGTATATCAGCAATTTGAAACAACCAAAAACAAACATGTTTTTTAGTGGGAGGGAGATACAGGACACTGTACACTCCTAGTTTCCCAGGATTCCCTGGTATTCCCACTGGAATATGCTGCTCGTTAATTTTTTCTCAATAGATGTGTCTTGCCAGTTCAAGTTTTGAACTAATCAGCCTTACGTTCATGATTCTCCAACTTACCCTCTTGAGGTCATAGTTAAACCCACACATCTCCTTACAGAGTCTCTTAATGAACTGGAAGACAATGATCTGGATGCTCTAATGGCCGACCTGGAATCAAAGTCAGCCGCGCAGGAACCCGTTACTTCTGAACCAAACATCGGCGGTACAAACGATCAAACTGCACCACCCGCAACGACTCAGAAACATGAGACAGCCACTGCCCTTCCTCCCCCGCCAGGCACAGATGTATCCTGCAGGGACATGCAAATGGTAAACCAAAGTTTTGCACTGAGAGAAAATAGAAAGTCAGAATTTCCTGGACATGGGCGGCAAAAGAGATAACGTTCTTCTATGTTTCCAGAGAGAACCCCAAACAAAAGCAGAGAAAATAAAACTAGCTCTAGAGAAGCTGAAAGAAGCAAAAATGAGGAAGGTAAGATCAGCAGATTTTCTTTTGTGTGTGTGTGTGTGTGTGTGTGTGCATTTAATCTTGAGTTAAAGTAACTGTGCCTCTCTCAGTTGATTGTGAAGGTGCTCATGAGTGACGGCAGCTCCAAGACGCTGATGGTGGACGAGAGGCAATCGGTGCGAGAGGTCTTGGACAAACTGTTTGAGAAGACGCACTGTGACTGCAGCACTGTCTGGAGTCTGTGTGAGACCAACCCCGAATTGCTGATTGGTGAGATAAAGACACACACATGTAAACATGATAACAGGTAGTCAAAATAACAGAGGAGTCTTCCTCCCCTCACTCCCAACTGGTTGCAGCAGGTGGCTGATAAACCTGGTTCTGCTGGAGGTTTGTTCCTGTTAAAAGGGAGTTTTTCCTTCCCACTGTCGCCAAGTGCTTGCTCACAGGGGTATTGTGTAATTGTTGAGGTTTTGTCTGTATTATTCTAGAGTCTCTAATTTGGTGCTATCCGGTCGTTAAGTCTGACGTCACTAGCCATGTCTGGGCCTAAACTCCGCTGCAGGTCCATATATCAAACGATCACTATGGCATTACTGAGAGTTGAAAAACTGTCTAAAGTCCTTCATCTTTAATAAAATGATCAGCGTTCTGCTCTATCAGGTGTAACAATTGAGTTTAACATCCAGGCATCCATGAAAACAGAATTTATGACATTTAACAGAGTTAGAAGTTAGCAGGAAGTTAGCTCGCTAGCTTCTATCTAAATACAATATAGCATGTCCTGACTGCAGGGTTTTGGAAACAAATTAAAAACGTACAGCTCTGTTATCACTTCCAACATAAATGAAGACAGAAAACTAAACAGCAGTGACGTTTGTAGGGTTACTGAAGTTGGGCTAGCTGGTATATAATGATGTGCTACGTGACCGCTAGCGACACAGCTATGTTAGCATAATATAAACAAGCTAACTTTTTTTCCACTTGATAAAAGTTAACGTGAGTGTTCTCGGTGGTCAGGAACAAATGTAATCGCATGGCAGGATGCTGTAAAAGGACCAAACTTAAGCCAGGAGAACAACTGAGATAATCCATCCACAATAGACGTTAGTCATTCATATACTGCTGCATGGGCTGGGCTGTAGTTACATCCTAAGGTTTTAAAAACTGAGCTTAAATAAATGATTAGCGGTAATAAAAGCCGAGGGAGGTCAACAGTGATCACTGACTGTTTTAGGAGCTTTTTGAGATTAAATAGAAGAAAATACAAAACATTAAACATGTTAACAACACAAAAGCCATATTAAACGCAGACTACTTTAGGCCTGGAAGTAGGATTCGTCACATCATCACTTAACGACCGGATAGAAATAAGACTGAATTCACTTGAATTGAGCACACATTTCACACTTTCCAAAGGTTTTTTGTGGAGTATCCTCCCTAAATTGCTTTATTTGTCCATTATTTCAGAAAGAACCTTTGAGGATCATGAACATTTGGTGGAACCACTGTCTGCTTGGACTCGGTACAGTGAAAACAAAATCTACTTTTTGCCAAGACCACAAAAGTATGTGATGTTCACAGACCCTCAGGTGAGCAATATGGTAACAGAGCACCTGCTTCTTGGTGAAGTGTGATTATATGTTATAATGCTCAGTGAGTAAACTGTGCTTTTCTCATCTCGTGAAGATATTTTACATGTGGAAAAAGGATAAGGCAGCATTGAGTGCGATTAACCAGCAGGCTAAAGATCTCCTTGTCAAGGTCAGTCGCAGTGCCACATTTTTGCATCTCATTGATGGTGTCACGTTTCAGTTTTGCATTTCATGCCATTCCTCTGACGCTGCAGGAGAATTTCGGGGGTTTGACTTTGATCGTTCCCGACTTAGAGGGCACACTTTACCTCAAAGAAGATGGGAAGAAGGTTTGGAAACCACGCTACTTTGTGCTCAGGGCTTCGGGCATCTACTTTGTGCCCAAAGGAAAAACAAAGGTATAGCAAATCAAAGTTTCTATTTGTATTGCTGCTTAAAAGAAAACAGGTTTAGCAACCTGAGTGAGCAAAATCATTTCTACAGCTTACACCAGGCTAGCTGTTTTCTGCTGCTCGGCTTTAGGCGAAGCTGATCTCAATGAGGCCTGTCTCATCTCAGACCTAAACTGCTGTAAATATTTAAGCTACATGTAGATACTGTGATAGCTGCACTGAATTCCAGAACATATAACTTTTTGTTGTATGTATGTTGTGTATATATCTTCCAATTCACAGTCACCAGAGCTGTAGCCTATCCCCAGCTACCATCAGTATCCTGCGATAGGATAGGCCAGTCTGTGACAGGGCCAGCACAGAGAGACAGGCACCAGTTAACCTAACCCCACAGCTCAAAGACACACATCCACACAGATGCTGGATTTGAACCCAGCACTGTTGCTATGAGGCAACCACCACGCCTCCATTGCTTGCTAACAACAAGTCATTAACCAGTTTGCAAGTGGTTTCATTCCAGTAAGTCCTTCATTATGAAATATAATATGATCAAGATTTACAAAATAGACTTAATTTTTTATTCAGCATGACCCAAAATGATGAACCACGAACTCAGCAGGAGTGTTTATAGAGGTCAATTCAGAAAGCTGTTTCCACAGACTTTTTGCAAACACGTCTGTCGCCATCTGGTGGCCTTCAGACAGAATGCAGCTTTTTAGGCACATCATGTTGTAAGCACAAGAGCCTTAGTCAGAGACGTTTTACTGTTTATTACTTAAATGTAAAAGCCAGTTCAATGAGGAGAGATCACTTGGGGGCTTATTGGCTCAAAGAAGGCGGGCAAGAAGATGATTGGACTAGAGTAATGATGTCAGTATTGAGATCGACAGCGTGGGAAAGCGGTCGTGAGGTAAAGAACAGAAAAGCAGCCAAACACCTGGTAAAGCAGGCAGATAAAGGAGTGTCTTTCTAACTGGAAATAAGAGTTACTGTAGTGCACACCTATCGTCTGATTTTATCTCATGTGAATTTACTAAAAACAAAACCATCTTAGTGATGGCGCAGCCCTGCCTTCTTTTTTTTTTAGCAACAGTTCAGGTGCATATTTCAGTTCACTGCTACTGCATGTCATGTACGATGTAGCAAAGTCTTATTTAGATAACATCTACACACATACAGCAATTGAGTTGACTAACAAACATCATCAGAATCTTGCTCATGTACAGCTTTAGTAAAATGTTTTTCACCTGATTTAGTGCCAGGCAGTTCACTTCCCATTTATTCAGCTTTACAGAAGGACTGCTGATCGTAAATGTGTAAAGCTAAACATGTTGGTCAAAACTGAGTTTTTCCTTCCCACTGCCACCAAGTGCTTGCTCATTTTCCCCTGTATTACTGTGGGGTCTTTACCTTACAATAGAAAGCACCTTGAGGCAACTGTAGTTGAGATTTTGTGCTACATAACTAAACTTGAACTAAATCGAATTGTTAAAACAAGTATGAGAGCAGCCAATACACAACAATCCAAGAATTCTTCGCCTGCGTGTGAAGTGCATAATGGCATCCATCTGAGCGGTCAAGCATCACAGAGCTGGAAAGACACGAGGAAGAGCTGGAGAAATGAAGACGGACAATTTGAATTGCTGCCTCGCCGACACTAAAGGGAAACATGTCGTCTTTGTCACTAAAACGGAGCAGACAAACACCGCCCGTCCAGGCTTGACAACCAAAAATCGTCCAAGTGAAAGAATTCGCAACACTGTGCGAGGCAGATGTGCAAATCACAGACATAAAAGGAATCGTTTAAGGAGACATGGATGGAGCAGACGTGTGTGTCTTATGTGTCTACATGAGAATAAGAGCAAAAAGAAGAAGTAAAGTACAGCGCCGTCATCCGTTGGTCATCTACAGTTCCAAGAAGAGAGACTTTGAAGTTTCAGCTGAAGATTAATATCTTTTGACATGTGTGAACATGATGTGTTGAACATTAAAAAATGGAGATTAACAGAGATTAACAGTATAATTTCCATGGTACTGAGCGTGTGTGTGAACTCGTGGATTTGCATCAAAGGCCATCTGCCTTGATTTTAATACCTACCACAAGCGCTGCTAAACAATGAGACAAAATCACAAACATTTTGTTCTTTTATAAGGAAGCCAATGTCTGAGCTTTTGTTCTATGTATCTATCTGCCACAGTGTCATAATATCCCGTTGTTTTCTATATTCCAGTCGTCCACTGATCTCGCCTGCTTTGTCCATTTTGAAAAAATCAACATCTATATGACCAAGAACTACAAACAGAAGTACAGAGCTCCCACCAACTTCTGCTTCATGCTAAAGGTCAGCTCAGCAGCTTGAATCTTAAAGTGGCGATGGCATCAAGAAGCCCTTTATGCAACTTTCCTATTTCTTCACGCTTCTTTCTGATCATAGGCTGATGTTGCAATCACACAACAACAAAACAAACAAGATCAGCTGTTTACTTGGGACCCTTCTTTGTAAAGTCACAGTGTAAGGACACTTGCATACTTATAAGAAAAATTACCTGAGTTACCTGAGATGAGTCTGAGATGTATCCATTCTCATTAGTTCAAGTAGTCTGATCTGTTTTAAGCACTCTGAAGGTTTCCTGAACATGCATGAATAAAACAGACCAGTGACCAGAAGTGCAGAGCGCAACAAGAAGATTGTGGTTTGGTTTTTATCACTTATTTTAATTCAGTTCGGGTGCAGGCCTAAACATGGAGTGGTGCAAAGTGCAGACCTGACGTAGTACTATTTGAAGGTCATGTAAGTTTATATCTGAGGGCTACTCAGCTGTACGCTTGAGACTCATACTGATTCATATTGTTCTCCATTAACATGTGTTTCAAATATCACTCCAGCCAAAGTGACCACAGTTAAATGATACCGGATGCACTCAGCATACAGCTGCACTCCAGCACAACAGATCAAGATGGCTTTTTTCAGATGATGCAGTTAAGTGAGGAAGTGGTACTAGAAAAACAAAACCTCAATTGGTTTCGCCCATACTGACCAGTGGGTGCAACCTAGTTTCCTGTTTTTTGGGTCGTTTCTCAGTATTTGACCAGACAATCCCGTGCACTCTATAGATGTAGTGTTAGTCACGTGAAAGACTTCCACAATGACAGTGGCAGAGCAATGATTTAACCCTTCAGTGCTTATTCACGGCCCACTCTGTAGTTACAGTTTGGCATGGCCTGCCCTCTGCTGGATGCTTTTGTGGATTACAAATATATATTTTTACAGAAGCACCAAAATCTAGCATTTAATTTAATATAAATGAGACCCACTTCCCTACCTTTGGAAAACAGTGGGACATTTTCTGTGTGTCGCTGAAAGACATCTTGAGTAAATGATGTCAGCGTGATGTCACAGGATTTGTAACTGTGAGCTTAAATGTGCAGGTTTGGAAAGATGTTGGCTTTTCCCAGGTTGCTAAAAGAATTAGACTTATGGGTAACGTAGGATGCAGCGTTTCAGAGGCTTCTGATACCAGAAAGCATACCTGTTGACCATTTCTTTCTCTTTTCTCCCCATCAATGAAGTGGACTGTGATACTAAATGACTGGCCGTCCTCTTTGGCATAAAAGCTTTCTTTGTTGTCACTCTTTTCCCAGCACCCATGCATCCAGAAAGACTCTCCCTACATCAAATTACTTTGCTGTGATGATGAAAAAACACTGGTGCTTTGGGTCAACTCCATCAGAATAGCCAAGGTCAGATTCAGCCCAACTGTAGCACAGCTCGCTTTGCCATAAACAGTGAAATTAAAAACCCGGCTCGTGTTCAAACAGTCCACTCGTTCAGGTTGATGGATGGAGTGTACACCTTTTAGAAACTACTTTTTGGTGTGTCATGTAATTATGTGACTCCAGAAATGTCTGCCACGGCATGAATGAATGGACAGTGCAAACACAGCCCTCTTTTATACATATAGAAGATATATGTATATATATGTCACTGTGTCCTCTGTGTGTGTTCAGTATGGAACTGCCCTGTATAAAAACTACCAGGCAGCGATGAAGAGAGCTTCTCCTACAAAAACCCTTCAGTCTGCTGCACATAAAGGTAAGTTTCAGTGTCTGTACTAAGATATAACTATGTTAGAATTGTCACGGCCAGCGGGGGCAGACCGTGTGGAGAGTGTGTGTGGTGGACCCAGGCGCGAACACAGGCGAGGAGACGGGAGTGAACTTAAACTGAAAGCGAGCCTTTATTTGGCTGATGCAGAAGGGAGTAGACAAAACATAACAGGGACAGAGACTGCAACTAACCAAAAACCTAAACTGGAAAAACACTAACCTGACTGAAAGGAATAACTATGACCGCTGTGAACAGAATGCTGTGCAGATGCATGGAAACTGTGAACCAAATGGCGTGACGAAACAGACATGAACATGACCTGCACAGGACCTCATCGTGCGGCTGCATGAAAAACAACATAAACCAAATGGCAAACATGAACTGCACAGAATCCTGAAAACCACTTAACTTGACTAGAGGGGGAGTACACAGACGACGTGACAACGAACAAAGGAAGACTGAGGACTTAAATACACACATGAGGTGATCAGGGGAAGTGGAGACACATGAGAACACAGCTGACTCAAATGAAACACAATGACAATACAGGGGAGAGTAACACTAACTACAATGAACAAAGAACACCAGACTCTTACAAAATAAAACAGGAAACACATAGACATAGACATGGAGATAAAACATGACATGAACTTAACATAACCACATAGACATGAAACGTAGACGCAGGAACCAGGGAGACTGAGTACAGGCGAAGATGACAGAAATAACTAAGAAATAAGGTCTGAACAGCAACCTAGAATTTAACTAGATTAAAAATGAATACAAAAAATACGTAAAAACTCAAACACTGGGTCACACGACCCAGTACCGTGACAAGAATAATGGACATGCTGATTCTCCTTAATGTTACTTGCCCTTATTGCATGCAGATATATTGACATGCACGTTTCCAGAAGTATTATAACAATCTGTGTACTGTGAGTGAAAACGGTTCTTTGTGTGCTAAAATAAGGCAACTGGAAATCTTTAAGCTTGTGAAGACATTCATCCTCACATCCAAGAGGCTTCTTCAGTTTTAAAAACAAAACGTGGATAGGTGTTTAAACCCTAGTGGGCGTCGTCCTCTTTGGTGGTGGTCGCTAACCTTCTAATCATCATGTACATCATCACATGAGCCATGGTGTGTAAAATGGCTTGGATCATTACTATCACATCAGGTTAAGAATGAAACCACGGTGAGACTTTGCCCCACCCTATCAGTGACCAACTAAAGTCAACTGAGGTAATGTTGGTTGAAGCACCTGGGAAAGGATCTCAAGATTTCATTGTAGGTGCCGTTGTAAGCCACCACCTCTGTATTCTATAGGAAATGTGAATCAGGCTCCATGGTGCTGGGCGGTGAGCACAGGGTCCATGAGATGACATCGGGGCTTAGGCCACACTCGTGAAGTCTGTTCCTGATTGTTTAGTCAGTGGTACACCAGTGGCCTGCATGCATGGCCAGCATACAGTGAATGGTTTTCAGAGGTGTTCCTGTGAACTGCAACATGCAATCATATCTGCTTTTAAAGCTCAAGCCCCCAGTGCTGCCTGAAGGCCATTTGCTTCCACTTATCCTTTTCAGGGTCGTGAGTGTGTGTGTGTGTGTGTGTGGGGGGGGGGGGGGGGGGGGGGCTGGAGCGTATCCCAACTGTCTTAGGGAAAGAGGCAGGGTACACCCTGGTCGCCAGTCTTTTGCAGGGCTAACACGTAGATAGAGACAAACAGTCACGCTCGCATTCGCTCCTGCATTCACACGTATGGGCAATTTAGAGTTTCCAATCAACCTATCCCCACTAAGTGCATGTATTTGGACTGTGGGAGGAAGCCAGAGTACCCACGCAAACATGCAACCTGCACACAGAAAGACGGCCTCCATACAGCCTGATGGTGGACTTGAACTCAGAACCTTCTTGCTGTGAGGCAACAGTGCTAACCACAGTGCCACCGTGCTGCCCAAAACCCCAAATATTTGCTATTTTACGTTGAGTGATGAAATTTTAAATTAAAATTGAATTAAACTATTTCTCCATGTACAGTTATGAACCCATTCCCATAGTTACTTTTGCTTTACTCTTGTGTGGCCACAGATCATTAATCTCTTCGTATCCCTCCCGACTGATTTATCTCTAAGTTTCCTTTTTTGGAAATATTCTTGTCACTACTGATGCAGCGAGTTGGTGTTTGCAGCCCATTCATGTTGCACTGGTGGAACAGCTCCTCCAGGACGGCACATCCATGTTTGGCATCACTAGAAGGTTTGTTATGTCTGTCAGTACAGTCTCAAGAGTGTTGGCGAGATACTAGAAGACAGCCTATTACATAAAAAGACTTGGACAGGGCCATAGAAGGCCAGCACGGTCAGTATCTGCTCCTCTGTGCATAGAGGAACATAAAATGACGTCCAACAGCCTACTGTTTGTGTTTCTGACCAAATTGTTAGAATCCCACTTTGTGATGGTGTCATGAGGACCCCACATCATTTAGTAGGACCTGTACTCACAGCCCAGGACTGTGCAGCTTGGCTGCCAGAAAACACCAGAACTGGCAGGTCCACCACTGGCACTCTGTTGTCTTTACAAATGAAAGCAGGTTCATGTCACAGGCATCAAATAGTCAGATTTTATGCTGCCTTCAACATTATTCAGTGTGCCAGTTTGGCAGTGTCATGTTGAATGATGAATACCACCCTGACTGTTGTGAACTGGGATGAATTCTTCCAGCCTATCATTAGACATTATGTTCATGCTGTGAGGACTGGGTTCCTCCTGTTTCCGGGCAGTAGCCAGCCTCATGCAGCCCAAGTGTGTAAGCAGTGCCTGGATGTCGAAGGCGCTGATTGGCCATTGACTGGCCCTCACCTTCACTAGACTTGAATCCAACTTTGGTGAATCCGACACTGCCAAACAGCGACTTGTCCAGGAGCTCAGTGATATCCTGATCCATGTCTGTGAAGAGATCCAGCAGGACACGATCCGATTTCTGACCAGAAGCCCATAGGCTGTTGGGATTAGATTCAGCTACACAGGGGCACCAGTTGGATCAGACTGTGATTTCAGTTTTGAACTTTGTTTTTTAATGTGTTTGTGTTTCTTTAGTTTGTTCTCGATGAATTAAACAATCGAAACCAGGAAAGATTTTCACCCTGAATATTTCATTCATCAAGACTCGATGTGTGTGTTACCTCTTTTTATTCATTTTTTGAACAGTTTCTTTGTATCATCTTTGTATTACGTTATTTTCGGCATAAAGTCCCGAATATTTGAATCTGAAACTCAAGACGACTTAATTTCATTCTTATGTCTTTACAGAAAAATCCAGTGTTCACACCCCTGAGCCGGGTCTATCAGCACCCAAAACCGCAAACCATACCGAAGACTACGAATATGAGCCACCACCCGACTTCATCCCTCCTCCCCCTCCAGAACGTACATCCCTTTGAGACTTTGTGTACATCGCGAATGAATCTCAGATAGCCTCGATTTAGCCAGTTTCTCCTAAAATAAGGCTGCGGTTACACATAAACACATAGCAGTGGTATATATAAGCGCATGTTTTGAAAGTTATTTATTCACAAATCTATATTTATTTGTGGTTTTTATTTGGGGGCACAAACATACAGTAGACAGCATGTTTACAGTATGCTGCAGATTGTTTCCATCTTTTGAGACAGCTCATTGGCACAAAACTCACAGTGCTGTCATTTGTTTCATCGAGCTGTTTATTACAAAAAAGGCTGTACATAAATTTCAATGAACACATCCTATGTACAAACTGAGAGGAGAAGACAAATATCGCATTCTGCTCCAATGAACAGAAGTTTTGGATGTTTTTTTTTGTTTTTCTTTTCATTTCCACAAATGATCATAAGAAAACGCACATCAAAGAAAGGCGCCTTGACCTGTGATGCCCTGAAATGCTAGAGACGTTAAGTGGTAAACATTACAAAGTTTTGCACATCGGTGGTTGTCTCATGATTACTCTATGAAAAAAGTAAGTATAAATAAATCATTTACATAAAACTGCTAGCGAATCCTTCCTCAGCAGTCTCACACATAAAAAGAAGCTGAATGCAGAGCTAGAAATACATCAGGTAGAAAAAGTCCTCACAAAACAAAATGACCTCATGATGGAATAAATACAATCAAGAAAGGGATGTAGTGGCGAATCATTCACTGTAATGACGTTTAGATACTTCCATGCTTTATGAATACTGTCGATATGAATGAGTCATATTCTGCCTAAAAACCTTGAAAATGTTCCCTTTCAAAATAAAAGTTCAATGCCCCTATTATTCTAAAGTACACGTGATTATGTTCATATGACTTGTTACAAACATATATTCTGAGACAGGCATTATATTGAATGATATTTGAGAGCGAGTTTGCACCAACAATCACTCCGCCAGAACAGGCATCTTATTTCGTAGGACAAATCGGAACTTTTAAGACCTAAAGATTGAGATTCCTTCCTTCACTGCAGGTGGCAGGTGTCATTCGTGTGTAGCACAGAACGGACAAAAAGACATAAAGCGACTCCGGCTGAAGCACATCACCATCGCCGAGTCACCTACATTCACTACAAACACAAAAGTGGCCGAGGATTACAATCAAAACGATCAATAACGACACTAAAAGTCCTTTGTTACATTTCTGTGTAGGAGGAGTCTTGGACTTGAGGTTGTTTGGGTTGGTGATTATGGTTATTAAGCACCAATGTAAAGCACCGCACCAGCAACCACTGAAAGAACAAACTAAAGGTTAGTTGATACTTTGGAGATGGCAACGCTTGTGTTTGTGATAAAAGCCATGATGGAAATAAAAGTCATCACAGTTACCGCTAACTAATCAGTGCACAATGGAAACAACATGAAAAAAACAAGAAAGCCACACGACTTTAGTCCTTCCTCTGCTTCGCGTCACGAAGCAGCAAGCACGTGAGCGCTCTGCTACAGTAGCTGGACAGCATCGACAAATACAGTGATGGCGATCAAGACGATATAGTTGTGACCTAACGTAGAAAAATAAATGCCTGTACACAACCACTTAGCCTGAATCACGTTAAAATGGCACTGTGGGTGATGAATAAAATTAATTTTCAAGTAAAAATAAAGTAAAAAGTAAAGTAAAAAATTCTCAAAACATCCACTCTTGGCACCACGCCCTTCCCCCCACCCACTGACGCTGATGGAAACACTGGTGAAACACACTGACAAATGTACTGTACTGGCAGCTTCTCACATTACAGTTTATATACAAGTTAGAGAACAGAAAGAGACTCCATCAGAAAGAAGAAACTCTTTTCTTTTTTTTGCGATCAGTCTGTACACTCACTTCAACCCCCACCCCCTTTTTTGTAACAGCAGAGAGCATACTGAATACACAGCTCCATCTGGCCATTATCCTCCTTAATATATATTTTTAAACACCTTGTGTGATTTGGACGTCAACGGCACATTCAGCTGTGTCCTAATGCACTTGATGACGTTCGTTTGTCCTTTTCAGGTCTCCGATAATGTAAGATCGTTGTTTTTCAAAAGGAAGGAAAGAGCTGGTCTGATGGTCTACAGTACAAATAAACGAGAAGGAAAAAGTGTGCAGCACTTTACCGTAAAGCGGTTACACTGTCTCGGTAAAACTGTAGCAGTGCGTCACTTTCTGGATCTACTGCATACTCGGGAAAAAGCAACACTACATCTAGATTTACTCTGTATCCACTGAAGTTGTTACTGATGTACGTTATTTTGTCGTGAGGCAAAATGTTGCTGTTTGATGAGCCCTACCATGTGACAGTAGTGGGAAAAAAAGGCCTTTACTTCCAGACACAGGTCTTGCAAAGCTTCAACACCCTCCTACTTTGTGCGGCATCTTATTTACGTATTTATTTTTTTAATAGGGCAGATCAAACCCTTTCCTCTCCCCACAAAAGAAGAAAACTACTTATTAATTCACCATGGCACTTCATTCAAAACTGTATGAACTGCTATCGCTGCGCCGCATATGTCTGTACATCTTCACGGATTACCTCTGCAGCGCCATCACGTGTGGGTTTTTTTGTTTGTTTTCTTTAGTCGGCATAGTGCATGATCGACTCAACATAGTTTCCAGGGAAGAGTCCAGTGACGCCGTTGCAGACGCCTTCGAACCAGCCATCGTCGTTCTTCTTGATTATGTAGATGATGGCCCCTTCCATGAAGGACAGCTCGTCCTCCTTGTCCTTGGAGTAGTCGTAAATGGCCACAACTGTGGAAAATAAAAAAAAAACATGTAAAATGACTCATTGCACTGGTGAAAGTCTAAATACAATGATTAACTCGGGGTACTAACCTTTCTCTAAGTAACTCTTGGGAGCCCACTGGGGGTCTCCGTCAGCGTAGGGATCGTTGTAGTGAACCACTGCGGCCTCCTCTTCCTCATAGTCTACAGGTGGAGGCGGAGGAGGGGGAGCTGGCTCTTCAAAGACGCCAATGTCCTCTGGGGGAGGTGGAGGAGGTGGGGCTGGGCTGTCTGTTACTAAAGCACAGCAGGAAGCAGAGGTGATAAGGCATTACAGAAATAATGAGGAATGAGTGTGTTCAGATCTCTCAGTCTGGGGATATTTCAAAATGTTCTCTTGTGAATAGTGTTCACCTTTCAAAATCCTATATATCTTTTCAACATGTTACTGTTATGGCCTGGTCAGGTCACAGAGACTAGTGTGCACCATGCACCATTTCTTATATTTATTTTAACATATATAATTATCAAGCAACTATGATCTAAATCATTCCAAGTCTCTAACCGTGTACACATTAAATGTTCAGTGATTTAACTGCTCACTAGAGGGCAGCTGTGGGTCCCTTTAGTTTTTAATTGGACACTGATCCTGCAGCATCAGTTAATACTAGCACTGATCCAAGTCCCCGTGGCACTCATTTACTTACTAATCATTTATTATTATTATAAACTTCCTATCAGTGAAACATCAATACATCTACTGCACTACAAGTGGCTGTTTAAAGTTTAAATATTCAGTTAACATTATAAAACAGTCACTCTGTATCACTTCTGTAAATGTGAAATCTCTCAGAGGATGCTAAACTTTCCTGGACACATTACCAAAGACATGAACAGTTGTCCTCAGTAGCCGTTGCAGTCTTTCTATCTATTCTAGTACTACAACTACCAGCCATGTTCTTCAGTTTATCCTGTAGTTGTCTAAGTAACGGTGGCGCTTAATCACACCTGAATGTGTTTTCTTCTTTTTTTTTAAATGACAGGATTCATTTAGTAGCTATGTTATGCAATCGCACACGTACTGTAACACTGTATGATTTGCATTTTTAAATTCGTCCAGTGAGAAGTGAACAGCGGCACTTCTCAAGCGCATACTTCACAAGAATACGGCGTGATAAAATGGGTGGACTGGTGTGATTTTGAAAGCCCCGACTTTTTTCAGTCTTTTAACCAAATAAGTTCTCGTGCTACGAGAGTCCTCTTGGAGCAGGTCTCCCTGCAGCTTTGTAGTCTCGAGCCCAGTGATTAAAGAGAAACTGCACATCTGATCTAATTCATAAGCTTGCTCTTGAATTAAAGAACTGGCACAGGGGATTGAAATTAATGCAACTCTCCAATCTGCCTGCGTAACCTTTTTTACAACAGGTCCAACAACTCACTTTGGAGCTGTTAACAGCTGAAAACGCTTCGCTATAAAACAATAGCTGACTTTGGTTTTATTTCCCCTTGTATAAACACCACATACATTAGGCTTTTAGTAACGCAATATACTTCAGGCAAAGACAGAGCAAGACCATTCCCATTAAAAAAACATTAAAAGGCACTTGTACTGGTCCCCGTTACTTTGTTTTTTTTCCTAGTATTAAAGTGCTTCTCTTTGTGGCATTTTCTCTTAACTCACTCGTTAAACATCAGTATTTTCTGTGAGGTGACCTCTTTTTAGCAGCAGACCTTTTCTTTGTTTAGTCAAAGTGATTAGTGTTCAGACTAACCAATCAGCTCTTCTTCCACATGCACATTAATCCCTGTTGCTGGTGGTGGAAATATAAAACGTGCCGCTTCCTGTGCACCAGAAAAACAAGAGAAAACCCACCAGCTGATTTAGCAGTAATTATTCGTTTAAGGCCAGTTTAAAAAGTGCAAACTACACACACTAATTCCATTGTTCATGTCGTTCCATGACTCATGCAGAACTGTTCTTCGGTTCATTGAACTAAGGAGACACAGATAGTTTGATCTCTGCGTCTTTGCAGACAAGCGGCTGGTGAATCAGGACGCAGCAGCGGGTCACATTTTCTCTCCTCAGTGGACTGAGAGCTTTCAGTGATCTATCACCATGGCAACAGACAGACATCTGAGGGTGCTCCACCCTCAGCCATGCATCCAGCGCGATAAGGTAGAGTGAGTGTAGCGGTGTGTGGGTCCTGAAATGTGCTCAGAGCCCTGTCTAGTGCACTGGTGACGTTGCGTAAATTTTGTGCATGCTGAGACTTTGCACATGGCTGTATTTGTACAGTCTACATTTCTAACTTTAACGGTACATGCAGGTATACCACATTAGTGTATGTTTCTGTCTGCTTTCTACTACTTACTGCTCTCCTGCATTCTGGCCACGAAGCCGGTCAGGGGGATCTGTGGGGTCAGCTGGACCACAGGAGGAGGAGGCGGAGGAGCCACAGACACTGGAGCCACAACAATCAGGCAGCAGGAGCGGCCGAGAGACAGAGAGCAACGGAGGTGTTTGGACAGGAAGAAAGACAGAAGACACAGAAAAAAGAGCAAAAGGGCATCACAGAGAAGAGAAAATCCAAATTGAGCATGTTACAAAAGAAAGAGGGGAGGGGAGACAACAAAAAGCTTGTGAGCAAGCAAAAAATAGCACAGAAAGCATTGCTGAGCAACTCGTTTGAAACGTTCCAATCAGTGTTCTTTTGTGCTGCGTTTTTCAAGCTGGGCCGAACAGGCCTTCATCTAATCTCAGCCTGAGAATCTACCTCATCAGCATCTGTTTTAAAAATCAAACGCAAAAGCTGCAGCTAGCAATCGGCTTTCAACGCGGTGAAAGAACTGCAAAGCACGACGCAGACCCAGAAACATGACAGCTACAGCTGCAAGATAAGGCTTCAGGAAGACAGATACGGCTCTCAAGGAATTTGCAGGAATGCTCACTAGAGCAGTATCTTTGGATGCAGTTCAGCATTTTGGCTCACCTACACCCTTCACTTAAAAAACCTGTGCCAATATAACCTGCATACATTTCCCTTAAAAATCCATCTTTTTGCTGCACTGTCTCATCGTAAGATTAACCCTACAGACAAACAGAAAAACACAGCTGTCCTCACTCAAAGACATGATGTCACACACAGGCATGCCAGGTCTGACTCATAAATCACATGTATCGGGAGGGCGTCTGTAACCTCGCTGAAGTAATGTCCTAATATTCCATCGCGCTTTCACATCTATCCACAGCTACACCCTGTGAGATCAATGAGCTCCATCGCGTAATCAAACGGCTTTTTGTGCTGTTAAACCTCTGTAACATCCACCACGTGTCCAAACGTACCTTTTAGCTTCATAAAATTCTAACAACTACACAGCAGACATCATCAAGATTATGCAATGTCTCAGTTAAAGCCTGTGGCTAACCAGGCTCAGTGTCATTGTCTCTCTCTCGCTTCTCGACAAGACAGACAGCCTCCTCCTTCTGTATTCTGTGCCAAGAAAGACAGTTTGTCCTTTGAGAGGAGCCATTAGAGGAGAATGGCTCAGAGTGAAGCCTGCCAAAATAAATTCTCCTCATTTGACAGAAAATATGCATTATGTCCTGGGTTTTCCCTCGTCTTGCAGCTGCGAGCATTTTCTACCCTGAAATGCCTTCTGCCTGCTCACCGGTCTCCCTGAACGAGAACCTTCCTCCAGCTGACTAAAATAATAATGTCATAACTCAATTAGAAAAGCTAAAGTAACACTCCGCGTAGCAGGGCAGAGGTGGGGAGGATTCAACAACCCCGACTTCTGTTATTACAGTTCATCATTCATTTTCATTAGCCCCTGAAAAGGCTAGCCCGCATAGCTGTTAGACGAAGAGGACCAAACGCAGAAGTATGAGTGGCCAAATTCTAAATGCGTATTTCATTATATTAGGACAGGATGTGAACTTCTTGCTCCCAAACCTATTTGTGCAGATTATCTCTAAACACCAAATGCTTCAGGAGTCCTTTGACTAATAGCTGGGTTAAAAGTACATTACCTGGGTTCTGAGGGTATGTTGGGCCTCCGTTAAGATGGGGCTGCTGGGAGGAGACGGAGGGTGCGCGGCGATACGTGCCAGTGGCCGACACCATGGAGGCTGAGGAGGTGGTGGAAGAGTTGTGACGGGAGATCTGGCGGGAGATGGTGCCAAACTGGGACATGGGGATGGGACCCAAGCCGGGGCCCTGGGGCACAGAGGCCGACGATGGGGCCACTACAAGAGAGGAGAGTCAATGTGAGCAGCATTTATATTCAATTTACTTTATTGAACACACCACTACACTTGCTCTCTCTGTGCTCAGTGTCCCAGTTTTCCTTCTTGCCTTGGTCAGAATTTTCCTGCATAGCAGTTTCTTTACTGTATATTTAATACTGGTTGGAGCAAAAGGTCAAAAACATGGTTATGAAATATACATTTTCAGTAAGGCTATATGCCTGCGGCACTTTTTCCATTATTATAATGTGACAGAATACACAAGAGTAAATCTACATCCTGTCAGTTTTCTAAAAAAAAGAAAAAAAAAATCTATCCCAACTTCTATTCCAGATTTAAAGCAAAACTTTGCTCAGTTTAGAGTCACATGTGTAACCCAGAGTAAAATCTGTTTCCTGCACTTATTCCTGCCATTGAATGCATCGCAGGTACATGACTCCAACCACATGACTTTGCTCAGCCAATCGGACGGCATGTGGGTCATAGTAAGCCTGTCCCGGCTTCCTCCTGTGAGATGCGTGGAGGCAAGCCAGGTGACAGAGCTGTTGCAGATGCTGATTACTGTGAGCCAGAGCCATAGTGTTGTTGTGCACTGAACAGAACGGAATTGGCCAGGTGAACCCTTTTCGGGTATGAAAAAGGATGGCGAGCCAATGAGCGGCTAGGAGCAGGACTCATTCTGCAATTGAAGCTTCCACTGGTTGGGTAGGAAGCTATAAAAGACGACGCTCTGTCCCCATTTTCCAAATACACTGATTTCCACACTCATACACACCATTCCCCCCATTTATGGACAACAGCGCTTGGACATCTCTCATGGACATTCAGATAAAACTCATGGACTTCAGTGTGGATCAGTGTTTTTGATGTTAACATGTGTTGTTTATGGGGAACTGTTTTCTATATTGCTTGGTATAAGCCAGAAGAATTTGCTTAGTTGTTTTTGTGCACCCTCACTGGGTTTTTGGTTAATTGAATAGCTGCAGCAGGAGTGATTATTTAAGTTTTCCTTTTCTTTTCTTGTTATTTTTCTTTGGGGTTTGGTTAAATTCATGGTACCTGCAAAAGCATTTTGTGTTGTGTGTATTTATTAATTACTGCCCATCAGCTCCAGTAGCATTCCTAAATCTTCTGATTAATAATAACCATAATATTTCACTCAATACCTAGCCTGTATTGATTCATTGGCGCTTCATCAGTGTTACACATGCAGGAGACGAGGAGACACAGCAGCGCTGGGAACTCACCTTGCCCCATACTGGGAGGAGAGGGTGTGGGAACTGCTAGAGGGACACCGACTCCACTGCCTCCACTGTTCTCCCTCCCACCACTGCCACCACTGCTGCCACTGCACGGGGAGCCAGAGGAGAGTTCGTGGCAATCAGTAGAAATGTGTGAGACAAACGTAATTACATAACAAAGTTTGACATCCTATCATTAGTCTCTCATATGTCACTCTGCCAGCAACAATGTGCCCATCACTATGGCAACCAATATCGATTTCTGCGAAGAAGCTGCGGCGCACGTAGAAGAGACGTTTATGTAGAAAAAAAGGAAGAGATCCAAAGGTCAAAAGCACAGACTGAAGGAATGAATAAAGAAATGTAAATATCTCATTTTTTAAAAGCCTTATCTGCTTTTTTACTAATCATTTTACTAATAATTTTTTACATTTTTTTGTAACCAGACATTTCAATTTGAAAAAACACTGGTGTTTCCGTAGTATCAGGAAGGTTATGTAATGTAAAAAGCAGCATTTTTAAATAAGAAAACACTAATCAGCCATTTCAAATTGTCTTCATATCTGCACCAGGTTAGAGGGCCTCGTCAGTCCCACTCAAAAAAGTTACAAGCTCCCCATTCCTACAGAAAACAAACTGCAGCATGTCCCACTTTATCTAACACATTTTAAATGCTCTGGTCATTTCTTTACATATTTGTTTACATCGGCTTATTTCATTCCTCTCAAGTGGTTTAAATGCATCTACTTAACATTTGTGCCCCATTTACCTGTAGTTCAGCTGTAACGTGGTGAACAGCAATCGAAAACAAAGTTTAAATGTATCTGTGCTACCTGTGTGTCCTGGGTCTCTGATTGAGAGACGCTGTGCGCGCGGGGCTGTGCTGGCTCCCGAGTCGGGCCGGGCTCGTCATGTAGTCATTTGGCACCACTGGGGGCTTCACAGGCTCCAGTGTTTTGTAGGGAGTGTTACGTCTGGAGTCAGGTGAACACAGGAAAGAGGAAAGTAGAGTTCGTTTTCAGTTTCATGAAAGTAATAGAATAAAATAAAGAATAGGGAAACTTTAAACATTTTAACTGCTTGCTAAAATATATCTCTGCATTCATAACCTACTGTGTGTTTCACCGGTTTGGCAGGAAGCCCCCAGTTTAACAGAGACCAGATGGGACCACAACCTCTTACACCACGCAAGTTAAACTGTAGGTTCTTACCCAAGGGTACCACGACCAGCCATGGGAGGGCTTGGAGGCTTCTGTGAAGGTGGGTTGGTCCTTGAAAGGGTCCCCCCTCGTCCCGCCGCATTGTTCCCATGTTGCTAGACAAAAAAAAAGCAAGTTAAAAGCCTGGTTTTCTGTAACGTAGCGATTTTCCTACCAATGAACCTGACTCTCAGGAGTCCTTTCAACGATGATGAACAAGCAAACTCGGATGAGGTTCACCTGTACTGTATGAATGGAGAAAACATGAAGCACCAGTATGAAGGTGTCTATTGTCTTAGATAAAGAGTGTATGGTTAATAGTAATAGATGGGTGAAGAGATTGTAAATCTAATTATACAACATACACATGAAATATCTTATTATATACACTGATCCTGCTTTATTGGACTGCCTTTGCACCAAATCCGATTAGTTTCTTACTGTAAAAAAATGTGTAACTGATTAAAGGTGTACATCCTTCTATGCATCTCAAAGGTAGAAAGACATGTTTCATGGCTTCATGTGCACCTTGATACTGTGGCTCTGAACATCATCAATTTATGGACAATAAGAGGAGAAACACAAGCATCTCTTACCTTGGCCTTAAGCCACTGAGTGCAAGCAGGCAGAAAGAGAAGACAAAAAACAAGCTCATTGATTAAAGACTGGTAACAGTAACTTTGTACCCACACTACACAATGCTGACAGAGAATCAAGAAGAAAAAAGGAAGGGAGTGTAATGGTGTGTTCAGAGCAAATGTGAAGTAAGGCTTTGCCTCCTTTTTCTCACATGAATACAGTTGAGTGTATTTAGACCATTTCACAATCCACAAATACTTTTATGTGGGAAAGACTGTGAACCACTACCGTGTGTGTGCTACTAATTTTCCAGGTCACAGACTGCTCATCACACTGAATCTATAATTACAATTTTAATACTGTTCAAACTATACTTCATTATAAGCCAAATTCTAGCAGCATAAAGGAGGTTCAATTTATAATAATATAAAACTGAGGGAAAAGGCAACTTTAAACATTAATACATTTAATGTTTATCTGATTATTATATATTATTAATGCTAGCCTTTAATGTCAGTTACTCCTATGTTCACCTGCAGTAGAAGTCACACCAAATAACCCAATTTAGGTTTTAACCAACACAGAGGAAGAGCTCGCTTCCTTTTGTTCCACTTTGTACAAAAACATTTGAAAAAAAAAAAAAGGACATGGAAACACTGTTTATGTTGTGTTTTGTTCCCTCTATGTCTGTATCTGTATCTGTGTTACAGACTGTAATCAGGATAAGAGTCACTTTAGTGTCTAGTCACTATGAATAACGAGGAGCGGCTGAGCTACATGTTTTAAGTGTCGTACCAGGAAAATAAAAAATTGGGTACTAAAGTGGTGTGAGGTCATAAATAACAACAGAGTCTCTGAGTGGCTGTAATGTGGCTAAACCTATCACCATGGTAACTGCCAGAAAATGCCAAAAAAAAAGCCATTACGGTGAGGGGTTGAACACAGTCGTCCACACATGCATGAATGGGTCTTTCCAAGTTCGAGACTGATTTCCCATCTACCCGTGGATAAATTCCCCTCGACGTGGGGGAGAAAAGGGATGGGGGTGGATGAGTGCTCCTCAAAAGCTTGAGGGAATCCACCTCAGCCAAGAGGAAATGGGCTGTGAGGATAGAACGCTAATAAGCTGCTAATATTTCCCAGCACGGCAGGAACACAGCCCAGACTCATAAATGCAGGAAAGCAAAATTACAAACATACCCACACACCTGCATTAATATACTGAATATAGTGTATTTCTATGTGGCTTGTGTAGCAGTAGTGAATAGGGGTCGAAATGATATCACAATATCTCAAAGAAATCTGCAATAATGATTTTTCTGACTTCATAGAAAAAAAATTAGTGAGCAGTGTCTTTTATCAGTGATTGGAGTTGGAGATACAAACAAAATCAAGGCCATTTTCCTTCTTTTCTAATGAGCTACTGTCACTGAATAACTACTTTAATTTGAAGTCTAAATCTAAATATAGCGACAAGGTACCATGAGCAACAGCATACTGATAGGAGCAGTGGTACCATTAAAATCTTGATATCCTTTCTTGATATCCAATGACATTCATCCTTATAGTACAATAATAGTGACACAGTGACTAAGCATAAGTCAAATATAAGAAGAAAACTAACCTGGATAATGTTTCCCTGCTTAACACGGTAAGAAAAAGTCAATTAACTTTGAAACTTCAGCAGTCACCAAATAAAATCCCACCAAAAAATTCAATCTAACTCTCGCACACTGACTTGCTTGCTGTTATATCTCACAAACACCTGGTTGTAATTTAATACACGTACAGCAAAATGATGTGCAGGGGATACTGTGCAAGTCTTTCTCTGACACACCTATGGCACATTCAGGTGTGCAGATATTTAGTCGGGCCACACATATTGAGAAATGTCTGGGATGCTGTCTCTTGGGTCGAGCTTTTTGAGCAGTTCACAGATTTATATATGTGTGCATGAGAAACAAACTGTATACATTCTCGTTTGCACAAATGCACATCCATAAGCGCCTTTACATACATACACAAGTAGCAAGGAAGAGAATTAAAAAGGAGCCAGCAGCCAGAGAGCTTTGAATCCAAAAATGCATTTCACAAGCCCAAACTGATTATCTAAACCTTGTTAAAATAAGTCAACTTCATTACATTCATAATGCTCATCCAAATGTAGACTCGCGTCTTAGAAGCACGAACTGCTGTTTCCTTTTGCAGATTTCCAGATGGACAAAAAAAGAAAAGATTGCAGATTTTCTTGCATCTACAATGTGCTGATTTCTGCAGAGATCTGTCATTTCTATCATTCCTGAATGATGCTCAATTTGCATAGTGGGCCATGCCAAATCCGTCTCAGTGTGAGCCAGCTCTCAAAGGAGGAAACACTAGCTTTTGAATTTGAATCAGCGGATGTTTGAAAATCAGCGGACAGCCACTATCTCAACAGAGACAGGCCAGGGGAAAGGGATACAGAGGCCAATTGACACACACGCACTATGGAAATTTATGACACAGGCAATCAGTGCGTATAAGTGTGTGTGCACGCTGACACAAGCACAGACACACAGTCTTGTGAAATAGAGGAAGAGAGGGGCGAGGAGAGGATGGATCATGGGGAGAGAGAATAAAAAAACTGAAGAATGAGGCGGAAGAAAGACTTTTTACAATTTGAAGAGAGTGTGATGGTGTGAGTAACACTTGGCCATGATAGTTCCCTCAAAAACACACACACAGACGATTAATAACTAGCAGCTTGGGTAACTGTTACCGGGCATGAAAAACTCTTGCCTGTGCAGCTATTCTTGGATGGGCTGAAGTGTTTCTGTGCTTAATCAACTAAAAGGCCAGCGTATTGATCAGCTTGCAGCCTGGGTGGGATGTGTGAATGAATTATGAAGGCAGACAGTGAGGATGCTCACATGCAAGTACCAGGTGTAAACTTGACTAAGTATGTGTATTCCTCTCTGGGATAATTGATTACTTGGGGAAAACACAGCAATTTATCAAAGTAATGGACAGATGCAACAGTTTGGTAGTAATTATGGTGGAATAGTGCAGAGACGACTTTACTCCTACTCCTTGTTATAAGGCTTTTATTTTAACACAATGAAGAATATTTTTCTTACCTTGACGCCGTGTCCTACATCATCCAGCAGCGTGTAGTCGATAGGCTTTCGAATGTAGCGCACCGGCCGCTCCATGTTGCCCGGAGCGATGATCTTGTGGGTACGAGAGGTGTTTTTGTTTGTGGTCAGGATGCCGATTTCTCGGCGGGCCACCTTCTCCTTATGGATGTCCACTGTCTGTTTGAGGAAAATATAACATGGTCACTTACTGTTTTCTAATGTAAATTTGCTTTTAATGTAGGGAGGTGATACGGCATGTAACTGAACGCTAAAACCATGTGCTTTTATTCTTTCATATTTATTTATACTATGATGAAATTATGTTGATGTGCCCAAGTACACATCAACAAGTGGATGAGCTGGCGATCGAACCACCAACCTTCGCCCAAAGCGAAGGCTCGTTTTAACTTCTGAGCCATCATACTGCACTGCAGTGAAAACTGTGTTGACAACATCTCCAAAAGTTGATTCTGTTCATCTGGACGTAGCGTTTTCTGGGAGGAACGTTTCGTCACTCATCCAACTTCTTCAGTCTCAGCTGACTGCAGGTTTCCCCAATAAACAGTACATTTGCATAATGACTGAAACCCCTGAATTGGGGAATGGCTGCAATCACAGCATTGTAAGATGGCGAAAGATGTACCCTTAGGCCCCCTCCTCGATTCAGAGATGGTCTTTCCCTTTTCACGTAAATGGCCTCCTTGACTCCACACTCAAACCAGCGTTCTTCACTGTCCAGGATGTGTACATGTGGGCCTAAGGGTACATCTTTCGCCATCTTACAATGCTGGGATTGCAGCCATTCCCCAACTCTCTGTGAATGGTACTCATGGCCATTGATCAGTGGGTTTTGGTCAGTGGTTGTTGATCAATGGTCATGAGAATTTGCATAATTATGATTAAGGAACTGACCTCACAGCCCATTGTTCCTTCAGTGGGCTGGTTTCAGTCATTATGCAAATGTACTGTTTATAAGATTGGGGAAACCTGCAGTCAGCTGAGACTGAAGAAGTCACTTGGATGAATGACGAAACGTTTCTCCCAGAATACGCTACGTCCAGACTCCAGATCCACAGAATCAACTTTTGGAGATTTATTTTCCTGGATGATTGAGAATGCATCAAGATGTGTTGACAACAATTTAATTGAAGACAGTTACACTTAATTTGAAGCAGATTTTCAAAGAGAATATGTGTAAATGAAATACGCGAGAACTACTATTATTTGACAGCTTCTAGCTCTGTTGTGTGCGCTGTTCACAACCAATTTTTTGGCTACTGTGCACAGAGTAATCTATATTTAAAACTGTTACACCATCACCAGCTTCTATTGCTTAAAACAGTTTCAACCAGCATCCAAAAGCTGCAAAGTGGACCTGTAGTTGTACAAAAAAAAATGTCAGCACCTGTTTACAGCAATTCAGTAACAACAATGTTGCAACAATTGTTATTTATATATATATAGAGAGAGAGAGAGCACTAGGTGCAGTGGCTCCCAAGCTAGGCAAGTGGCTCCAGCAGATCCCGGGAACAACAACAGATCTCTGTCCAAAAGAGCGCAGTCCTAGGAACAGCTAAGATACTGCGCAGGACCCTCAAGCTCCCAGGCCTCTGGTAGAGGACCCGAGCTTGAAGGATAGACCGGGGTGAGAGGGGAATTTATATATTATATATACATATATATATATATATATGTGTATACATTGCAAATGGACACAAAGAAATATACTATAAGAATAACATGTGTTTAAGAGCTTCATTTAATTATCTTTAAACATTTTTCCAACCAAGAGACTCAAAATCTGAGAAGAACTGTCAAGTTGTGCTATTCTCTCACTGTGCCTGACACGAAGTCTCTGAGCTCTATCATCTGTTTATCTGAATGTGTGTGTGTGTGTGTGTGTGTGTGTGTGTGTGTGTGTGTGTGTGTGTGTGTGTGATATTGTAGGCTCTTTCTTTAGGAGAGGAAACTGAAGTGACACGCCCAGCTTCAGCTGGGAAGTTACAAAAAAGACCTGCCCATTTCCTGCCAGTAACAGGCGAGCTGAGGTGCAGTGTAGATTAGAGAGAGTGAAAAAAACAGAAATGAGAGAGAGGCACACAAGACAGAGGCACTAGACACTAGAAGCTGATTCAGGGGGGTTTACAGTAATTAAAAAGAGATTGAGAAGAGAAGAAAATGGTGAAATAGAAAAGGAAACTTCACTTTAGAGCTACTTTCCTCTGTATGCATTTCCTCTGTGTGTACATTGCTAAATGCCTCGAGACGTAACTGTTACCTAATGAGTGATAACAGCGATGTCTGCCCTTCATGATCTTTTGCGATCTCATTTTCTTTTGTAATCTCTTTAATAAACATCTGCCTGTCTGCTCAACCCTGTGGAGTGTGTTTTTTGACAACAGATGGTACAGATGGTAACTCTCAGTGCCAGAGCTCTACAGTGTGTCATTCTATTAAATCTGTTCTTAAGCAGATGATCATTCTCTGCAGAGCAACTGAGCGAGCTGAAATGTCTGTACCAAGTATGGTTTTAAGACATGTAAACGATGAATTTATATGTCAATGATTTCATGTATAGTTTGATATTAATTAAATACAAACAATTAATACTGTTGATGCTATATTTTACGGTAAAGAGGTGTCCATAAATGTGTCTTTTGAATTTATACTGCAATATAGAGTAATGCGAAGTTGATCCTGCGCTTAAGAGGATTGGACCAACTGAAATGGAGCTGAAAAAGGCACAAGTGGGTCATTGAGCTGATGGATGACAATTTCGGGGAATGAACTGAGAGATAAATCAGAAAGAAAAGACAGAGTGAAAATGGAAAAGAAACCAAAGTGTAGAGTTTCAGATCTCCAACAAAATCAAATGGAAGCATGTCCATTTTTAGCCATAACCATTTAATTTAGGTTCTAATTCAGATTTCTGCTTTGATTAGACATGCTGCTGCTTTGCATTTTAGGGATTAGCCTGTACTGTATGTTTCTGCCAAAGACTTTTCTGCTGAGGCCTTTTAAATCAGACATGGGTTTGGCAGCAGCGTTTGCTTACCTTTCTTTCTAGAATGATAAATTGATGAACTGGCACAGCAAAGCAAAGTTAAATATTCATTTTGTGTAGAGAGAAAAGCCATTATGGGGTATATGTAAAGTTAATGATCTTTTCCTGAACTTTTAAAAGATTCAAGCAGATTTAAAGCCATCTGTGTTTTCATGGGCATTCATTTTTTTTCACCCCATCATTGAGTTTATGGGACTGGTTTTGTTTGCTTCTTTACTTGTGGTTAAATTATGCATTTCCATTTTGCATGAAAAGATTACCAGAGGTGTGGCACGCCCCACCCTGGAGGAAATTAACCTTTGGAGCCGATTCATACACTGATCTGAATCAAGACATTTTTGGAAGGATTCTTTATCGTTGCAAAAAAACATTGTGCCATATCTTCATGAATATATATCAAACCGAAAGAATAAAAATTGGGAAACACTGTTTTGGTGAAAGTATTCCAAACTGACCTAGATCCAGATGTTCTTCTGGATCCACTGACTCAATTCATGCATGGTGTCGAATAAATGCAGCCATGGAGAAGGCATGCAGTATTATGGACTGCTATTACATTTTCACGCACGCGAGGCAGCTTGCATGAACTAAAAAAAGACATAACCGGTTAGCTTGTTCATAAGATGCTGTTGTGGTTTCCTGTCTAAGAATCTTTTTGAAGCTGTCTTGATTGCCTGTAAATCAAATGACAGAATTTAAATTAAAAACCTAATTCTCTGAAATGTATAGCACAAGCTTGCTTTGATGGTGTTGTGAAAAAGGGCAGATATGTTCACAGAATGCCATGTAACAGAATAAAAAGCATGGCCTCACTTTGCTTTTACAGCTTCGGCAGTACAGAAAGAAAAAATATGTGACTACTGGAATCAATCTAGTGATGAAACGAGTGTTTTTCTAGCTATGAAAAGACAAAAAAGGCTGCAGTGAAACATTGTGGCCAGACTAAAGCTGATAGAAGTTGCTTCTCAGTTACGATCAGGTGAACGTACTGACTCAACAGTTTCTCTTCTGTGCTGCTGCACGTCGAGGGTGCCATTGGGTGTGAAGCAGAAACATCAAGTAGGGGAAGTAAAGCTCTACTGAGCACCTTTAAAGGATTGAGAATAGTGTTTGGTTGTCCGCTGTGAGACTGCACCTGACTGCTACCACTCCGCAGTTCGCAGAGTAAAGTGGGAGCTGAAAATGCAAGCTAGAGTGCTGGCGTCAGGGTTTCACTTCATTCTGACAGGCTTAATGAAGCGCACAGGGAGGGGACGGGACATTCAATGGCTGACAGGCAGGGTGGCCGCATGAAGCGCACACAGAGGAGCAGAGACGGAGAGAGAGAGGACTGCTGATGAAGCAAGCGGGACTGATGAGGGACTGTGGAGGATTGGCAGCTCCAGCATGATCCATGCCCCCGCCATATCTGTCAGTCTTTATAATGCATGAATGTGCCATTGTGCAGTTTGGTATTATGACACTGAATAAAAGCAGACTGTGGCATTTTACTGTACTTGAATAACTTTTATCTAGAGAGGAAAAACCTATCTTTGTTCATTTGATGGATAAAGCAGCGATTAGACTGATAAAATCAGAGTTGACCTTCTTGGCTGATGATTCAAATCCCATGCACAAATACCGAATCTGTTGTGGTGCGTACCTGGGAGATGTGGTTGATGGACGATTCCATGCGTCGTAGTTGCGAGGCTTGAATATCCAGCAGCTGCAGCACATTGTTTGCTAAGGCATTGATCTGGTAGGCCACGCTGGCCAGAGACTGAGTGGTGTAGGCTTTGGTCTCCTCCAGGGCCTTCTTCTTGTCTTGAGCCTGGCAGGGAGAGGGAGAAGAACAAACTGATGTAAAAAACGAGTCGGTGGAAATGTGTGTGGGTGGAAGAAATGGAGAATTTGGCAGAAGAAAGTAAGGTGTAAGGTCCATAAAAGCAAGACAAAATGCTGTACTGTAATTGTTCCTCTCCTACCAGTTGTGTGAGCTGCAGAGTGAGAGGGCAGTTTTCTACAGGGAATAGTATTTGACATCCTCTCTTTGCTGTTTTTAAACTGCAAAGCCATGTTAAGATCTGAAGGGAAGTGAAGGAGAAAAGTTTGTGATTCTGTGAAGCAAAGGCTTTGTGGACTACTACACAGCCTGAAATTGGGACAATGTCCGAACAGCTCCGACAGGCAACATGGGACAGGTGCACAGTGGGATTCGAGCCCAGAAAACAGGAATGCCAGGACATTTCCCAAATCTCCACCCGGCTGTGCAAACCATCTGCTTCTGGATGCCTTTAAATAGCAATGTGACTGAACGGACATATTTATAGTTTGGAAACAAAACGGGAGAATGCAGCCACACATTGAAGCACTTCAACAGCGAACTACCACAGAAAGACTGCAACTTACAACTACTACACAATCTACACCTGACTTATTAACAATCTGCTTCTGTAATGTGTATGAAAACAGAATGTGACACTTAAGATTGCCTCAGGTCATGATCTCCATGATTAAGCTCCACCTGTCCTAGCAGACTACAAGAATGCCAACGAATGTTTTAATCAATTATCATTAATTATTAGATCATGATAATCAATATTTTGATTTGCTGACATTGATATTCTGTCCAACTGTCCTATTTACAAACTGTGCCTACAGAGTCATACATTCACTGATGCCACTGTGATGACCTAATGTCCTGCCACCATGCTACAGTTTCACCAAAAGCTGTGTTTTAGATCAGGATGTTTCAAATGTTGAAGTCTCACCTTATAGTTTTTTAAATAAAGAGTTCATAAGCATTCAGGCCAATTCACTGCTGTGTTCTATGCTGTACAGGTACTATATACATCTATATCACATGCAAGCTGTTTCCAAACCACCACGTGTTGACATGTGTTTGGTAGCAAGAGGTTAAACACCTACACCATGACAGCACTTTTGAACATGACCACCAAACCACCTGCTCTGTGACCCACTGCGAGTTTAGCACAGAAACTGGTTTTCATACCTTAGGTTGGGAAAGGCTGACTTACATAACTCACTGGATGACTACTGAAAGACCTCACAGAGCTATTAACACACAACATGTGAAGCAATGCTAGGACAGTGCTTGGATACGTAGTGATTCTTGCATGAGCTTAAAGCGAGCACAAAGAGGTTTAAAACTAATACTGCACGGAAACACACACATCTCCCTTATACACATTGTCCACTCTCTTTGAGATTTCTTTTTAAGTTTACAAAAGGCTTTTTGTAGAGGCTCTAATTGGAATTCCTTTTTTGGTATGTGGAAGACTCCTATCTAAACAATGCGGTAAAATAAAGCAAATTCAGTGAAATACAATACTGAGACAAGAATATCCTCAGGAGTTATGAACAAAAAACACTATGAGTCAGAGAGGTATCGAGTGAGTTGTAGTTTGGAGGGGGGGTTGGCAGGGCTAACATTCTTATATTACAGAAGGGTGAAATGAGTAATATGTGTGGTTACGCATACACAAACGATACACTGAAGCAAAACTAAGAACATAAATGTTCAGAACAATTTACACACCAGTGGGTTTGTAAAAAGCAGAACAATTTCGCCGCGAGAGATGCTATTTTAATACACAAAGACCTTAGAAAGTTACTAAAAAAAACTGAGTCCTGCTCTCTTGTCTTCAGTTTGGTGTATGACACTTTTTCAAACAGCTTCTGATCTAAGAATAAAACTTGTGTCTTTTTCCTGCAGCCTGCCGGGGTAGATTTACATATCATGGCATGCAGTTTGTTTTTTTTACATAGCGTCATCATTTCAGGTGACTGTGTGAGTTTATGAACGCAGTTTTAAAAACTGTCCACGTGGGATTATGCAGAGCTACTGTATCCAAGCTGATAACGTGGTTTGACAACTTGGGAGCAAAAGGCAGAAGACATTAGCATTTTCCGTGTTTGATTTTTACCCAGCACAATATAAGGATAAGCTACGCTGGCCTACATAATACTCTCAATCCCCTTCATTCCCTGTTGTGTTTGTCAAGTGTGTTTACATGCACGCAGGATCTGAGCTAATGTTTTTAACGTCCCTGAAGAAATCATTATTCGGGAAAAGCCACACACACATGCGTGCATTTTCATATTCCAGCCATGATGTCGGAAATAAACCAAGCAGCAGCCCAGGGCTTTCAAACTCAGCAGTGAAAGGGAATCAAACTAGCACACAATCAAACATTTTCAAATATATATAGATATATGCTTATGATATTTTTCTGAAATTAAGGCCTGATAAAAATGTGGAACTTATATGACACTTCGAATCTCTTGATGCACAGAGTTATTCCTTAGTGCCTTTGTCTCATTCACCTACACATAAATGATTCATGGAGATAGTAAATCTTATCTGGGTGACACCAGCTGGCTCCAAAAAAACATCCCTGTGTTTTCTGCAGATGACTCACAAAATATGATTACATGGTTTATTGTTGGCTTCATGTGGTGCTGGGATTTTGACAGGAGCAACATTCAGTAGTGCTAAGAACGGACATTGCATTAAAAACAGGTGTGCCACAAAACACTTTGTTCCTCACTGTCCACTACAAATACATATGTTTCATTAATCAAAAATAAATAAAAAGGGATTCCTTTTTGGTTTTGTTTTTTAGATGGATGGATGAACAGGGATTTGTATTTCTGATGAGCTCATATGTGAAGTACCTTTATATTCCACGACCTAAATAAATTTGCAGCGACACCATGACAATTGGTTTTTCATTTCCTTTAGTTTATCAATATCAAAAGAATCAATCTGACGTGACAGTCTTTTTGCTATTATTATTTATTGAGTGCTCCAAATTCCTGTTTCACAACATATGACACCTGGTCTGTAAACTAAAGCCTCTAAGCTCCTGCTTCTTAAAGCAGCTAAGTTTGCCACCAGGTGCATGCCATTTCCTCTCAAACAGTCCAACTGATCTGCAGAATAATAGCTTCCTGCATGATCTAGCTCTGAAAGTGTTGCCTCACAACACCGTGTAAGCCCATCAGTAGGAAACGTGCATTCAAGCAGTCTAACCTACATTGCATTTTTGATGACAACCGGGGTAAAGTGATCTGATGTGCTTTTACTGTGGGCTCTCTCAGCAGCACGGTGATGAAGAAATTGCCAAGCTGGAGCGCAGTTTCTGATTCAAAGTGGTCTTCTGTTCACACCAGACCATTGAAGCCACTGATGGGCTTTGATGTCAGCTCCCAGTATTCCTCACATTTACTCAATGCACTCTGTGGGAGACTAACAACTGAGGTTTATTGTTAATACCTAATTTAGCCAGATGCCCCAATGCTTTACTGATTTTATGACTTAATATTTAGTGAATATAAGCACAAAAAAACAAGCAGGCACACCTTTCATTAACCTGCACCATGCATGCAATCACAGGCATTATAAGATCCACACACATATTCTCTGGAGCCACGTTTTGCAGTAGACCGTTATATCAGGATCATTACACATTTATAGACTTGGACGAATTGCATGTAAAGTCTTTAGCACTTGGTTTACTTTGTGATGTATAAACTGGCAAGAAAGCTCACAGATGAGAAATGCCTTTAAATCCAGTGCTTAATGGCTAAAGGGAAGGGCTAAATCGTGAATAAGCCACAGTTTTAGTGAGTTTCTAGTGAATAAATGTGTTATAATAATCGCTCTGTGACAGTATTACATTTTCAAAAATATACATACAATTGTTAGCTTTTGTATTTTAAACGACTAAAGGGAAGGCTCGAGCCTTTTTTTTCGTTTTATAATACTGTTATGTCGTTTTCACGTGCGGTGAGCGTGCGGTTTTAGTCACATAGGGAGGAAAAAAGAAGAAAAAAAATCGGTTTTGAGATTAGCCTCCTTCACAGGTACCTACCACAGAATGCAGTCAGTGACAACCTACTTAGTCATAACAACGACACACCCTCTAAAAGCCCCCAGCAGCTCTCAGCTCACCGAGGAAACCCTTTAAAAAACAGAAACCAGAGGGATAACGAAACACAGCCATGCCCGACATGGCACCGAGCGGCCGCTTAAACCAGCGTACCGGGAGAAAAGACCACTCGGTGTAGCTAGCGATTTGATAGTCGCTTTCGTTCCGACCAGCATTTCCTGCCCCTGTGGTTTCACTCACTCCCACTACAACACCGCAGACACGACGGTGATAAACCAGTAAATTCACCATATGCAAGGGCGGTTTTTAGGCGTTTCTTACCTGAACATAATTGTTTTCACAGTATTCCGCTACCCGGGACAGGTTCTGGTAGCTTTCCACAAGCGCTCTTTTACCGGCAGGGATTTCCTCCTCTAATAGCATTTGTAGCTCTGCCATCTTACATCCCTTTGCATTTCTCTCCTGCCTGTCCTTTTTCTCAGCGAGGCGAGGCGGTGATGCTGTGCTGTGTTGCTGAGAAAGGGGCTCCCCCGCCTGGCATTGTGGGGCCGCTGGCCTGCGATTCACAACAGCCCGTGACTAATCAGAGTTACGTTATAAGCGGTGAGAGCTGATTGGCTGAGAGGCCGAGGGAGAGGAGCCGTTGCCCAATGGCATTTTACTGCGATGGCATTAGTAATGTCGCTTATAAACGCTACATTATTTTATTTAGCGGTATTTTACATGGTATAGCTAATAACACAATGATTGCGAATAGCTGATTTTAGCTTGTATTTAACTAAAATATATTAACATATTATTATATATTATTAATAAGGTTATGAGGTCTCATGTAGACACGTGTCACATCTTTAAATCCTTCTTTCCTCACACACACAAACAGTCAAAAAGAAACAGCGTTAGCTTGAAATTAATATATTTTGTTTTTACATCACCATTATCAACCCATTTTGCAACATTAACATCCATCAAACACAAATTTAAAAACAGGCCTATGAAAAATATAGAAATATTTTTATCTGGAGCACATAAAAATAAAAATATATAGCTTAAATTCTACAAGACAGTCTGGGAATAGGCGCTATAAAACTCTAATCTGATGTGTTTAAAAAATAACAGAACGTGTCTTATTGAATCATCAGCATTGACTTAGATTGATTTAGTTTAATTTTAAGAAAAGAGAAAGAGAAATATTTTCTTTTGCTGCCTGGACAAAAAAGAGACCTCGACGCAGATTCCTACATTTCCCACTCACCACTTCGGTTTAAAGCTCCGCTCAGAGAGGTTTGTGGGATTTGAATGCTTAAGCGTTGAGATGTGCACTACTATCTGCAGTTTTTTTATTGAATAAAACTACATCACCCAGACGTGTTTAAGGCTCAAACGTTGCGTGTTTGGCTCATCCTTGACCGGAGCAGATTGGCTTTTTTGCTGCATATTGCAGACAGACACCGGGCTAATGAAATAATTATCTTACCGGCCAATGTGAACTTGATGGTGAGTGAGCAAATGAACCACAGAAAAATGCATTTCACTCGGGGAATATAGTCTGTTATCGCTGAAAGAAAAAAAAACGACGAGGGTAATTATATAGAACAATTTCATCTCAAAATCCCAGATTAGAGAGAAAGCAGCTGGCCTTTTACAAATACAGGACAGGTGCCAGCAAGGTGCAGTGGTGAAACTGTGTCGCCCCCTCCCTTCAGATCTTTCTGATTTTTTTTTTTCATTAATTGCTTCAATTTCTTGCTCAAGATGTGAGGACTCCTTCATGTCATCCTTCAGTGGACTCGGCATGGCGCAGGAGGAGGACAAGCACAGCCTGGAGGCGAAATTTGCTGCGGCAGTTAAAGTGGTCCGGAGTTTGCCAGAAGAAGGTGATGACTTATTAAAATCTGCTATAGAGCCCGTGTGGGAAAATAAGTAGAAAATGGTTGAACTCGAGTGCTCAATGATCAGCTGTGGAGTGTAAAATCTGTCCTCACTGGGCTTGTTTGTTCACTCTGTGTGATTGACCTACATGTGTTGCACTTAAGAGCTGTCACTCACACTTGGCTGACCCCAAAGCTGCTACAGGGATGAGAGCTGATTAACCGAATCAGACGCTTCGTGCATCTTTGCTACATTGTGTGTTACTGGTTTACTGCACACAAAGCCTGAGCTTGCCTTTCTGTTGTTTCCTTATTTTTTAGGTACTTTTCAGCCATCTGATGACATGATGCTGATGTTCTACAGTTACTATAAGCAGGCCACTATGGGGCCGTGCAACATTTCCAGACCAACCGGCTTCTGGGACACCCATGGAAAAGCTAAATGGTATATGCATTTCTAATATGGACCCATAATACCCCAACTAGCTTTTAAAAAATGCACAAGAGCCATGAAATTTTACTATCGGGGTCCCTCCCCTGTGGCACGCATGACCACTGCATGGCTATTTTACTATGGAGCCAAATGCACTTAGTTCTCCCCCGTATACTGTTGCACAAATACAGAAAAGACTTCAACTTCCCAGCCTCAGTTGATTTTGAACTATGACTTTGTGTTCTCAGGGATGCATGGAGCTCTTTAGGAAATATGACAAAGGAGGAAGCCATGAAGAGTTATATTGAGAACATCCAGCTGGTAAGTCCTTTCAGGCAAAACTGGGGCTGAATAGAAGCAGCACGCAGAATAATAAACACTCGTGGCATCATGCTTTGAATAAATGACTTGGCGTGCTCAGAAAAGCGCGGGCATTTAGTCGAGGGATATCTTAAACAACTCTCCTCTTGCAAAATCTATAAAGTATCTTATTGGCACTGTTGTTTGTCTCAACTTGCATGCATTTGTACCATAATGCTCCCGAATCAAAAGAGCCTTTCTGTTGATTTATCAAATTTGTATGTGTGTTTTCAGATTCTGGAGACTGTGCCAATTTCAGAAGATGTGTCTGACCTGGTACAGATGCTGGGAAATTTCTACACAGAGGTAGAGGGAGAGGAGGCCGAAGAAAATGAGGTGGACAGGAGACCCTTCACCAGGCCCTTTGCACAACATGCGGGTAAAGCAAGCCTGGAAACACGCCTATTGAGTATTCTCAAGTTGTCGTGTTTCTGATCAGTATGGTGTCATGACATGACGGCATTCCATCTCAATTCATCAAATTTTGCAAAATAAATAAATTCAGTCAAATTCCATTATCTAGAAAACTAGTCGAGCTGGATCCTTCACATCTTTAAGGTAAATGTTTGGTTTGGCGGCTCTGTGACTGTGGACTATCAATTAAAGTTCATATAGAGTGATGGATGCTTGCAATCCCTAAAATGTTTGACATTTGACAGCAGATTTGGAGGCCTGTAGAAACCACCGTTTTGCATATATTAGGCATATATTTCGTTTACAGCTTCTCATACACATACTTGATTTTCTTTAAAACAAGAGCTTTCACAGAGATTAAATCTAAATACATTTTCATCCAACTTCAATGCGATATGTACTGAAAGCCAAATAACGAACAAGTTTCTGTTAATGTCATATAGAAAATTTGTGATGGTGCTCTCTCTCATTTTCCCAGTATCGATTTTGAAACACTCATCTATCTGCTAAACATTGTAATGACCCTGTTGCTATGCAACTGTAAATGTTTTGAGGGGTTTCGTGTGGCTTTTGGTCCACATGTGAAGGCACGTCAAAGGAAATGAAAACACAGTAGCCTGCAGGTGATAGCAGCGCTGCTCAGATGGGGTGATATAGTGATCTTTTTTTTTTCTTAATGCATGTCTTACATGTTTTTTTATCCCTAGATGAGCTGGTTAAATCTTTTAAGAAGCCAACAATGGAAGGCAAGTCTTTGGTGTTTGCGATGGCTGTAGACTTGATAGAGTTTTTTAGTCTAGTTACGTTGCTTTCATTGCTGTTGCTGTAAAAAAAAAAAATTAGAGCAGATTTTCTTGTGCTTTTTTGTCATGTCTAGTATGTGCTGTGGTAAGGCGTGTTGGTCTGTTGGCTCGCATCGTGGCGTTGTTACAGTGTGCAGACCCCGTGAAGTGATGTCAAGTTTCCTGTGTGGCTTTTCTGTCGTGCAGATTTTTGCTGTGCATCTATATGCAAGTTTTGAATTAATCAAGAGCATTTCCCTCACTGTTCAGGGTATGGGGATCTGTGGGATGATATTCAGAACCTCCACGAAAACGAAAACGACAACAGTGCTCGAGGCTTGAGTGTCAGTAGCGAGGAGAATAGTGGCGTGGAGAGAAATGAGGGAAGTAGTGAATGGAGGAGAAGTGAGGAAGAGGAAAATGGGGATGAAGGACACAATGCGGACCATGAAGACAAGGAGGAGGAAAGAGGTACAGTGTAGTTTGGGTCATGGGCTGACAGAGGTGCTGGTTTGTGTTGTTGTAGAGGCAACATACAGCCAAATAATTGCTTCTCTCCTAACTTTGCTTATTTGTTTGCCTGTTTTAATGAGTTTAGCAGGAAATCAGTGCAGTTATTAAGTCTGCTCTTTGGGATCCCATAAACCCTTATTGCCAAGTATTAGATAAGACCATTAGCTGAGATTTCTTTTGGAATTTTTTCCCCCTTTTCTTTCCAGGAAAAATACAAAAAATCATGAAATGTTGAATATTTAAAGGATGCAAGACACACGTGGATGGGATTTTTCCAGTTCCATATTTTTATTTTTAAACTCAAGACGACTAGGTTATAATAGCTTTGCACGATTCACAGATCTACATAATATTTATTGTGTGCCTCAGTCTGAAACCATTATATCTCCCATCCCCTTCACTGTAAGTCAACGTTTTCTGATTGGCTGCCCCTCATAAACGCCATGAAGTGAGTGGAGGTTTGTACTGATCATATTAAGACATTTTTGGTGTTAATATGATTACCCACCATTGTCACAGTAGGTATATATGTGGGGCGATCGTGGCTCAAGAGTTAGCAGTTCGTCTTGTAATTGGAAGGTTGCCGGTTTGAGCCCTGGCTCGGACAGTCTCAGTCGTTGTGTCCTTGGGCAAGACACTTCACCTACCGCCTATTGGTGATGGCCAGAGGGGCCGATGGCACGATATGGCAGCCTCGCTTCTGTCAGTCTGCCCCAGGGCAGCTGTGGCTACAACTGTAGCTTGCCTTCACATTTTGGGGTCCTTAAGGACTAGTAAAGCGCTGTACAAATTCAGGCCACAGGCCAGGCCATTCACCAGTGGAATTGTAAAGCGCTTTGAGGGTCCCGAAAAGCGCTATATAAATGCAATCCATTATTATTATTATATATCCCAGAAAATAAGGAAAAACATATAAATAATACACAGCATTTCTATCAGATAAAGAAAAAGTATTTTCATAATTCTTTCCCATAGTCCATGTCTTTGTATTATGTCAGACTGGAGTCCTGACCCACGGCTGTTAATGGTGGAGGACAAGAGGTGGAGGTGGTCTGACACTAAAGGCTCCTGCAGCAGCGTGGAGCCCAGCGTGTCCTCCTTCACCAACGGGACCCACAGCTCCCTCAACAGCGATGTGGAGGAAGAGCTGGCGTGTACCTTAGAGCCCAGTGTACAGTATAACCCATACATGCATTTTAATGGACATCTGACGGGTAAGATTACATAGAAATGCTAACATTCTGTATTGGATTGCATGCTGGATATGGAAAACCAAAATATCTGATAAGACATCATCTGTAAATTGCTGTCAAATTGTACAGTATAGTTCTCTTTAGCCTGTAATTTAAAAATGTAGCTTTTAGGCACACTTTACAGTGCTGGACATGCTCTTCTCTTTCTTTTTTTGTGCCTTAGATCATAACGATGCTATTCTTGAGAAGAATCACCGATCCACTGACTCAGATAATGAAGAGTTCTGTGACTCCATGGAGCACCTAGCCACGGATGAGGTGTGGTGCGAAACATGCTTTCCAAATAAAAATAAAGTCCATTGCATGAGCTATTCATATTTCGTCCATACAAAGTGTGATGATGCTCTTCATTTTCCTGCTAAGCGGCTGTCCACGTCCAAAGGCCTCTCACGGGGATCAGGAGCAGGCTCGATGAAGCAAAGGGATGTCTGGTTTGAGAGCAACACCACCCTGATAGATGGAGAAGATTGTGTCCTCACAGGAGATGTTAAAGAAGGGATTAGTCCAAGAAAACACAACAGCTCCTTGTCAAGAACAGGGAGAGGTGAGATTACTGCAGATGATGTTGAATCCCCGATTTAGCAGCCCCTCACAATGTATTCCCCCGTTTATTCTCCTGAGCATTTAAATGAATCAGATACCCTTCCTACCATTCCATAAAGTCTGCATCTCCTTCCAGGTTCTCAGACACCGAGGGCTACCTGCAGCACTGAGCCATGTGTGAGCGTAAATGCCACCTGCTGCTGTGTGTCACCGAGCAGACTGCATCCTGGCAGTGTTACCAGGGGAAGCATCAATGAGCAAATAGCCACTGCTCTGCTGAGACTGCAGCGCGACATGGCCAATGTGCTGTACAGGCTGCATGCTCTGGAGGAGCTGACCAAGTCACAGGTGAACAACTAGACATGTGGCCACTTGTTTAGGTGCAATTAAGGAACTTTTTGTCACAGTTTTTCTCTTTTTTAAATCATAAAAAATTTAATTAAAATCGACAAATTCTAAATTGATTTTATTTTCATTTCCTTCAAGACAATCACTGATTCTAAGGATGTTTTCTTTAACATTTTTTTAAAAATAATTTTCATGTTCTTTTCTTTCAGTCGAGATCATCTTTGCCAAGGCGGGGAGACTCTGTAACTATACCAAGACAGGTGCTCATTAAAAAGCTTTTTCGCTCTCAGCTATGAAGCATGACCTGTTATTATACTCTCCCCGAAGGGAGGAAGTATGTAACCGGTTTGTTTGCCTGCCTGTTTGTTTGCTAGCACTCTAGCATCCACAGTTTTCAGCATATCATGTTCAAATTTTGTGCGACAGTAGATAGCAGTAACAGCTCGAGCTGATTTAATTTTGGTGAAAACCAGGTCAAGCTCAAAGTCACACCAAATGTGAAAATCAGTAAAAACTTTATATTACCTGCATTGTTTTAATAAATCATCTTCAAACTTCACAACAATATACGAGGCCTTGAGGACACGAGTACCTCGGTTTGCTAAACATTTGACCTTAGCCTTCGTTGTTAGTGCACGAGGTTAAAGTTAACGTTGAATAAAAAAATTCAGTAAACCATAGTGAGTAATATATGATATGAAGGTGACAGAGCTGTACAACACTTTTTGTTTTGTTTTTTCAATACAATGCCCTACGACCTCACAATGATGCCAGAAAGTTTCACACATGTGAATATATCATAATATCTCAAGTTTTCACAGTCCACAGATATCAAAGATTTCAGCCAATTCTGCTTCAATCATATGTGCAAAGATAATAAAATACACCATTTCAAGGTCATAGGTCAAAGGTCAGAGATCAGTGTGTTGTCATAAAAACCTGCTGATGTCACTATGTTGTATTAAAACAGTGTTTTAGCAAACTCCTTGTGCTCTCTGAGTGCTTTTGTTATTATTATGATATCTTGAACTGTTTCAAAGTGGAAGTTAGAGGCTTTTTTCAGTTCCACTGGGAAATCAGAGTGCCTTTATCCCTCTTGTTTTTTATTTCTGATTTTTCTTTTAAGTTCCTGAGACCATCGTGGTGGCCTTGTGACTTCTCCCCACTCACAGTCGTGTTCACCGCACTCTGGCCTCTTATCACCCACTGGCTTGTCCACCTTTACTTACAACGAAAGAGAAGGTGAGAAAAAGTACCTCACATTCTGAGAAAATGACTCTTCTTGTTTTATGACCACAATAAAACACAACTAAAATTCAGTTTCTGCTTTTCTCCTCACAGCAAAATACCGTGAATTGTCTACTATTACTGGCAACTATCAACATCGATCAAAGAAGATGAACTGTGGATGAAAACGATGCACTTTTTGGGGGGTTTTGTGGCTTTCTTGAGCTAAAATCAGATGCAGAGTGCAATGAGGCATCGGTAGAAATTTACAAGGCTGTTTTAGATGAACGAATGGTTGGAAACTTGGCGATGTAGTGTAGCGTTTTAACTTGAAGCAGACTTTTGAGGTATTTAAGAAAAGGGTTTGATTTATGCATCAACAGTGCTGGCCCAGTTTCTTTGCTCCAGTTAGTCTGTCATGAGGTGGTGATCTTATATATGATGAGGAGATTTCCAGAACCTTTGCATAACTTGTGAAGTTAATTCACGGTTCATTGTCATGCAATAGCTGTAGACTTCAAGCGATAAAGAGTTTTAGAGATTCTCATTCCCAGTTATTTATTGTACATTTTATATTTGAATTAGTTTTTCCCCTCAAACTAGAGTGTTCCATTACATGTACTGTAAGGTAATTACAAGGACTTTGGTCTTTTATATGTGTTGTCTTGAATAGATACATATTTTAGGAGAGTTTCTTTTAAAGTCAAAAACACACTTGATGTGAGAAACATTATTATTTTTGTGTCAGACTATTTATTTTATAGCTTTACTGCTATAGTAACCAAAAAACAAAAAAACAACCGAGAAGAGTGCAGACAGTCCACATATCTATATACACATTCTTGTTTCTTGACAGTTTTAAGTAGACAATGAAGAATACTGTTTGGTTTACATAAGGATAATGCTTACAGTTGTAAAATATGAGCATATGAAGCACATTGCAAATGTAATAAATACATTCTTAGAACAATCACATTTTAATTATGTTGATGCTTATTTGAGAGGCTGTGAGTTTTTTCCAAGAGTGTTTTCTTATTTCTATTTATCAGGGTGAGTAGTTACTAAAATATTTTTGTATTTTTCTGTAGCGGTTAATCCACCAGAATGTGCAAGCTATTTAAAAAAAAATGCTAAAATATATTATTGTTATTATCCACGAATTTTATGCGTATTACTATTATGTTTTTTTTTTTTAACTGAGATGTAAAATACAGTTATATGCTTTCATTCCGGAACAGATAAATCGGTTTTAGTGGTTAGTAAGTTATGCTTGATTAATTTCCAGCTCAAGATTGGGCAAAACAATGTGGACATTTCTTTAAAAATAAATAAATAGGTACTTTAGCGTGACCACAAAAGGGAGTCAAATTTCGACCGGGATACAAAATTTGTCACAACATGGTGGAGGTCATATCCGGGTTATTTTCCGCTGTCAGTTCTTGCCACAAACACGGACCTTTAACTCTCAGGGACAGTCATATAACTTGCATATAGCTTAACTGGGGTCTTTCACAGGTGACAATTAAATATGTTTTCCTTGTCAACGACGGTCCAGCCTCAGGTAAGAAAGCAGGATAAGTTAGCTCAAGCTAATAGTAGCGCTCTTGTTCTTTTGGTTCACTTGAACGTGCTAGTAAGCTAGCTTAACCTTAGCCTGTTTGTATGACTCCCCCTGCTGTCTTTCGTTGTAGTTTATTTTGAACTGTGCATTTACATCGGTGGACATGTTGCCACACCAGTTATCTGCTGTTTTCCCGTAGTTAAAGTAAAATAAGCAACGTGGGTCGTTGAGAGAAGTTTTGGCTAGCGCGTTAACGTTTCCCCGCCTCCGCTGTGTCCTTAGTTGTGTGTCAAATAGTAGACTGCGTCATTGAGCGACGTGTCATTAATTAATCTGTCAATCGCCTATATGTAGCTATGTTTATGTTTGTTTATGCCATGCAACTTTGCAACACCAGCTAGCTAACGTGATCTGTCTACATCGTCACCAGTCTCAATATGAGCAGCCTTCAGCTTGTAAGTGTATCTTTTGATATACACAAAGTGCTAGTCATTCACCAACTGATTGCAATGACCACAGGTGACTGTACCCCTGAGTCACCTCATCAACGTCCTCCACTCTCTGAAAAGCTCAGTGGGGAGCAGCAGCAGTGCCTCCTGCAAATCAAGAAAACATAAGGAGCGTGCTGCAGACCCAGAACTACACTGTGCCGAGGTACTCGCTGTACAAGTCCATGTCCTGACACTTGCTTTAATGTTCTGAGCAATAACGAAAACATTGCATGCTCAATGTTATTAAAAATATGATGCACACCTCATAGGAAAAGCTATGTACTTTGTTTGTTTACAGTCTGTGTGGAATTTACGGGAGCTGGGTTTATCAGATCTGGGAACGCAGCAGCTGGATGAGCTGGTGAATCGTGTGTTGCCACACTTGAGCCCACAGGAAGCGCCACTTGCATTTGGTGGTCAGACGGCCTGGAGGACCTCGCATCTCTCCACACATTCCTTTTTCCACAATAAGTATGGTGAGGAAGATGTATTTCAATATATCTCTATCTCACATCAGATTGATTAGTGTTGCTACTAAATGATTGTCACACAGGCCGACAAACCGGTTAGCAACCCTATTGCAATTTCAGGTTGCGAGGGAAAAATGTGCATTCCCCTGGTGAAATCGGTTACATCAGAAACCTTCTAGTAGATTGGTGCCATCACTTTTAGTTCATCTTCCAGGCAAACTTTGAGCAACTGTGCAACCTGTTAGTGACCGAAGCAGTGAAAAGAACCTTTTTCGTGCAGCACCATATACGTCTTTGCAACCAATTTCCCGCCCATCAATCTTCAGCAACCACTTGCCAGCCAAACATGGAATGCACTTTTTTCCCCTTGCTTAAAGGAAGCGAGCCTCTGTGGTTACAGGTTTCTCACTGACTGGTCTCTAAGCCTGGTGACTGCCAGCAACCACTTGCAACATTTTGATGAATGCACACTTTTCTCTTATGACCAGTAGTTGCCACATGACTGCCAGCTGGTCTCTAAGCTTGTGTGACTGAGGCCTTAATGAGACAGTAAGGCATCTGCTACCAGTTTGCCCTGCAGTTACCTCATGATTTAAACGACATTTCTCTCTCCCCAGGCTTCTCATGGAGTCGCGTGCCGACACCGGTGTTTTCAAGGCTGCACCCTTCACCACTTCAGTCTGTCTGTACAGATCTCCAGTACCAGCCAGGTAACCATGGATTACAAAGTAGTTCAATAATTTTATGAAAGACTCTAACTTCATATTGAGTTACAACAAATAAATGATCTGAGTTGGTTTGTACGTTTATGTGAAAGCAAGACAGGCTGACATTACTGACAGGGTCATTGCAAGCATATCTTACATTTGCGTTGTACTTCTAGCTGTAACAACATATACATTTACACTCACTGACCAATTTATTAGCTACACTTGTGAGACGTCTATACAAGCTCTCCTGCTGGAACTTTTTAAACGTTTATTTGAAATTGTTATAAAGGCGTTAATTCTAAGTGATGTTTATGGCTGAGCTCAGATCTATAAGTATTTCCTGTGTTTTGTTCATCCCATTGACATAACTGATAAGAGCTATTTTACTGGACTCCGCTTTTGATAAAGTTGCTGATGACTTTACTATGTTTATGTCTGCGTGATTTATTTCAGCGTTGGTTCAGACCAGAGGTTTTAAAACTTTAAGGAGCAAAACAAGACGACTGCAGTCAGCTTTCGAACGGCCTGCCGACTCTGAAGGGTTCACGCCATCTTTTATGAAGGTATGTTTCTTCACAAGGTTGGCATGCATTGCCAAATCTTTATGTTGTGGATGTGTATAACATTTTTAATACTTTCTGTCATCAATGTGCATGATAAAATGCAGCAGCAAGTATGAAAAACAGAGCAGAAATTCGGCACACTGCCTTTTACAGTCACAAAACTTGAGGAATGTGTGACAGCTGTTTAGTCTGTGACACCTGCAGACTTGTAATTTAACTTGATGACCAAAGAAATATTTTTTTTACATATATAAATATATATATTAGAATGAGGTTTGCTCATCTTGTCCCTGTAGTTGTAAAACCTGTGGCTCTGGTGGTTCTTGCAAGAGTAACAGTGATGCAGGCTTTTAGATTGCAGTACTGACCAGACTTGTTTTGGACTTCAGGGGTTTCTCACACGTGACAAGGGGATAGATGTCGAAAGTCTAGACAGCATGGTGAAGAACAAGAACATACCTGATGGACAGCAGGATGCGTTCAAGAGGGGCTTCGCTGAGGGTTTCCTGAAAGCTCAAGCCCTGACACAGCGAACTCAAGGCAAGTTTCAGTACAAACACACCCAGACTCAGTATCATTATACAGAATTAAACTCTGCTGATGTTCTTGTTTGACTGTTCAGACTCACTTAGGAGGACTCGTCTAATCCTGCTGGTGCTGCTTCTCGTTGGGCTGTATGGCATCTCGAAGACACCCTTCATATCGGGTAAAGGCCCTCTTTCCCTCCAAACACTGGATCTTAGCTTCAAAATAATTTGCCTCCAAAGTACTAATATTTTAATAATCAGTTAAAATATTAACAGTAGGGGTAAACACTTGCAAGCTAAGTAAGCTTGTTCCAACTAAACCATTTGCAGTGGTGCTGCTGTGTGATGTGGCTAACATGTAATGTGTTTGTCTGTGCGAGTTGATTAACCATGACATGTCGCATGATTTCGAACTTTAATCTAATCATTTTGGACAGTGCGGTTCCGAACCACATCAGGCCTGGACTCAGCCGTGGACCCTGTGCAGATGAAAAATGTGACATTTGAGCATGTAAAAGGGGTCGAAGAAGCTAAGAATGAGTTGCAGGAAGTGGTGGAGTTCCTTAAAAACCCACAGAAGTTCACAGCTTTGGGAGGAAAGCTGCCTAAAGGTAGGTTATTTTTCACAGTGGCACATTCACAGTGACCTCTGGCATTACTCTTTTAAAACTCATTTTTCTCCTCTGTTTTGTCTCTCTTTAATTTAGGAGTTTTACTTGTGGGCCCTCCAGGGACTGGAAAGACCCTGCTGGCCAGAGCAGTGGCAGGAGAGGCAGACGTACCGTTTTATTATGCCTCCGGCTCAGAGTTTGACGAAATGTTCGTTGGAGTGGGAGCGAGTCGCATCAGGAATCTCTTCAGTGCGTTTAAAAAATAAATAAATAAATAAAAATAAAAATGTTATTAGCATCATTTTTTTTTTTTGTATTAGTTAATTTAGAGTTTAAAGTTGATTGCTTGATATGTTCGTTTTTGGGTGACTGCTTTTCTTAAGGGGAGGCCAAAGCCAACGCTCCCTGTGTGATTTTCATCGATGAACTGGACAGCGTGGGTGGGAAAAGGATAGAGTCTCCTATGCACCCTTACTCCAGACAGACGATCAACCAGCTTCTTGCTGAGATGGATGGGTAATCTCTAAAATCAAAACTCACATTTATGAATGTTCAGGAAGCATGTCGGCTAAAATAATTTCTCAAAAAGCTAAATGTTGTGATTTTGTGATTGGTTTGGGTGGCATAATGATGGTACTGTATATTTTTGAGGTTTAAACGAGAGTCATTTAAATTTTTGAAATCTTCATTTTGTAGGTTTAAGCCAAATGAAGGGGTGATCATCATCGGAGCAACCAACTTCCCGGAGGCTTTAGATAAGTATGTTTTGCCTCTTATTCCCAGCGAAAATATCACTGCTCATATTTTAGAAATGTCAAAGTTTACAGTCTTCATTCTATCAGTTGTAATTGGCAATGCAAACAAAAAAGAGCTTAACCCTCTGGGCTGTGTTTCAAGTTATATGCTTGCACTTTATCATTTCTTTTTAACCAACTGACGTACCCTTGCAGTGCCCTGATTCGCCCAGGGCGTTTTGACATGCAAGTGACTGTGCCCAAACCAGATGTGAAAGGACGCACAGAAATTCTCAACTGGTACCTAAAGAAGATCAAAGTGGATCCAGGTGAGAAATTAGAATCTGCTAATGAGGAATAGGTTCATTATAATGCCCTTTCATAACCACATGGATGTTGTTTGTTATTTCTGCAGCTATCGAGGCCAATATTATTGCCCGAGGCACCGTGGGCTTCTCTGGTGCTGACCTTGAAAATCTGGTGAACCAGGCAGCCCTAAAGGCAGCGGTTGATGGCAAAGACATGGTCACTATGAAGGAGCTGGAGTTTGCTAAAGACAAAATCCTCATGGGTGAGTGATAGTTTGGTGTAAAGATGTACATCATCGAAAGTAAAGAGGCTAATCATAGCCTCTTTACTTTCTGTAAAGAGCTATGTAGCTATGTAAAGAGCTATGTAAAGAGCTGTGCTCGCTGTTATCAAACAGCGAGCACAGCGAAAGTCAGATGATCCCCTTTGAACAAGAACTGTGAACAGTGGTCTTTTCTTTGTTTTTCCTCAAGGCCCAGAGAGAAGGAGTGCAGAGATAGATGATAAGAACAAGCGCATCACGGCGTACCACGAGTCAGGCCATGCAATTGTAGCTTTCTATACCAAAGATGCGATGCCAATCAACAAGGCTACCATCATGCCCAGAGGCCCCAGTCTGGGACATGTAAGGAAAGCTGGAGCTAGTTCATACTCTCACTACGTAACTTTAAACTTTAATGCCTGGTTAAAACACTTTATCTTCTACATCCTCAACTTCATCTTTAATGCTTCTTTGAAGGTGTCCATGCTTCCAGAGAATGACAGGTGGAGCGAGACTCGCTCTCAACTTCTGGCCCAGATGGATGTCAGCATGGGCGGCCGTGTAGCTGAGGAAATCATATTTGGTCATGATTACATCACGACTGGTAAGAAAATGTCCTTGAAGTGACCAGAGAGAGAATGAACTGGTAAATTGTAGAAACACACTGATTCTTAGGTGAAGAAAGCTGCAGGACAAGGTGGAATTAATGATTTATATATGTGTGATGTAGGACTGAATGAGTCATTTCTTGTTCTTCAGGAGCATCAAGCGACTTTGATAGTGCCACCAGGATTGCTAAGATGATGGTAACCAGATATGGAATGTGTGAAAAGGTATATTTGCTTAAAAGCAGCACAAAGTGGAAGATTTTCTATGTCCTTACATTCATTTTTTTCAAGCATCCCCTTTGTCTGTGTGTCTCTTAGCTGGGTATAATGACCTACACTGATCTGGCAGCACAAAGCCCAGAGACACAAGCAGCTGTGGAGCAAGAAATCAGAGTGTTACTCAAGGTCTGTGTGATCTGTTATATAATGTTAAAAACCAACTCAGCTCCTGCTATGTTCTTTAAAAAAAATTACATTTTGTTTATGTTCTCTGACATCTTTTCTCTTGCTCTCTTCAGGAGTCATATGAGCGCGCCAAAGCCCTGCTGAAGTCTCATGCTAAAGAGCACAAGAACCTGGCAGATGCTCTGCTCATGTACGAGACACTAGATGCCAAAGAGATTCAGCTGGTCCTGGAGGGCAAAACCCTGGAGACCAGATGAACCCTGAGAGGACACAAATATCTCTGGGCACAGGTGGAGGAGGAGGTAGATTTTAAGAGGTCAACTGATAGAAAAAGGAAGGATGGACTCAGAGGCCTGCATTTATAATGTCACTTTACAAGTGTTCCTGTGGGAAAATCCCATCCCTTCATGCTGTCTCACCTTCACAGAATCCCATCACTATCCCCAGATAAGTAGTGCTGTGACTTAAAGCATAAACATGAGTGCCCCGTGTTCACATGTAAGCAGCAGTACTGGCTCACTGTATGGGATTAAAGGTTGAATGACTAAATGTTTAATATTAAAGATTTTGCTCAGGTCATTTTATTGCTTGGTGGGAGGAAACAAAACATGAATGTAAATATGTACTGCTAACATAACAGCATCTGAATTTCTTTTAGGGTTCCTCATAACTCAGCTGTATCACCATATTAATCTTTAGCCAGACAAAGACAGATTCACTTCTGGTCAATTGGAAACACCACATGTATTATCAACCCAAAGAGGTCATTGTTGATACAGCGTCCAGAATATACGTGAATCTCTACTCATGTTTCAGTTCTCTTCATGTGTTTGTGTTCATATCTGATATTTGTGAGGTGTGTTTCCAGTGTATCTTACTCCCCTGCTGCTTTATTTTGAAGGTTACTAAATAATTTTTTTTCTTCCGCAGTAGGATAAAGTTGAACTACAATGGCTCAGCACCTTGGCTAAGCGTGGATATTTAAAATGTTCGTGTGCACTCTTTGTGCCCTTAATTTTCTTTCAAGCGTACAAATGGAAGAAAAATTGCCCCTCAGCTTCAGAAAAGCACGTGACGTAAAGTGGCTGTGTTTGGCGTAGCAATACAGCTTTGGGATCGGAAGGCTTTTAGTTCTTAAATAAAAATAAGGCCATAATTTATTTAAAAAGTTTGAGATTGGCTTTTGGAAGCCTCCTCAGTGACATAGTAGTTTTTCTTGTACATGCAAATTGTGAAATAAAGACTCTGCAGTTATTCAGAGAAGCTAAAAGGCCAGCTCTCAGTATTGGGCTT